>NC_092861.1:139784667-139833882 GCF_032062135.1 Pyxicephalus adspersus
CACTTTGTCTTAACTACTACTATTTTCCCTACCCAATTTCTTTGGTCAAATGGGGCAAATGGAGATAAGAGGAACTGTTCAAGCATTTGTTCTATATTTTACAAAGCTACCCAACATGTTTTTCTGTGTCTTACTGTAAAAGTGATGTTAATGTTTTACCCGTGTTTGTTATTTATATTTTCTTTTTTAAAAAACTTTATTTTTGAATAACAATCTATTAAAATAAAATATGGTTTTTAATTAAATATTATGTGTGATGTAGTTTCCAAAAAGGACCTTGAAGTCCCAAAACATTTTTGTAGTTTATGTAGTTAAGAATTCTTTTCAAATTACATTTGCTGGTCACTTAATGATTTAGGAACCGAGTTATGGATAAACTTGGTTTCACCATAAATTTTTGATAAAGGTGAACTGTAGTTAAAAGTAAAAACGGAGTCCTGCCCTCATGAGCAAGATCCGTTTTGTTGTACTGCCTAGCCTGTAGGGAGAAGATAGCATTTATTTCCTTTGCAGTTATGTACAATTAACAGGGACAGGCGGCGTATTTCAGGGGAAGATGGGGGTAAAATAGATCTGACTACCTCGCTGTAAACAGGAGCCAAACTGACAAAGACTTCAACAGGGGATCTTTTTTTCAGCAGTTTTCACCTACATAAAGCATAAGTGGACCTTCCATTTTAGAGGAAGTTCTGCTTTCAATAACCTATCCATAGGTTCTCAAAATCTCATTTGGATAGACCAATATTCATATATAAAAAATTACTGGAATAATCCCCTACTTATATTGAAGACACTGTGATTTGCTAGTGAAGGGAACAAGTTGAAATATTTAAAGTGGAATTAAAGTTCCACTTTTAAAGATCTGCATTCTGGCGGGTCAATATTACAGAAAGGGACAGGTGATGTACCCTCTGCAATAATTCCTCCAATAATACCTGCCCGATCACACAGGGTATGTGCAGCTCCGCTTTGGTTGGCAGGATACCTGGCAATCCTAGCCGGGATTGAAGGACCTCCAGCGCGCCTGCACCGAAGTTACATCTTTCCACCCTGGTCAATGAAAATAGCCTGGGGACAGTGTCCAGGAACAGAAGAAGGAAGATGGTGTCGCCATGCGGGGGGAACAGGGACAGGCGAGTACAGGTTTACTATAACTGCACATCAAAGCAATGTTGGGGCCACTACAGACAATTCTAAATCCTGTGTGATGCCCAAATAGCTAAAAACCAAATGTTTCCAACAATAAACTGTGAAGTACACCAGACGATTTCCTGGCAGCTCACCTTAAATAGCTGAATGGCATAGTGGAGGGGGTGAACAAACCTTCCATAGGAAATAGAGAACCCTCTTTAATGGTTTTACCTGTCATTATGCATGCTTTTCCAATGAGAAGCAATTATTTATAACTTTCTTCTACGATCAAACTATAGTAAGAGGTTTCTTTTTTACTGATCTAAGTGATATTTGTATTTTAATTTGTTACCTGTCATCAAAATATAAAATCTCTTTGCAGTCAGATTAAATTATCTAATAAAGATTTTGCCAAGCATCCTATTAAGAAAGATGAACATTTGGATTTAAGATGAGATTGCAATAAATGAACGGCATTCTTACAACACTGAAGATGAACAATCGGCTAGGAGAAATTTAACCAACAGGATTTCCAAGAGATATTTACAAAATTGTCCAATAAAGAAGTGAAAAAGTAAAGATTTATAATAATAATTTTCTTTTTTTCACTATAGAGATCTCTTAACTAACTATGTTTCTAGCAAAATAGGAGCTCCTTCTTTTATTCTGGATATTCAATGATCGTGTGCTTTTTTTGTGGTCTGCTAGGGCCTGGAATATTTATTATTGCCGGGGTTCCACCTTGATTTTGTCTCTGCTACATGAGCAAACATTTTATTATACCTATAATTACCTTTATTTATTATTGGCTGGGTTTTATTCTTTTGTTTTTATTACATCAGGGTTACTATAAATATGAAAAAAGGCGTCATTTGTACTAGAGGATTAAAATTCTTCTATACCTGATTATATCTATCTCCAAAAACGTAGGCAGATCATGACTGGATGAAAGAGTTGACAAGGTTATGTATAAAACTTTCTGAAAACATCATTGTACCGGGTTTTGGTACCCCTTTCAAGAGCCCTCAAACCTGATGAAAATTCTTAGGAGTGTATGGGAAAAAATCAAAATAAAGGGTTGATATCAGTCTGGGGAAATCTCTATTGTAGACAGACCCCATCTACAGGTGATGCTGAGCATCCATGAATAAAAGAACTAAACTTCAACACAGCATGTTTGGCTCAGTAATTAGCACTGTGACCTTTGTAGCGCTAGGTCCCACGTTCGAATTTCAGCCAAGACACTATCTGCATGGAGTTTGTTTGTGTTCCCTGTGTCTGTGTGAGTTCCTCCCACATCCCAAAAACATGCAGTTAGGTATTTGGCTTTCACTCTATTTCACACATTTTTTTAAGCTGATTGGGAAGAAATTGTGGGCCTATGGCAGCTTCTATATTGTGACCCAACTGTTAAGTAACCACTCAAAAACAGCCGGGTGGTTACTGAAAACTGCCGGGTGGTGCGCCCAGCTAAAAGGGGCTGGGGAGAACACTGTATGACTATGACATTAGACTGTGAGACTCTTTGAGGGACAATTAGTAAAATGACTATGGACTTTGTAAAGCGCTGGGTTATATGTAAGCGCTATATAATTAGTAGTTGATAAGAATAATAAATAAAACGGGCCGGCCAGGGACAGGCAGACTGAATGGGAAAGAGCTAGATGATGATGATGGATATCCAGCCAGCAAAAAAAGCTGGACTCCGACTTGCAGCTTCCAATGGACATTTAGAGAAGTTCATGGTGTGCATTAAAATCAGAAAAAGCTATTTCAGCTACAGAAGAGAACCCTGCAGAACTTTGTAAAACTGAAGGGTAAGGCAAGGGTTCAGGTTGAAATCATTTATTAGCTTTTCACCCTCATAAGCAGTCTTTGATCTGTTACACCACTTCTACAAGTACACCTTTGTGCAATAGCAAAATAATACCCCTTGGCACGTGAATGCAAGATGTGTTTGGATTAGAGAATGCAATGATTTTCAGATGTGGAATAAATCACCCGAAAATGACAGCTTTCTTCCAGCAGGTAAACTGTGCAAACCTGCAAGTGTCACAACGTCTGACAATTAGCAATACAAACAGTCTGAGAAATGTCCGCTTTATCTTTTTGGCTAAGCCCAACCACCAGATGTGAAATGAATGCAAAACAAGACCCGTTGTTTGCTGACCAGGAGGAGAGCCAAAAACTGTCAGAAATCAAAGAAGTAAACACATTTTTCACGCCTAATGGATTTAACTACTATTTTAAAAAGGGCCCTTTCATTTCAGAATAAAAAGATATATGGTCACAGTGTTTAGATACAGCTTTTGTAATAATGTACAAAAGCTTCTCATTAAAGCAGACTTGGAGACTGTTTGATCAGGCAGGGAATCATTGCAGAAAGGGACAGGCAATGTATTTTCTGCAATGATCATTCTTACCTGCCTAAGTGCTCCAGAGAACTCAAAAACAGTGACATGCGCACCTCAGTGTTGATTGCCAGAACACCTGGCAATCCCAGGTTCCCATTTGCATACTGAATGATCTCCTGTTAAATCACCCGACCCAGCCAACCAAGATAGCCAAAGCTTAGGAGGAAGAGAAGGAAGAAGATGGCGGTGCCCTGCAAAGGAACCTGAACAAGCAAGTATAGAGGGGTATTGTTCCACTTTAACAGCAAGAAAAGGTATTTGAAATTATATTTGAAGACATGGGCATGTGGAAAGGTAAAGTAAATAGCATCTTCTATCACAACTTTGGCTGTCTTGTTTGGACCTTGTAGTGAAAGAGTCATTGCGACTCTCATTTAGTTCGCATTTCTCTACAAATCCATGGGGGAAAAAAAACTTTGAAGTAGGTCAATCGCAGGTCGCAACTTGCTTAACTGCACATGCAGAAAAATTTTGAAAGCATCTCAAACTGGTGTTAAGAGGATGGTATTGATCCAATCCTAAATCCTGTCTACATTGGTCCTAAAGGGACAACAACTAGTATTTTCTGCAAGAAAACAACAGTAGTATCCCCAGTAATTCCCTCAAGCTCATTATTTCAATAGCACCTAAATTTACCAACAAATTTCTTTTTTTCATTTGGACCAGATCATTTTTTAAACAGTCTACGAAATCTAAATCCATAAGCTGAAAAAGATATAACGCTATTATTTGTTTTTATGATCTGCAGACAGGTCTATAAATGTGTCCAGAAACATAAATTCTGCATTATCCTTCCACCACCCCCGCCCCCGGGGAAAGGCAAACATTACACATGTCCCTTTGTTTCCTGGCGTTACATGGCCATCAGGAAGAGAAATTGTGTCTCTGGTTTTCACTAATGGTTTGATGGTGGTTATTTGTGAGTCAGAGTGACATCCTTTACTGAAATATGTCTTTTGAAAAATGTGTGAATGTACAGTTACTATTTCCCATCCAGACATTTGTAGCCCTAAGGGAATAAAGCCACTGAGGAAGAGGAAACCTAAACTGAACAAAGGTCCATGCAGGAAACAAATAACAGCGGTCGCCTTATGTAAGCGACATCTAATTTTACTGCACCAGCTAAAAGAACGTGTTTCAGCATTTTTTGAAATGCAGAGAAAGAAAACAGATGTTAAAAAGCAGACTTGTGGCTGTAAAATTTTGAGATCACATATCACAAACTCTTCAAAGAGTCAGTCTGTCCAATTCCTCTTACCATCAATATTTGGACTCAGTCAGTTTCTTATAACCTTTGATCTAAAATAGTCTAATCAATAGACCCTCATGCAATAGGTGATCAAGAAAAAGTGTTTTTCAAAGGAAACATCCCAAATTAAAAGAACTAGCCAAGCCTAGGTTTATGCAAATAATGCAGAATTTAGCTATTAGTACCCCAATATTATGTCAAGTAGCCATTATAAAGAAATTCAGGTTTCAAAATATCGCTTTTTGGAACCTGTATACTGAATTTAAATATTATACAGATCTTGAATCTACAGTAAAGTTGGTGTGCTAGCAAAACATATTTTGTACTGTGCACTGAAAGATATGTTGCATTTTAGGCACTGGGCTCCAATGCTATGTGATACAGCACAATGCAATGTGCTGGAGTTCATACAATCAAATCGGTGCAAATGGAAAATTTGCTTACTGTTGGCAACTTTTTTAGTTTATTTATTGCAAACTTTGTATTTTGTCATGTAAATAGAGACCCACTTCTGACTTCATCAGAACCTCCCAGAACCAAACGGATGTTATTGTTTGCATTATTTATTTATAGCAAACTTGGCGGGGCTGAGGGGTGTATTACACTTTTCTGTTTGTATTGAAAACAGGACACTGGAGTACATTTGAAACAACACAATATAATATAGTGGGCTAAAAATGTAATGTAGGCCTATATTAACTTTACTGATGTCATTGATAACTTAAAAAAAAATCAACTGATTTAAACTCTAAGAAATGTATTTATCTATTCCAGCTATAGATTACAGGGTTCTGTGTTAATTCTTCATTCTTTATTAATTATCAAGACCAAAAAAAATAATATTTAAAATGTTTAATGTTTTGAGCCAGGAAAACTGCACAAGGAACTTCTTAGACTGTAAGCTCTTCGGGGCAGGGTCCTTTCTCCCTCGTGTCATTGTTTGTATCTCTTTGTCATTTGCAACCCCTAATAATTGTACAGCGCTGCGTATTATGTTGGCGTTCCATTAATACTGTTTAAAAATAAGCCGAAGCTAGCAGACTACATGTTAGAGGTCACATTTGCTGAACTATTTAGCCTTCCAATCTAGCTTGTGCCTATTTGGTGCAACTTCATCTACTACTATTAAGTTCTACTCACAACGAAAAAGAGGTGAGAGCTCATATAGGCCCACATGGACATGAACTTAAACAGAAGTGGTTACAAAGTAAAACTTTTTTAGGGTGTCATCTGAATGTCTTAGAACAACATTTAACAGGATTTTTTTCCCTTTAGCACTAGAAGGGAATTCTTTTTTTAACAAATTTAAAAGGTATTGTTAAAGCGGACATAAACTCAAAATTCTTACTTTACCTAAAACGGTAGATGAGCCGTTTATTTAAAGTAAAAACTTCCCCTTTCAGCCTTGATCGTCGTGGATGGGAGTGCAAAGCCTCCCAGGATACCTACTTCATGAATCCCGAGAGGCTTTTGGCTGCTCCTCCTAATCTTGGGCATGCGCAGAAGGAGATCTCACACATGCGCAATGAGATTGGCAATCTTTTACCCCATCTACGTCACCTGATCTGGCGCCTGCACAGTGCGAGATCGGGTGACGTAGGAAGAAGAACCCGGAAAAAGAGAGAAAATGGCGGCGCATAACGGTCCCTTGGTGCCGGACCAAAGACGGATACTGGGACAAAGCAGGATCCAAACAAAGAAACCTCCGGACATATATGTGGGATTACGGGTAAATGTGTTTTTTATTTTTTTATTTTCAGTTTACTTCCACTTTAGGTCAATTTGAGCAAAATGTTTCTGTACTTAGTAAAGTGGTCTAGTATGGCTATGATAAAACACTTGAAAAATGCTGATACTTTGTTGAAACAGGACATACTAATTTCCTTTTCTTTTTGCAACAAAAAGAACAAAATTTTAAAATAAACAAGACAAACTAAGCTGACGTTACCATTCAATGAATATTCTTAGACACAGCAGTCCCTTTGACACTGCCAGAGTCGTACTATTACCAGTCCTGAAATTCTACATACAATGGTGGAAACTATTCCTAGCCCTTCAAAGCTGGCACATTACTTTAGATGCCCCTTTATTGAATATTTATTGTAGCAGTTTAGGAGTGTAAATCCTCTGCGATAGGAGTTATGAGAACAGAAGCAGCTGGGAGCATTCATACTACTCGGAATTACATTCAGTTAGTCGGTGAATATGACACTTCATTGGGTGGCTTTAGTATCTGTCAAGACCGGATCAGCAATATGGCTTGGCAGTAAAATGAAGAAAGCAATGGTGTTCCAGGTCTAAACCTGCTATCATCACAGTTTGGTGAGAGGAAGGTGATGAAAGAGTTGGGGAGCTAGGGATTGTTTGCTGTTTATGCTGTAAAATCAAATTTTAAAATAGTCCTGAGATCTGCATAACCACAAAGGTTAGGGACAGTGACTAAAATCATCTTGAAAATATATAGAAATGTTACTAGTCTAAAAAAAAAAAGTCTCTAAAAATATACACCAGACTTCCCATAACTGCATCAGATAAATGGAATCTATACTCTTTGCAAGCCCTTCACTTCCATTGCTGTGGCCCCCCATTTACCAGCCACACTAGTGTACTACTTCATAGCAGAAGGGACAAGCAAGTGAGCGATGAAGTGTCCGACACATGTAGAAACAAAAGAAAGAAATGTAGACATCCAACACAACTGCAAGAGGTGAACCTAATTCTAGCAATGTGTTAAAATTCTATGGCAGCAGCTACAGTAAAAAGAGAAATGGTTCAGTGTTTCCCCCAGCCCCTTTCAGCTGTTTTTGGGTGGTTACTGAAATGTTGGAACACAATACAGGGGGCAGCACTTGCCTACAGCTTAAAAAAATTTTGGGGGAATACTGTGGTTGTTATCTGTGTCTAGAGTAGACTAATATTATTATTATTATTATTATTATTATTATTATTATTAAACAGGATTTATATAGCGCCAACATATTACGCAGCGCTGTACATTAAATAGGGACTAGGTTAAACTCTGTGTATACACCTGTGTAATATCCTGCATTTGGTGATAAGCTCATACTCTGGGAACATCAAATATCTACCCCAAGATTCTGCACGCCAGCCATCAAATGTTAACTTTCAAAGGGTTCTGTAAATCAAAAAAGATTTTGTAGTTTCCTCCCAGCCAACAATGGCAGTAAAAATTGTCATACCTTTGCTAAGAGGTGCTTTTCTCACAGTTGCCACTTGATCCTCGGAATCAGCCAGACGTCTGAGCACATCAGCTAAGGCAGCTTTAAGCACAGTGATTTCATCCTCCTGCTGCTGGACTCGCAGCTCCAGGGCAGATAGACGGTCCTGCACGTCAGAAGTGCTTGCTGCAGAAACACTATCATCTGTGGGAAGAAAGCAGAGAGAGACCATTAGCTCTAGGGTTCTAGACTGGCTAGAGGTTAATACACTTTTAATTAAAAAAAAAAAATGGGGAAAATTATCCTAATATTTACAGGGAAAAAAAAGCTAGATATCTACCGACATGCTGGTAACAGAGTCCATCCACACCCCTTAATTGAACACAATTAAACGCATAGGAAAATGTGCCAAAAGTGCATAAAATTTTATGGAAGAAAATATGACTCTCGTACTCGAGTAAAAACCTTTTCTTTGGGTTTACCGATAGACTTTTCAATATCAGTGGTCCCCAACCTTTTGGCCCTCTAAACAGACCACTAAATTTGCAGACTCTGGACAGAGCATGTGAGGGGAGCCGTGTGTCATTTAAAGGGGAAGAAACTTCCCCCAGAGTGATGTTATGATGCCAGAATCCATCCACTCTCCCATCGCAAGTCTGACCCTGTGATCTATACCGGGGACATGGTCCGCAGCTCTGGCCAGTAAGGAGATGGACCGCGCTGGGGAAGGGGGGGGGGGGTGCACCCTCCAGAGCTGCAGACCACCAAAATTTTCTTTCAGACAATTGGTTGAGCTCAGCTTTAGGAATTAATAAATTCAAGCTTTTTTGTATAAAAAAAAAAAAAACATCTGTGGTACGACCGTGTCAAACATGTGCATGTGTGAAAGTTGCATCAAAATGGCCAAATATCCCGAATGAGGAAGAGGTCCGGTGAGAATGCCGGCGAGGAGCAAAGATAGAGGTAAGTGTAGTTAAAAAACTGCAAACAGGCAATTAAGGCTTTTTTGCCTCTCTCTTTTCTGCAACATCGAACTTGCCTGCTTGGTATTTTTTATCTTTGAAGTTTAATTCCACATAAATTTCTAAGACTTTCTTCATTTCGATGCTTTATTTATACAGAGCCTGTGAAAAATATGCACAAATTTATTTTTAAGTTGAACGATCTTGTAAGGATTCTTTTTCTAGTCATCATGTGATCATTAATCATTAATTATATAAAAATAAATAAAGTATTTGATGGTAAGTCGCTTGGCTTCAAACTCCAAGACTGAAAAAGAAGGAATTCTGTGCTGAATCCAAGAATCTGCTTGGACACTTAGGCCTAGATTAGCAGACGAGACTTGGCATGGATATAACTATTCTTCAGAGGTAATATGGGAATTACGGCTTCTGCATCCAGTCTGCACTGACTCAACTCCTGCAAGTCACATTAAAAACACACCGCATACTTTATTTAGCTTTTAGGAAATAAAAAACCTAGAAGGAGAGAAATGCCGATACTATTTGGATAAAAATCAAAATCTAATATTTAGGGTATGTACTATTTAACAATAATTTTGGAGAATCTGTTTTTTATTTTTTACTTGTTTGTATTTATTATCTTTTAAAGAAAAATCAACAATAAAAAAAGTTTACACAACAAAAAAATTGCCTAAACAATTAGTTGAGAAATGTTGTTTAAGTGGACTAACAAGTGCTAAAATGCTAAATCTGCTCTTTATATCAGGTTTAAAATTTGACATTAATAAACAGGATTTATATAGTGCCAACATAATATGCAGCGCTGTACAGATACAGACAGTGACCGAAAAGGAGGAGAGGACCCTGCCCCGAAAAGTAGCACACACTTGGAAGGGGGGATATGGAATGGGGGGGGGGGATATGGAATGTTGGTAAGTAGTGAGGGATTTAAAAGACAGAAGAAGATGGGTCGGCAAGTTTGAAAAGATGGGTTTTGAGTGCTCTTTTAAATGAGCAGAAAGTAAAAGCAAGCTGAATAGGATGGGAAAGACTATTCCAGAGAGTATATATGGGACACAACGGTTGAACTGTATACCTTCGGTCAGACGCGGCTCATACAGTGCGGCTCTGTTCACCAGACTTTTGGCTGTAATTGTAAAGGCCATTCCCCAGAGTACCGTGCCTGGGTCACTGGTGCTGGCAAAGACTCTGCCAAGATATCAGAGTTCACTAATTGGTGGAAAATCTTAAAAGCACCCATTCATATTAGAGGCCATGCAGCTGTAGCGCTGCACTTTGTATGTTTCCTGGTGACTGATGTCTTCCACATTGGAGAATTACAACTGGGAATGGGGGGGTTAGTTGCCAAAGTAAAGAAAACCTTTACGGGTGAAGATAAAGTATATAGGGTAATTATCTCCCAGTCATCCCAATTATGGGAGCACAGCTGTGGATTTTTTAGCCTAGGTATGTTAATAACATAACGTATGTATGTTTAAACACTGTATTTAAATATACAGAGCTTCTGCAATGTGTGAAATGAACAGAAAATCTGTCTGAGCTGCCACACTGTGTGACCATGTGTTTTAAGAAAGCACGATACAGTGTGTGCAAGGAGAAAAATGTGCGCTATGCAAATAAAACCCAGACTCATATTAAAGAAGGGGGAAAAACTCAGCTCAGCAAGTAATTAGTCTAAAGCCCAAATTCAATTTTAGTTTAAAGTGGAATTCCAGGCAAAATGTAAAATCTTTCCGTGTCTTGCACATTACTATTGCTAACTTTACGTATTGGGCATTCTTGTGTAACTAAATATCTATATTACCTGTTGATTCTGCCAGTTTTCATTGCACAGGATTATGCTGGGTTGTTTGTGGGGCATTAGCACTTGCAACCACAAGAAATTGTCCAAATGGTGCAAGTTGCAAATGCAGATGGTTCCCGGTGCATCAGAACAAAAATGTACTCAATGTCTTATAGCACTGAAAGTCTAAAGCAACCAAAGCCTGAGTAGCAAGGTCCGCTCCTGGCCTGTATGCTGCAGAGTCAGACTGGATTCTTTCTATAGGGAAGAAGTGTTCTCTCTGCAAAAGTCTGACATGTCCCCTACGGAGTCAGAAGCAGAATCCTTCATCCAGTTAGGAGCTTGAGCTTTGCCGATTGCTAAGCTATCAGTTTGCCTTTGTAAGATGTTGCTGGATCTCTGCAGACCGACCACTGCTTTCACACAGAGTGCAATGGTCCAAGTCAGCAGCTGCTGGGTGAAGAAAAGGCTTTTTACTAAGGCTATAGCTATTAACTGTAAGATATTGAATACCTTTTTTTTTACAGCTAAAATGTATTAAGCTGGTATCAACTACTGATAGCTTAAAGTGGAACTAAAGTCTCATTAGACAGAGATTCAGGCAGGTGGTTATTGCAGAATGGTGCAAGTGATGTCCCTTCTGCAATAACACATCTTACCTAACTGATCACACCAGGAATATGTGAACAAGCTGGGCTGCACAGGCTTCCATTGTGTGTGCCGGGATGAATGAATTCCCACGCTCCTGCTGGAGAAGACCGCTGCTGGGCAGAAGAAAGATGGAGGCGTCCAGCAAGGGAGTGCGGATAGGTAACAGCCGCAGGGTTTAGTTCCGCTTTAAAAGCCAACAGATCTTTCAGTTTAAACTAGATAAATATATTCGAGGTGCATGAAAATAAAAAATAACAAAACGGTTTAGAGTTTGTGTTCTTTAAAAAACATCCATAGCCTACATAGAAAAGCCCGTCCCCTGCCATGATGCTGCAGTGAAGAACCCTGGTCCTCTGTGTTGAATCAGTGGTCTCTCTGCAGACCTAAAACATGTCCATGCTTAATTAGATCATTATAGCTCTGCAATCAGCAATGCTCATGCTCCTTGCGATTTGCCCTGATGCAGCAAGTTTCCTTTTCTACATGTTTGCCTGTGTCCTACGCATTGTTTTACAGTTACATCTTGCAGCCCCCACATTACTGCTGTGTCCTAATCGATAGAACCTCTTCATTACACATGGAGAACTATCAGATCTGATGAATCTTTAGGTGGCTTAAGTTATTCAAATGCAAACTTTTTCAGGTTTAAGTAGCCAGGAGAGGGGACTATAAACATTCTAATATTGCAGGAATAGTTTATATAAATACTGTCTATACTACATAGTGCCAACATATTACACAGCGCTGTACAAAGTCCACAGTCACACATATTATCCAATATTATAGTAAGTGACATGCTTCAGCATCTTCTGGCCAGGCTTCTCTTCTCCCATAATGAAGGTTCAGACAACATCTGGACTATAAAAGATCAGGTCAGTCCAGGAATGAGATGAGAAGCATTTGCTTTCTGCCATCACTGGAGTAAAAAAAAAACACATTCACAGGATCCCAGAGTCTCCAGAGAGGAGAAACAGCTGGAATAACAGTCATCTGCAGGGAGCACTGCACAAAAAGATGGGACCAGAAGCCGAAGCACCAGCGCAGAGATCCATCCATCTGTTGGAACTGAGCAGCAAGCAACAGACTGAACAAAAGAACAGGTAAATTCCCTAAAGCTCTTCAAGGCTGGAGAGGATACACTTCATCAGTGAAGCTAGGTGATCCAGCAAACCCAGAATGGATTTCTTCACAGACATTTTGTTTTGCTAGCAAATATTTTGAATCCTGGAGCAGATCAATTCCAGGTTTGCTGGATCCCCCAGCTTCACTGATGAAGTGTATCTTCTACAGCCTTGGAGAGCTTTATTAAATCAGGCCCCAATGAGTCAAGTAAAGAGAGGGAGGTGTACAAAATAAAGAGGCATGCCATATGCAAGGGATTTGTAAAATATGGCTGCAGCATGTTATACCAAAATGAAGTAGGCTTTACAATTTCAACACAGCAGCAATGTTCTCTTGTAACAGTTCATGAATTTGTTCCTTCTAATGCCCAATATCACCAGTTGATCATTTTGCCTACCAGCTGTGCTTACACAGCACACAATACATAAAGCAGGGCTCACACCTACTCTAATACAACAAAATGGGGGTGAGAGACATTTCCCCTCCATTTCTATCCTAACGACATATGGACAGGAAGTGAAAGAGCCTCCAGCATATTTTTGCGTTACTTTCTCAGTTCCTTTTGGGAAAATGTTTAAAAGTTTGGATTTAGGAAACTTCAAACAAAGTTTTGACTGAAGTGTAAAGCAGAGTGTCTCAATCTTTTTAACATGGAAGAATCCATGAAATAACGTTCAGCATTTCAAGCAACCCCTTCTGTAATTAATATATCCACATCTCACAGTATATTATTGCAGAGGTCAGTGGTAGAAATACCTCTTACATTATTGACCATTGAGAAGAATGTAATCTTTACAGATATCAAAAAAGGTCATTGGTGTCACTTAACTGAACCTGAGAAATACAAATTGCTCCTTGCTCAGGGATCCCCTAGCAAGTTTGGGAGGAATCCTGGTGTAAAGCATTGTGCCTCTGACAGCATCATGAGATTTGATGATGTTACTGTTGTTGTGTCTCCTATTGTTGCTGGACAGGAAGCTGTACCTGAGCTACAATGATTTCCCCACTTCTTCTATGTGCTTTCTCCTTCTCTCCTGCTACTTCTTTGTATTATCACGCCATTCCTCATAGCAGCAGATCCAACATAGACCCAATTCATAATTCTCCACCAATACCTTCACCATCAAGAACGAGTGTAGTCAGCCTATAGGAAATGTTCGTGACTAGTCATTTGTCTGCTTGCTTTTTGCTTCCATAGTTCAGGTTTTCTTTAATACCCATTTTCTACACCTTTTACAAACTTCTACAAAACTGTCAAACTTGCACCTTAACATTTTTCAGTGCACCTGCCATTCTTACGCTGAATTTCCCAGTATTTTCCTCAGTGTCATGTGAGACAGGACAGAGATTGCCTGAATCTAAGACACAAGTTAAAAAAGGGAAAACAATGAATTACAAAGCTTTGAGGTTTTTTGTTTACTTTGGCTAGAATTGACAACCTGAAGCACGACAAAGCACTGTAGGTTGGGTGTAATTTTTGTAATAGATGACAAAGTCTTTTATATTTAAAAAAATATAAATAGTGTAATGCTAGGAATTTGCTAGAGAATTTGAAAGAAACTTCTGACATGAATGAGTCTTAGCTACCAAATCAGAAGCTCTAACCACAGCAGGAACTTACCAGTAATTCTCTACACTTCTCAGAAAAAAAAAGTGACATACAAAGTGTGGGCTCCGGCGGAACAGAGATCAGAGCAATCCAGCAAACCCTGAAACTGTGTTGAAAAGTTTATTCATTTTAAATTCTACCTATACTAAGGAGAGAATAGAAAGGTAAAGTTTCAATTGTGCAAACAGGGTTAACTATGCAAAAAGATTTGTTTTAAAGAATAAAAGTAAATAGCAGCACATCTCTGCAATACATGCACATCTCATCATATTTTGTCTCTTTAAAATGCTGCAAGTTTTAAAAATTCCTGATAAAATCTAATGGGCTCCAAACCTAAATGACCACACTGTGTTTCTATGCCTGCCTGAATTCTCTCAAATCCACAGATAATCTCCCCCTTCATGTTATGAAGATGAAAGCCCGAGATATTTTGCTAGGCAAAGCTGACAACCCTCCTTAGGATTTCAATGCAACAGGGGACTGTGTAGTCGGCTCAAACAGGAAGTTCAGAACACAATGGATTTCCAAGTAGATCACATATATATATATATATATATATATATATATATACATACATACACATACATACATAACAGACACTGGGATATGTGCATGTTTTGCAGCGATGTATCGAATATATAGATTTATTAATTTTACCCAGATATACACTTTACTAAGCCCAGGATCTGCAGTAGCAGCTGCCACATTGACACACTGTCAGAAAATAGTTAAGTAATTTCAGTCAATTATCACTATACCAGGCTGTTACTACCATCAGTGAAACAGGAGCCACAGTGAGCAAACTGAAGAAATCCGTGGTGTATATAACATCTTTAATCTGTAGATGGTTAAAACTGTCTTGTTGACAGCAACCTGGCGATCTTGGTAAATCAGCACCTAAATCTGCTAATATGAAAGCCAGATATTCTTATAGGTTTGGGTCCATTTCACCAATAGAGAAAGCCTAAACAACATAGAAACACGAAGCAAGAGGCTGCTAGCAGTCCTTCAAGATGTACATGAGAGGAGCTTGCAGAATTTGGATGCTGCCATTTACATACACTATACATCAGTGTTTATCAACCAGGACTCCTCCAGAGGTTGCTAGGGGGTCCTTGAGCAATGGGCAATTTGTGCTTCTCAGGTCAGATTAAGGGACACTAATGGTCTTTTTGGCTATCTGCAAGGATGACATTTTTGGCACTAATCATCAAACTATGAGCTGTGAATATAGTAATTATAGCAAGGGTTCCCTAGGACCTAAAAGGTATTTAATTAGTTCCCCTATCTTTAAAAAAGGCTACTCAAGACCCAAATAAACTCAGTGAATCTTCATCAGTGTCTTAAGGACTGATTGTAGACTGATTGAGAATAATTTCACCATTAGCCATCACAAAACAGGCCCCCTTATCCTCCAATGGCTACCATACCAATTAAACACTATTCAACCAGTCAACACAATACAGACAAGTCAATTATTACCATATTACCTTCAATAGTCTTACTTATCACAAGAAGAAAAGAAAGATTTATATAGCACCAACTATTCCTAACATTTAAAATGTTCACACTGAATTTTGCAGTAATGTGTAAAGCAGATTTAAACACTTATTTCAGCTGAAAGTAAAATTCTGCAACACTGACAAAAGGCTTCTCATCTCACCTAAAGCAGATTTTAGAAACTCAATTATGTTTAATCAGTTTTGCAAATAATGAAATCTGCAAATGTGCCATTGAAATTGGTGTCATAAAAACAGCCACCCACTTCCTTCCTGCAGAGAAGAAATGTCAGATCTGGAGGCCACACAGGTAAAACCACCATCGCCAACTCCATAATATGATGTGCAAGAGAGCTGCAGGGTGGTTTGCAAGGAGCCATTCACACCCATACAAAGACTTCAATATGTTGTGTTGCAAGCTGAAGATAAAGTGGATTTAATTGAGGCTTTTATTGTTTGAATCACCCAACATACCTATCATTTTGGGTTACAACATATTTTTTATAAGACAAAAGCAAACTACTGTTTGCTGTAAAGTATTCACCCCCACAGTATTCTTGGCCGAATTCAGGTCTGACTATTCTAAGACATTTGGGTCTTTGGTTTCACACCAGTTCATTGCAAACCTGGGCAGCCCATGGTGGCTCAGAAGTTAGCATTCTTGGCCAGGACACTATTTGCATGGAGTTTGTATGTTCTCCCCATGTTTGAATGGGTTTCCTCCGGGTACCCCGGTTTCTTTCCACATTCCAGAAACTTGCAGTTAGGTTAATTCCCCCAAAATTGACCTTAGACTGTATTAAAGACATGTGACTATGGTAGGGACATTAGATTGTAAGCCTCTTTGAGGGACAGTTAGTGACATGACTATGGACTCTGTACAGCCCTGAGTAATATGTTGGCACTTTATAAATACTGTGTAATATTAAACTGACATTGTGTTAGAAGTCATTGTGCACAATTTACAAAACTTGGGACACCCTATTCATTTTTCTATAGGAAGTTTCCTTTATTAGGGGAGTGGGAATCAATCTATATAATATCATGTATGGTGTTAGTATACAGAGTGCAATGGAAAACCATTAATCAGCCCTGACTTCTTGCTGCGAGGACAAGCCTCAGGGTTAAAATGAAAAGACTGTATGTACATAAACTGTGATGAGCACCATTGTTGTCTGCAGTGTGTTACATTTCTATGACAATCTGTCTTGCTGGCAAAACCAGCCTCAGAGCTGTGCATTTGCAGAGCAATATTCTGTGCAAATTGTGCACAATCTGCTTAATTAACTAATTTTATTCTAATTTATGTGCACAGGACAGCAAAAATGCGAACGTAAGAGAAAAATTCCTACGGTTGTTAAACACCAAGAGAAAAGCCCAAGTGCCCAACCACAGTCTCCAAGTCTCATTTGCTGTATTTAAAGGCTTTAGAATTATTTTTTTTTTCCATTTAGATTTTTAATACAGGTTAAAATTTACTTTTAACGAGTCACCATATTAAATCTTCAAACATGATGAATTAAAGTAAAACTGACTAAGGCTATGTACACGGCAGATGTGTACAGTGTACAGCGTTCGTCGTCCGCCATTCCAATGACCATCCTGACGGATGCATGGACGATCCATTCAATAAAAGTGAATGGAAGAGAGCACAGTGGGGTGCCCCTCCTATATTTGGGATGTGGCAAATGGGCATTTAATGCAATATATTGAATGTTCGCCAACCAGTGAACCCTTTATTTATATGTACACTAATTCTAACACTTATGACAGCTAATGTTTTACTAATGGAAATAACGCAGAGGGGGACCTCCCACGTGTTCCTCATGCTCTTCTTTCCATATAACAGAACTAACTGGCAATTGGCATTAGCCAAGCAGCTTTTACTTCCAACAATCATTACTAAAACAGTCTATAATGACCGTCTATAATAATTATTGAGCTTTTGCACAGGCCTTGAGATTGCTGCATTGGACAGCAAGGTCAAACACAAGCAGCACAGGGTCAACAAACTTGTGACAAATTAAGGTCATTCTTCATTTTTTAAAAAAAACAAAAAGTAAAATCAGAATAAAGTTCTGGAAAGATAACTCATATGCACAACAGATCTTCTTCTATGATCATGCAAATGCATCAGTGATATACTGATGCTCTTCTGCGGTTATTCATAAAGACCGGGCTGTGAAAAACCACAAGAAAGTTGCTCATACCATGCAAAAAAAATGAAATGATTAAAATGTCATGCATAAAGAAAATGACTTGGAATATACTGTACGTGTAAAATGACAAGTGTTTGGTACAATTCAGTGTTCTCCTCAGCCCCTTTTAGCTGGGTGCACCACCCGACACTTTTTTGGGTGGTTACTGAAGAGATGGGTCACAATACAGGGGCTGCCATTCCCCTTCAATTTCTTCCCACACAGCTTAAAAAATATTCTGTTTTGAACACTGCAATAGACACCAAGAACCTGGCCCCAGTAGTTCTAGTGTTCATGTTCTTAACACTTAACTCATCCCAAACCTTAACACTTACCTCCTGCTCATGCAAATCCTAAAACCTGAACTCTTACAAATATTCTTTAATTTACCCTATTTCCCCCATACATAACCTGAACCCTAACCCAAAAAGAACTCGTCACATTTTGACATAACTTGCTTTTCTTGTTTACACACATTCCTTATGTAAAAGCAGATATGAAAAGTAAAGAATCATTTCACTGGTTATGGCATAATTACAATGATACAATGACCAAAAGCACAGATAAAATTTGGCACTGAATGACAGGATGTTGCTTTAACATGTGAATGTGATGAAATCGCCAAATAAAACTAAATATATATTTTACATCCTTTGCTTACAATTGGAGAGAAGCCAGTAATAGTGTATGTTGGGGCCCCTGGAGATTAACGCAGTAATTCTTTCCAACGTTTGGCTAAAAGATGGATAAATAGATTTATGAGGGTCTTCCAGAGAACATGCAACTAATTTTTACAATTGCTGACCAAGCTTTGATGTCAATGTAGTCTCTGTATAGAGGGGAACATCTGGGTTGGGGACCGAGGCGTTCTTCCTCTTATCAGACCTACTCTTACAATAACTGGAGATCTAGTGACCGGTGGGGTAATGAAGAAGAAGCAGCAAAAGACAAGGGCAAATGCCACAGAGTGCATTTAACATTATGCATGTCCTTTGCACTATACGCAGGTACAAGGAGAGCATTGAGGACTTCTTTGGTAGTATCATAAATCAAAAAGTCAATAGCAGCACCCTTACAATCTTGTTATTTAGTCAAGTTGTTTCTCATGGGCCATTTTTAATTTTACTGACATAGGAAGTATCAGTTTCCCAAAATGAAGAAAAGGCCTGCTACTGGGTGTACAAAAATGTCAAAAAAAACTCAACATTTATCTTCACTGAACAACAAATACATTTTTGTACATTCATTTTTTTTTTTCAATGCTCATCTAAACATAGTCTTCGAGTTCAATACCACGTTGAAAAATGACTGGTAATAGTGGTGCCATGTGCATGCCATTTCTTGCCATACCTCTGGCCAGAGAACACGTTCAACCATTGCAGGCAGACCATAAATACTCTAAAAATATAGTCCAAATGTACACAGGTTATGCCATGTGTATATATTAATATTACTATACAGTATATAGTGTCCACATATTACACAGCACTTTTACAAAGTCCATAGTCATCTCACTAGCTGTCCCTAGCTGGAAATCTAATGTCCCTACCATAGATCCAAAAAGATCATTGGTCCAAAAGTTGCCATTGCTCATGGAACCCCTGGCAACCTCTCCAGAAACCCCTAAGATTCCACAGAAATCTAGAGGGTTCTATACATGGGACTAAAAAAAAAACACATCTGTAGAACAATGGTAGACAAAGGGTTCAGGTTCAAACAGAATAACAAATAAAGAAAATGCAAGGCATATGAGTTTGCTAAGTAGAACAGTAAAATAAAGGCTTAATACAGAACAGACTTCTCAGACAAAGCTATAACAGATTTATGAAATGACACTGCTCACGTAGACTGTCAACATCTCTTTTATTTAGTACCACGAGCATAGCACAGTGTGGTAACAGAGAAATCCATAAGGTAATTTAAGAGTTATACAAGTAGTAGATCTGGAATACATATATACACTTCTGATGTGTTGTTCTGCTAGTTGCACTCTTGTTTACACTACACATACAACAGTGAACAACTGTTTAAGCAGCACTAAATATAGCAAGCACCAATGCATGGACCTGCAGGGAGTCACTGCCAGGCTGGGCTGCAGATACAGAAAGATTGTGTTATTAGCAGCACAGGGAGAAGATGGAACCTTAGCCAGGTCCCTCCAAGTGTTTTTGTCCTGGTAAGAAAATTTAATTTATTTGTCCTGGAGACTATTGCCACTTAGAGAATGGTGAAAAATTCCACTTTTGTCACAAGAACAAGAAGATAACTAGGGGTCTTCTCTTCTCTGTGTTCCCTTTCCTGTTGTTTCTCCAATACAGGAAGTCAGAGAAAATCTTTGTCACAGCCGGATGTGCCAGGGTTTTTTTTTTTGCCTTCGTCTGGATCAACTATGTCCCTGAGGTGTTATATCTGGGATGTTTATTTCCCTAGGGGTTGAACTTTATGGACTTATGTCTTTTTTCAACCTGATGAACTATACAACTTAACTGTTCTATCAAAGCACTATGAAGAAAGTTTTAGCTATAGAGACAACTTGAAAGACAAAGATGTTCATTAAAAATGTGAACAATGTTCCATAAGAACTACAAAACATGCAAAAGCACTTCCAAGGGAGACTTCACTGTGGCCTACAGTGGCCCATATACGCAGGCCTGCGTTGCTCAGATTGTTGTATACAATGCACCCAAACACACATAATCTTTGCATTGCATTACCATGAACAGCTGCAAACAGCACCTTCTGTACTACCTGGAAGAGTCATATACCTGTCCACCTGGGTGCAATTACAGTGTCATATGATCTCAAATACAAATACCAATTTCTTTGGCCCCAAGAGCTTTCTAAAGAAATATTCAAAAACAACAACATGTCCCTGGAGGATTTTCCATCACCTTCTGTCCAAATGACAGGTAATCACCAGGAGGGGAAATCTTTACAACTGGAACACAGAAAGTAATAAACAAGAAAGGGTCCAGCCCCTTCTCATTGGCTTCATAAGGAAATCTTGAACTATCTTGGTAGTTTTGTTGCAGATAACACAAGAGAAGGTGGTTGGTGTATTTAGACGCCCATTGTTTTGGTAAATGACTTGATATTATTCAATATACAAAGGTGGAAACCAGTGTGGTTTATCAACACAAGCGTGCCAACACCAGGGTGTGTTCCATATTGTCATGATAATAATAATAAAGCTTAAAATAAAAAATGAACTCTATTTCTCGGTAGACTCTCATAGCTGTGCAGGCTCTTCGCCAGTACTGAAATACTTAATCTGATTGCCCTACGTGTAGTTAGCTTCTCCCAGTACACATTAGAAACTGCAGCAAGTAGGTTAGCACCTCATTTTCTAGCTGGAGGAATGGAGAAGCATCATCTAGCCATTTTCCCTCATTGCTCTTGATCAGTCACTTTCACTCACTGAACTGCTGTTCCTTCAACCATCAAGGCTCAGAATCACATGTGAGCTTTACTTATGGTGATCTGAATGTGCATGCAGACTAAATAGAAACGGTAACTTCTCCTGATTGACATCTACCTAGCTAGGGTATGAATGTTTGCATAACCTCTTACAGCCAGCCCATGACCCCTCCTGAAAGTACTGGGGTCAGTATTCTCCCTAGAAATGTTTTTAGGATGGGTGGGAAGAAGCTGTAGGCTGATGGTGGCCCCTGTATTGTGACCCATTTTTAAAGTAACCACCAAAAAACATCCAGGAGGTTACTGAAAAATGCTGGGTGGTTTGCCCAGCTAAAAGGGATTGGGGGAAACACTGACTGGGGCAATATCTAGTAATGTTTTTAGGAAAGGTAGGTAGAGTACCTGCTTGGTTCCTCCCAACAACCTTGACCTGCCCCTGTATTATAAAAAAAAAAAGCACAGAGACCCAGGAATGCTATACATGGGTCAAAAAATAGGCTATTTAAGAACACACAAGGTTATTAGCCATTTGATGATGAAGGTAAGAATGAATCAAGGGAAGCAAAATACCTAAGATAAGCCAGCTTGAACGTAACCTTACTGGTCCAAAACCTTGAACCTGCCAGAGCAGCTTGGCATTACTACATTGTGTTTCTTTACTACATTATGCTTTCTACAGAGCTATGAAAGAAACTGGTTCTGTCTGAATAAGTAACACAATATAATTCAATTAAAATATTGTAGTGATAAAGCCCAATATATTAAACCTGACTCTAAAACCAGAGAGCCAGAGATGGCTGGATAGTGTAAAGCCCCATGCACCATTGGTACCTTGTTCCTGTGACAAATATAACCAAGTGATTCTGCCATGAAAATGAAAGCTTAAAACTTCTGCAACCTGTGGAGGAGAGAGCTATCCTTTCCTGTTGCTTGAACTACAATACCTAATTTAATTTGATAGAAATAATTCCTCAAAGTACAGGACACAACAGAGATCAGTAAAGGGAAAGTCACAGAGCTGCGGGGACTCAACACTCCTGAAAAAGTCTATTTTCCCAAAAGCCTTCAGGTAATCATTTCTACGGAATGAAATTGGAGACTATTGAAGGAGACTACATACTTTGACAGGTAAATGGGAAATTAAGATTGATTTCTGACATTCACTCATCATCCTGGTCCCACCATTACTACCTTGCGATGTAGCAACCCTGTGATGACGTCTGGGCTATGTACTTGGTCCAGGTGATTTATGTGCTATTGAAGATTAGAGTAACGCAGCAATGGTAGCTCCCGCACTCCTATGCTTAGACTACATTCAGACTGGCGGTGAGGTTGCTGTGCAGTTACGGCTTCCTCATTTCGGTGAACAGCTACTTGTATCATCAGAAGCCCAATAAAGAATGAATGGGGGTGCAGTCAAATCTGTAAATGTTGGGTATTTAAGAACCAGCGCTGCGGTGCAAGCAGCTGGTAAGGTGCCAGGTGAACGGAGCTGGTCAGGATTGCTTGCTCTTGCTGCAGGTTTGAACCTTCCCATACTTTAACTCAGATTATCATGTGATATTGTGTGATTTACTAACAAACCTTGCAAATAAGTTGGTTGTAACAGCAGAAATACATAGCGGTAGTAACACGTTTCAGGTATTTCTTCGTCCGTTGTAATAAAGCACAGCGACTGTCCTCTACCACTCACCATCTCAACCTTTTTACCATGGAGGAACCCTTGAAATAACTTTCATGTCTTCGGGAAGCCCTCCTATAATTATTATATCCACAGCTCACAGTACATTTGTATGGAGGTCAGTGGGAAGAATGCCAAGCTTGCTGCTGTTAAAAGGATCATTGATGTCAGGTAAACTGACCTAGGAGGTTCAGAAATTGGAAAACTGCTTTTGGCTCAAGGAACCCCTAGCAACCTCTAAAGGTACCCTAGTGTTTTCAATGGAAGCCAGGTTGAAACACTACACTAGATCCAGAATATACAAACCCTTTATTAAAGGCCCAATAAAAAATATGACACAGCAAAAATTGAAGAGCACATTTAAAAAAATCACAAAATGTGCTCCATGGGATGGGGGGAGAAGGAGGAATTGTTATCAGTCCTGCAAGATCTGGCCAAGCAAAATATTTACAATTTTTCATGATTTTTACAGAAGCTACTCAAATGTTATTGTTTAGTCTTTGTACAGATGCTCCCATAACGGTCGCTGGTAACTAGAATTAGTGATTGCATCCAGGGACAACGGAAAGGACTGAGTCCTGCACGGACAATTCTGTTCCATAGACAAGGCAGGATGAGCGGGGAGAATCCCGCTGTGTCCTCCCTGGTGGAAACCAACAGTGCTTGTTAGCAATCAGGAATGATGATCACTAAACAACGCCTTGGGATGCCTGAACCACCCCTCGATTTGCACCCGAGATTATTATTATTATTATTATTATTATTAATACCAAATTTTTCTAGCACCAACATATTACACAGCGCTGTACATTAAATAGAGGTTTTAAATGACAGACAGATACAGACAGTAACACAGGAGGAGGAGAGGGCCCTGCCCTGAAGAGCTTACATTCTAGGATGACCAAAACTGATCATTGCATGCTGAATAGAGTCTGCAATAGGACCTTTCAGGAAGAAGAGAGCTATTTGCGAATGTTCATCACTTTTCTAGATGGCAAAGCACAGAAATAGTGATAAAACATCATAATAAATTACTGTCATGAAATGAATATGAAGGCTGCCATTGATGACCTCTTCCTTTGAAAATATTTACTGCCGGATGAGTGGCGTCTGTGCCATTAATACTTGCAATGCTAAAAGTATATCCAAAGTGAAGAATAAAATAGATGTGGGAGTTGTCTTTGTTTTAAGGCTTTTTCACACCTCGTGTTTACCGGTAACACACATCCTGTCCTAGGGTGACAACACTCACCAAACTGCATACATGAAAAGGCAAAACTGTCATTCTTGGACAAGACTAAAGGGCACCGCACTTTTTCCTATTCATAACAAAGGGGGAAGGGTCTGTAGCGTACAAAAAAATAGAAAATTATACAACTGTTGCACAGGCAAAGAGCACAGGAAGGTGAAGGCTCTTTCTAGGAAGATCAGCGGGTATTTTTTTGCACTCACGGCACAGATATAACACATGTTCAACTGTATATTGAACAGACCTAAACGAAGGAAATAAAAAAAATTCACTCTTGGGGTTTGCATACACTTAACGTAAACCGATGGTGACAGAATTATGGTGGTCTGAAAATGTTAAAAGCTTGGCTGTCATGCTGATTAACTGGCTTTAGTGCTTCCTCAAGTAAAGATATGAGGAATTCAAACCCTCATTTACAGCATTCCTATTCCAGGTCTGTGGTCAAAAAAATCAACATACGACAGCCAAACAACAAGCAATATTCATCAGGAGGCCAAAAATGGCGCCCACTATTCTTCTTCACATTTTAATACTTCCACATTAAAGTTCTGACCTCACGTGCTGTGCTGCATACTAACAAAGAGTGCCTGTTGTTGGCACTTGATTAGGATAATCGGTGGCTCAGTGGTTAGCACTCTGGCCTTTGCAGTGCTAGGTCCCAGGTTCCAATATCGGCCAGGACACTATCTGCATGGAGTTTGCAGGTTCTCCCTCTGTTTGTGTGGGTTTCCTCCGGGTACGCCGGTTAACATGCAGTTAGAATAATTGGTTTCCCCCAAAATTAACCCTAGACTGTATTAAAGGTAAGTAGAGGTAGGAACATTAGATTGTGAGCCCCTTTGAAGGAGAGATAGTGATATAACTATGGACTTTGTATAGCGCTGCGTAATGTGTCAGCACTGTATAATAATAATAAATACGCCGTCTCAACATTCAGAGCGTCAGCCCATTAGCAGCTAGTGACGTCCGCACGTCAGAAGGTACTTTATACCTCATGTCACAAGGACGTGACAAGTTCCTAATGCACCAACAGCTAGCATGTTCTACTCATACATAACGTCTGCCTCTGCAACCGCTCTGGTGGCAGGTATACTTTAATGGCACATTCCAAGATAAGCTCTTCTTTGCGATTTCTAGTTTTACCAGTTTGCCTGGGGCAAAAGCTGACATTGAGTAATTTCTAGGAAGGAGACAGATAAAAGTAAGCGTATAAAAAATCATCAGCATTAGCCTTGACCTACAAAAGTCTACCGAGCTATATATATACATGCGAGATGCAGCCATAACTGTACGCATACGTTACCATTGCTGAAGTTGCCCAACGCCGAGGAAAGCCCATCAGACGTGAGGTCAGGCAAGCTGGCTTCCATCCTGGCACCTATTTCACACAAAGTCGAAATTGTCAATGTTTCTTCGCAACCTCCAGAGCTTTCAGAGCAAATCCCAGAGCACTGCGACACACGTCATGCTTTGAATTGCGAGGAAATCCTCCCGGCCCAGATGGCCAACCACAAAGCACTTCTGTATTGGCACAAAGAAATCCTCAAGAAGACACTGACACACACACTGCCTGCCCTGCCTGCTTCCCCCATGCACTGCTCTAGCAGAGGGAGGAGACAGCAGTCAAATCTCAGTTTGGTGCTAGTAATGAGAGTCAAATGTCAGCAGTTCAGAGCACACAGTCATCCTGACATGCAAATGCCTTTCCCTTACTACTTGGCCTATCAGTTACATGAAAACACTTGGTCCCACCACCACCATACGCCAGCATTGCTATTTCTACAATGTAGCTGATTCTTATTTCCCTAGCACTTGGAAAATGGAAAATGTATGTTGCATGCTGTTACATTCAAGGAAACCTGAATTCATTTTAATATGCATGATTCTGCAAAAGTGATTAGCTTTAAAGTACAGCCAATGTCTCAAAGTCTACATATTGGATTAAAATTATGATTATATAATATAGATTAAAATATGCAACAACTCAGTGATTTATTAAAATGACCCAAATATGCCTAGATTGTAAGTTCTTCAGGGCAGGGTTCTTTCCTCCTCCTGTGTCACTGTCTGTATCCATCTATCATTTGCAACCCCTATTTAATGTACAGCGCTGCGTAATATGTTGGCACTATATAAATCCTGTTTCTTATTAAAAATAATATTCTCACGTGAAAAATTTAAAGTACAGCACTGCGTAATATGTTGGTGCTATATAAATGGGGGTTTATTAATAATAATAATTATTATTATAAAGTATCTATGTAGCACCAACATATTACGCAGCATTGTACAAGCAGCTTCGATTATGCAAAAAGGATCTGCTTTAAAGAATAAAAAAACAAAACAAAAAACAACACATCTCTGCAATACATGTACATTTTCCTATATTATGTCTCTTTAAAATGCTGCATGTTTTAAAAATTCCTGATGAAATCTAGTGGGCTACAAACGTGTAAAATAACCACATCGTCTCTCTATGCCTGCCTGATTTCCACAGAATTTAGTATTATTATTACACATTATTTATATAGCGCCGACATATTAAGCATCGTTGTACAATCTCATGATGCTAACTGTCCCTCAAAGGAGCTTACAATCTAATGTCCCTACCATAGTCATATGTCATTAATACAGTCTAAGGTCAATATTTGGGGGAGGCCAATTGACCTAACCATGTTTTTGGATGTGGGAGGAAATCCACCCAAACATGGGGAGAACCTACAAACTCCATGCAGATCGTGCCCTGGCCGAGATTCAAACTAGAGACCTGGCACTGCAAAGTCAATGTGCTAAACTCTGTGCTGCCCCAATTGCTCGCTTTTATGGTAGTGGGGGGTGTTGATGGCCCATGAAATAAAACAAACTACAAATCCCAGCAGTCATGGCATATTAAAGAACATATGGCTGGCATCAATTTGGATGTGCATGCTTTTTTTCAGCAAGCAATTAGGAGATTGCACAGCCGAAGGCTGAATTTACACGGAGCAGCTAGCAGAAGGATGTCCTGCGCCTTTAACCTTCTCTATCCCCAGTGGAAAAGCTAATGCACCCCTAGCTTGCCTTAGGGGGAAGCATTTAGCCCGTGTGAATGAAAGGAAGTGTAGACCATTCTGCTGCGGAGACGCTCCTTCTCAATCCCAAAGCAGAATGGAGAACGCTGGAAAATGCAGTTCCAAGATTTGTAAGATTTCACTTGACCACCAGTCACTGGGAACTCAAATATAACAGAACTTGTGCGTTCTAATCAATCATTATTATTAATATTATTATTATTATTAAACAGTATTTATTTAGCGCCAACATATTACGCAGCGCTGTACATTAAATAGAGGTTGTAATTTACAAACGAATACAGACAGTGACACTGGAGGAGAGGACCCTGCCCCGAAGAGCTTACAATCTAGTAGGTAATCAACTGCAGGTGTACGAGTCTTGAGTACAGCTTTAATAGAAAAAAATGTAATTTTCTCATTTTTTCCAAGACTAACACCAGATAAGTAACTACAGAAATAAAATAAACAAACTGGAGATGTTTTAACTCCCAAAGAAATTGTATTTCTGTTCGCTCATGGCAGATCTTCATACTAAAAGACAACAATAATAGATTATTTATGGACTGCACTTATTTACCAGCTACAGGTCTTCTTCTTCCTCTTCCAGACTGTGACTAGAACTTAATGGAGACAAAGCAAACTAATGAGCTCATTCCCCTCTCTGATCTTTTCACCTATCAGCATGCTCCTTGTATAGACGTTTAATAATTGACGTTGGAAAGAATATTTCACAGTCATTTCCAATGACAAGACTGTACAATGCATGAATGAGCGCTGGACATACAGCATCATTCTGCTCTATAGAGAGGGGGAGGGAGAACGACGGAGCGGCACCCCGCTGTGCTCTCTCCCCTTCACTGTTATTACGATCGTTTGTCATCCGTGGATCTGCTAAGTTCTCATCCTTATATCAGAGGTGATTATCACACAAGAATTATCTGACATGTGTACGTAGCCTAAAGTTCTGTTAAGGATATTTGTAATTCAATAATTGTCGCTGTAAACAATTAGTGATCTATGGAGAGGGAGGTGGACAAGCGGGAGGGATCCCGCAGAGTCCTCCCCCTGGTAAACAATAGCGGCCTGTCATTTAGAGATCCATCTCGCAGCACGCAAGTTTGTAAAGTTCCGAGTCTATTTCAACACTCTTCTGTACAGCAGACACCACACATGACACAAACACATAGACTCACAAAGTATTCTGGAAGCCGGGAGAATAGTTCTCCTGTCTACATTCTTCTGTCTATACATTAAATAACAGCTTGTATTCTAAGCATTCAAGACTAGCGTACATTTGTCTCCGTCCATGCACATAATTTATTACATGGACGGCTGCCATCATTACTGTACCACGGGCTATGTTTATTCCTGCTTTCCACTGACTCAGCACTATGCTCTGCAGGAAGGTATACATGTTGCAAAGAACTAATAACATGACATGAGCAGCAAGGCTGTACAACATATCATGGAGGGATTAACTAACTGGCCTCTGCAAACCCTTGCAGAGCTTTGTGAAGTTACTATAACATAGGCTTTATATTCATCTTACAAAAATTGATAATCTTTTCATTATTGTGTGTTACCATATTTTACAAATCCAAAAGAGTTTATGTAAGATTTAAAATGTATTTATACCAATATTCAGGTATACTTTTATTATATTATTAAATATTGGTATTTATTATATTTATATTAAAAGTGAGGCAAAGTACATGGATGAAAGTACATGATGCACTGCATGAGATAAATACTGTTTGGTTCAAGGGTGGAGGAAAAAGCAGAAATACTTAATTCCTTGCTCTCGAAGGTGTTTCTTCAATACACAGTTTGTGTTCTCAGCATTCTCATATGCAATGGCGGACTATTGGTCCCAAGTTGAACTTTGGGGTGGGGTCACCCATATAACTTTTTATTGGAAAGTAGGGCAGAGCACCAGATGCCAGGGCAATGGGGGAGAAAATCACCTGGCCCATTCTGCTGCAGGGTGCTGCCATATTTTTCTCTTTTTAGATAGATTTTTGATTAGCTGGGATGATATAAGCCATAGGTCCCCAGCCCTCCTTGCACTGCTTTGGAGCTGCTGGCGGTAGGGCCACAGACGGCTCTTCTCGCAGCTGCTGGGAGTGGCGGAGCAATATATGTGGGGCTTGCCTTTCTCTGCCGTTGCCGGTAGCTCTACCACCAGATAGCACGCCAGCTTTCTAACTCTGCTCTGCCGTTTTCAGCTGGTGTGCTGGCAGGAGGCAGAGCTGCTGAGGGTAGCAGAGTGGTATAAGATGTACATGTGAGCTGTGGCAAAATTTTGTGCTGTGTTACCGGGCCCCGCTGTTGGAAAGGTTGGGGACCACCGATATAAGCAACAGAAAGCGCAGGGGAAGCTGGGGTTGCTTGGCATCCTGTTACATACAGCTCAGCAACTTTGGCAGTTCTATGGGGCAATCAGGTAGGTAAGAATGCTTCTTACACCTCACCTGTTCCTTCTGCAATAATGACCTGTCTGATCTAAAATTAGAACTTTAGTTCTGTCCTAAAAAAGATTAGGCTAAAAATCCCAGCAGGTAAAATGTGTCACACACAGTACGGCATGCATTGAACTGCAGGGCTATGACTACAGTACAGAGATTAGATTGTGAGGAACAATTAGTGATCTGAGAATGGATTCTGTAAAGTGCTGCATATTATGTCGGCAGCAAAAAGATACATAAGAATAATAATGTCTGACGAATGCAACATGTGTTCTTGGTTTGGTATCTGATTTTTAGGACCAGCTGGCTGTAGGAATTCAGCTGGATGTCAAAACAATCTCAGAGCAATTGGGAGTTTATATACTGCATTATTAATGCATTCCGGAATACCTCTTCAGGTCACTCGTTTCTGCACCCAGTAAATGAGAAGAAGTCGTATTCTCAATCTAGGAAAGGGCTGTCCATCATACGAGCCAATAATAACATTATGACTTTAAAAACGACAATTCATCAGTTGCTTATTTATAATTTCTCATGTATTATTCTGACCTACAGGAAAATGTGTTTAAAGCCTTTTCAGTTTGTTTTCTTCAGCGTAGAAAAGCCTGTTCTCTGCCAGCAAGTGACCCATGCTCTCTGTGTGGTCTTTCTGCAGAAATCAGACCTGTAGATTTGCAATCAGCAAAGCCACTGTTTTCTGCGGATTATCAAGATCTAACTCAGCAGAGAGAGTGCTAGACCTTTGCAGTGAGACTCCTGCTTCACAAAGTAAACAAATACCTATGGCACATTCATAGAGAACGGTCTGACAGAATGGCCCTGATTTATTAAAGCTCTCCAAGCCTGGAGAGAATACACTTTCATCAGTAAAGCTGGGTGATACAGAAAACCTGGAATAGATTTCCTAAAAGTCATTAGCTACTTGTTAGCAAATGTTTCCAATTTTTGACCAGATCCATTGCATATTTGTGCATCACCCAGCTTAACTGATGAAAGTGTATTCTCTCCAGCTTTGGAGAACTTTATTAAATCAGGGCCAATGATTCAAAAACTTGACATATCTTTTGTTTTGATGCATTTTACAGATTTGTTTTAACATTTTGCTAAACCCTTGTGTATCAGTGCTGCTTAGAATAATGCAAAGAAAATATATTTTATTTCCCGCTTCCTAGATTGTAAGCTCTTTGGAGCAGGGTTCCGTCCTCCTGTGTCACTGTCTGTATCTGTCTGTCATTTGCAACCCCCATATTGAATGTACAGCGCTGTGTAATATGTTGGCGTTATATAAATCCTGTTTAATATTAATAATAATATTAATAAATAATGACAGTGTTCCTCCTAGAAATTTTTATCAGCTGGGGGAGGGGGGTGTAGTCGGCTGGTCAAAAAGTGGACAGGAAAAGATTCAAACAATTTAGCATATGCCTGAGCAGCTGTCTGATGACGGCCGGGTGGTTACTGAAAAGTGCCGCCTGGGTGGTGCGCCTGGCTAAAAGGTACTGGGGAGAACACTGAACTATTAGTGCAAAAAAAGGATCATGGACAGTTCTCAACTGTACAGTTTCAAGTCCACACATATAATCACCTTTGGCTTAGTGCAAAAAATAACCCCTAGAAAATAAAGGAAGCACAAACACCAACTCACTTTACCAAATAATAGCTTGGTCAGAAAGTCTCATCACAAGCTGGAATGTACACAAGGTGCTTCTGGAACTGTAAACATAAATGGTGTGTTTTATTATTACACACCTTGTCTACCTTTACCGTACTTATTTCAGTAAATATCCTGGCTAGGGCAAATGTAAACAATTATAATCCTTCCATCTTGAGACACTTCTAGTGTAGATTTATAGAAGGACGACTTTCATAATCGTGTCTGCGACAATCTAATGAAGCCGCCCCTCCGTCCATTTTTCTTTTGTAACATTGTAACACATACCACAACCCTGCAACAAGTCTGGCCGGGCAGGTGACCCGGTGAATCTTTTCTCTGCTGAAGTTAATCAATACGACCAGGTAACTTCTGTCCCCCACCTGTGACCAGACAGTAAAGAACTACTATCATACTATGGAGATATCCCTATGTTCTCTCTTCCTGTAAGTATGTCCCTTGTCAACACACTGCATGTAGCACTCAAGATTGTTCCAATGCTCCTTTCTCTCATTGGGCCTGATTTATTAAAGCCTTTTGCTCTACTTTATCTGTATGAAAGTAATGTGTAGGTGTAACACTGGGAGGTCTTTGTTACCACTCAGTGCCTCTGCTAACTACATTGTGCTGCTTTTCACCCAACTACTGTTAATTTAGAATTTTTCGTTTCCCCCCCAAGGTTCTACTAATATTTTATTATTATTAATAAACAGGATTTATATAGCCCCAACATAGTACGCAGCACTGTACAATAAATAGGGGTTGCCAATGACAGGCAGAAACAAACGGTGACACAGGAGGAGGAGAGGACCCTGCCCATGTCACCAGTTTAGTGTATTAAAGTCTATGCAAATTTACTTTGTCTTTTTTAGGTTTATATTGCATACGTATCCCTGGAAGGTGTGCCCTCTAACACAAGATGCAAAGGGGAAATAAAGACATGTAATAAAAAGTAAAAATGTATAGAATGAAGAATTAGAACCGCTGACAAGGTTTTATTTGCAGTCTCTACACTCAATTTATTTAGGTTTACCACAAGGATAAGGCTTTCTAGTTTAACAACAAAACTAGCTCATTGAAAAAACTCATTGTACACAAGTGAAAGCAATGTTTTTGGAAAAAATACCGATTCCAGTTTATTGGCTTTGTGAAGCAAGCCCTATGCCGCCTTTTTGGAGAGTTATTCCTGACGTCACTTGGAGGACACAGTGAAGTCCCCACTGAAGGGAAAGATGGCAATACAAATGATTAATCTCAGATATTCATGGCAAATCAGCTTTTCTATCACAGTTACATTATACGTCAGGTTGCAAAAAAGACATCAAGTTCAACCACTAGAGAAATAAACATATCCCAGATAAAAATAAAAACCCTATGTAAATAGCTGATCCAGAGGAAGGCAAAAAAAGACCCCTGGTACCATATACAGTACAATACAGTAGGGAAAAAAACTCCTTCCTGATTCCATGAGGCAATTGGGTGTTTCCTTGGTCAACAGTCACTGTTATCTTTACTATAAAGCTTTAATCCCCAGGTATATTCTGTGCTTCTAGAAAAGTATCCAGCTTTTTATTAAAGTAATCTATAGTAATTGCTGAAACTACTTCCTGAGGGGCCGATTCCACATTTTCACAGACCGTACAGTGAAGAATCCCTTCCTTATCCCCGAGATTAATCTTCTTCTCCTCCAGACCCAAAGAGTGCCGTCTTTTTCTTTGTAACAATCTCAGTAAGCTTTTTTATTTATTTATATAAAGGTTTAGGAAAGAACTATTAAAAGACTAGAAGCAATGAATCCACTGTGAACTGGTTGATAGAACAACAAATCAGCCATCTGCTCCTGCGAGGATTAAACACTACTAAGTGTCTCTAAAACATACTTTGAGAGTCAAGTTTTGGAAAGAAAGCACAATGACGACCATGATGTGACCTTATCAAACCATCATTTTCCAGCACGCAGTTTCCAAATATGTCAATGGAGCAGCTGTGAGATCTATAAATTAACAACCTGGTGGATGCCACATGCTCTCTGCTAAAATGGCCGGGAATCCATGCTTTGTATATTACCAATGCAGAGTAGAATACGTAGTATAATCTATGAGGATAGATATGATATTCATTTATACTGGCTATAAAAGGACAATGAGGAAACACACTGCTAGGGTCTGCTAATGCTCACCTTCTTTGAATACTAACCGCCTGGCTTCAAATCTTCCTTAGTCATTGATCTGAAACAAGGCTGCAGATTAGAAAGTCAGGGCAAAGTCAAAGCTTTTGATCTACATACAGTTTCAGTACAAGACTGCAGTACAAGGTAAGGAAGACAAAGAGGTATTTCCTATAAAATCCAATTAAATATGGGAAATGTTATCAGTAAGGATTTGTTCACTGCTATGATTTGTAAATGCATGGGCAATAGTAACCATTATGTTTGCATTTAAAGCATCTTGAAACATTTTAAAAGAATCTTGTAACATTTTGCAACTCTTTCATAAAGGAATTTGTCAATCTTTAAACCATTTTGTGGCATTTTCAGATGACATGAGCAAAGCACTTGCAGCAAGTGTTTCCAAGAATATTTGAAACATTCCTAATTGTCTTATATGCTTTTCCATAGGTTATTGGATATGAAAGATCTTTAATATGTTAAAGAAAAGCTTCAAGGGTAACTTGAGACTTTCAACCCAACCTTTAGTCATGTAACCTCGATGTAAACTTTGAGTTACTGTATTTGGAGAACAGTTTTTATTTAACACTTCGAGCAGTGTTTGATTCCTGGTATTTTAAAGATGTACCATACCACAACAGTGCACCACCCAGCCCCTTTTAGATGGGTGCACCACCCAGCACTTTTCAGCAACCGTCCGGCTGCTTTTGGGTGGATACTGCAGAGTTGGATCACAATATAGGGGCTGCCACCCACCTAAAATTTCTGCCTACCCAGCTTAAAAAAAATTCTGGGTTGAGCACTGCACAAGATACAATAAGGGCACAAGGATGCCAAGGGTTCAGGTAATCAGACAATCCAAGAAGCAGGTCTACAAGGACGTATAGCACCAATTCTTTGCAAAAAAAAAAACTCCATTTGTAGGTTTTTTATTTTGCAAATGTAAGCATAATTGACAAGAATATTGCTGGGGTTTACAATTGCTTTAAAACCCCCAACTTTGTTGTGTGCAGCCCATCAGGTCCAGTAATTATCTTCTTTCCTGTTGCAGCAATATTAATATTCACAGCATGGATCCATCTGGCAACACACAGCCTTTCCACCAAAAACATTGGGGGTCCTTTTCTTCCTGTGCATGTGCATCAAAGCCCCATCCATTACTATGCAGTACCATGTCACAGGAAGACCACCAGGATTCCATGGGCCCACAGGGGACAGAAGAGGACCCAGCAGGGACTTTTTCTGTGAAAAGGCTGTATAGTGCCAAGCAAAGCTATACAGTAACTATTATTGGTATAAGGAGGAAAGTAAGGCTATGTACACACATCAGATGATACTCGCCCAATATGAGCTGTCGGGGTTGTCATGGACGAGAATCTGTGTACACAGGTCGTGGGATGTCGTACACAGATCCGTCATGATGGATTGATGAACGACTACAATAGAAGTAATTGGAGGAGAACACAGCGGGGTGACGCTTGCTCGTTCCCTGCCATCCCCTCTACATAGAACATAACAGTGCTGTATGTAGCGCTCATGTGTTCATCTTTCAGTCACTGGAAACGATCTGGAAATGAAAAAATCGTTTCCAACTACAATATTTGAGCATGTGTATGCAGCTTAAATATTACACCACAAGGGTAGGTGCATTAAAAAAAAACAAAAAAAAAAAAAAAACAACTATATCATTGGTATATTCCTTTAGTAAATACAGATTTCTATCATTACCCATATTTAACCAGCTTAATGGACTGTGACTGCCCATCAGACCTATACTCTTCTCCTTTACACGGCTTAAACAAGTTTTCATACATCCACTTTTGTCTGAAGAACATAAGATAAGAGCACTTTGCAATGAAACTCGTTGAAAAAATTCCTACCCACAGATTTATTTCTGATGTGTACAATATCATGAACATTTAAATATTGGTTCAGTTTATTTATTGCAAATTAAAAAAAATGAGCTAAAGTAAAGGATATGTTTTGGTTTTTGTTTTCCTTTTTGATTTGCCTGCAGCTAACTTTACATGACAACAGGTTGAAGATTGCAATTTCTCCCTCTCCCTCTATATATGTAGTGATGATTCAGTCCTGATGCACTCTCCATATCATTACTTTATTATTGAACCAAAAAGGCATTTTAATAAAGCTTGTACCATCAGTACAAACTAAACTGATGCCAAGCATAACCCCACTGCACTGTCCCAAAATGTTCCACTAAAATTGACTCTTCCATAAATTCACAACAACAAGACAAGTTAATCCAGCGGGCTCAAGTTCTTAACTCCATTTTCTGCACCACGACACCCAATACTGTGGATTCTTTGAGTCTAGGTCATCTAGCCCAAAATGTATATCAATAAAAACAATATTATAAATGTTGAGTATAACAGAAAAAACGTTATCAGCACATTTGTACACACAGGATTACAGGAAATATTTAACAATTAAAGCGGATCTAAAGTTCCACTTTAATAATTTGTGACTGGGCAGGGCAGAAATGGACAAGCAATGTCTCTTCTGCAATAAACATTCTTACAATATTCTCCCAGAATTTTTTATCAAGCTGGGTGGAGGTTTCTGTATTTTGACCCAACTGTTCAGTAACCAACCAAAAACAGCTGGGTGGTTACTGAAATGTGCTGGGTGGTGCAACCGGCTAAAAGGGGCACAGGATAACACTGATTCTTACCTGGCTGATTGCTTGCTGGAGCTGTGAAAAATCCCTGAGCTGCCCGTGCAGCATGTTGGTAGCCGAGATTAAATGAACTCTCGCACACCTATGTGGGAGTTACGTCAACCTACCATGGCCAATAAGGATGGCTGAAGATCACAACTAGGAAGAGAAGAAGAAAGGAACTGGGAAATGCGAATATAAACAGGGTTGAGTTCCACTTTAGGATCAATAACACAATGTAGAATATATAATAAAATGAGCATTTGCCATCAGTCCAAGGGTCATGGTGCCTGATCAATCCAAGGACTTGCTTTTACTGCCATTCTCTAAGTTTTATTTAGAGTAGAAGTCTACAGTACAGTAAGGCATGTCTAGTTGTTTGCACGGTCATGGATTCTGAATACTACAAAAACACATTACCAGCTCACCATAACGCTTGTATAATATAGTCCCGCAATACGAACTGTCCATGTGTTCTGAATGACAAACCAACGGACCCTTAGCTAACATCACAATGTATCCTAATCAGTCTGGAAGACCTCTAAAAACCCGACAAGGAGATACTAACCTTTACAAATTTGGCAGAGGTTCCACTTTTTTTTATGTCATGGTGCCAGTAAAACTGCATGGCAAACATCACACCAGTGGACTAGCTATCATTTATAGATAAGGGTCTGTTTTTTCTCACAAAGTCACTGAACACAAGATGCCGTAAACCTTTAAAAGTAAAACCCACTGACTGAACTTAACAAATTATTTGTGTACATGCTTGTAAGAAGATTCACCGGCTATGAATAGAACGGAATTCTATGTCACATGAGATGCATACACTTTGTTATATAATTTACTTCGCAGCCCAGTCAACGTGAGGCAGCCTCCTCTCGCCCTGGGCCCAGGCAATTTTCCATATAATTCACACCATTATTTTCATTGAATACTCTTGCCAAAGCAAAATTGTAAGTTTTTAGAGGCAGCTTGGCAATGGCTTAAGCAGTATATCCTTGTTTTTCTTTGTCAATAGATCTGTAACGACGTGAATGGGAAGCAACACTTTGTTTTTTTTCCTTTCCCGTATAATGATTATACTGTAGCCCTGCCCACGATCTCGCCAAAGCTCCTGGGAACCAGAGATGTGAAGGAAAACAGCCTGCAGGGATTATCTCTGCTGGTCTTACAAGTCTCACATAAAGGAGGAGATCAAGAAAGACACAGTACAATTCATAAACTGCAGACACACACACATTAACTCTTTAGGAGTAATCTATAAAGATAAAACTTTAAGCAAAAGAGTAGTGCCCAATCTGCTATAATCTATAATAGTTGGTCTTGAAGGAAGACTTCAGATTTTAACAGTCATTCCGACCTCTTGAAAATGCTACCCAGAAAAAGCATGCAACACATGATGGTCATATTATTCTTATTAATATACAGTATTTTTATAGCACCAACATATTACACAGCGCTGTACAAATAGGGGTTGTAAATGACAGAGATACAGACAGTGACACAGAAGGAGGAGAGGAACCTGCCCCAAAGAGCTTACATATGTGTTCCAGGTCAGCAATAAAGTACCAGTGTTCTCCCCGGCCCATTTTAGCTGAGCCCACTACCTGGCATTTTTCACCTGGCTGTTTTTGGGTGGTTACTGATGATTTGGGTCATGATACAGGGGCTACCACCCGCCTACAATTTTTTCCCACCCAGCTTTAAAAAATTTCTAGCTCGAACACTGAAGTACTAATGGCACTGAATCTATTTTTAATTAAAGGGTCAGCAACAGCCGCCTATGCACCGACTCCCTACAGCTTAGTATATCTAAACCATTATTTTCCATTTAATTTTGGATAGATTGGGGGAAGACTGTAACAACTGTCAATTTCTTGTTGTGGTTTGGTCCTTTTGGGGAAATCTAACTTAAGCTTCTGACATGGACACAACACAAAACCAAAAGCGAAAGCAAAAATTAAAAAAATCCCACAGATCTCTCAATGGTGATGGACCTTCCCTCAATCCAGTGCCACGTCCTACTAGAATACTTCTCCGTCCTGGAGCTAGACAAGAGACAGGAGCCACCATCTTCACTCATCTCTTCCGGTCTTCTTGCTACATCAACCAATCTCACACTGTGCAGACAAAGAAATCGGGTGACGTAGCCCGCTGTATGGGGGGAGCCAATCTCACTGCGCATGGGTGAGATTGGAATCTCTTTCCTACTAGTGGGAAAAATGCCCCTTCTGCACATGCCCAAGATTAGGCTTGCGCAGAAGGAGCAGCCAGAACCTCCCAGGATAAGTGACAAAGGTAACACAAGAGGCTCTGCGCTCCCATTCCCATAAAGGGGCAATGCTGCACCCTTTAAAATAAAAAAATAAAATAAAAAAAAGGATGTTGCACTTAAAAAAAAAATAAAAAAAAAATTTTCACCTTACATATAAGGGTTGCCCACCCTCTTATGTAACGTAAAAAGTTTAGGTCTACTTTAATATGCATTACATGTGGTATGTTCCTTTAGCGTGTTAGGGTAGTTCCTAAAACAAATGGCAATGTAACCCAGTAACGCTTGTAATGAGATATAAGTGGGCCATAGGATTTGTGGTCAATGTTTCCCCTATGTGTGAGCTACACAAGTGGCATGTGGAATCAGTAGCTTAAGAAAACCTTTTATTATAGTATATAGTTTTTGTAGATCTAAAAAAAAGACTGAATAGGGATTGCAAAATTAGAATGCAAACTATGTGGCTAGCTAGAAATAAAGCAATCTCAATAGATGGACTAAGCTACTTGAAATCACGCATGAAGCTAAAACCATAATCAGGGATATTAGGCTGACAATGATACAAGCAAACAGATTAGTTAGCAGGGTGGTCATGTGCAGACGATTAAAGTCATTTAGAAAATTAGTCTCCGTTAATAAACTGTGTTAAGCGCATTTAAATGCAAAATCTTTATGCGAAAAGTTATTATATAGCGTAAAAACTCTACTTAGAAGCCTCATTTTCACGTTAGTTGGAACACAATTTTGATCAGAATATTACATGTAAATATACATAGTGAATAATTAATCACAAGCTTTTATAAACGAGAATGTTAAGCTTCCTACACAGAACTTGCTTTTTAAAATGCCTGGAGTAATAAATGCGCTTTGCATGGTAAACTTTACAGATGTGTGTATTTGATGTAGGTTTTCAAACATCACTGACCCGGTGACATACCAAATCACCCACCCAAATTACAGGGAAATAGATTTAGGTCAATTTAGTAATTGGTCAACCCTCATATTGGCATTTTGGCTATTTTTAATACTTTAAAGCGGTTCTGATGATGGATTCTTTAAAAAAAACAGATGTCCTTTCAGACAGGGGAAACCATACAATGTGCTACATGTGAAAAGGAGAATAGAGACTTTTGACGTCACAACTGTGCTGCTCACTGTTCCCCTTGCTGGAAGGAAAGTAGTATCGAGGGGCATGCAATGCAAGAATCTCACTGCTTCTACTACATAAATTCTGTGGTTAGGTGCTCCCTCCACTATCCTGCTGCTTCATTCACTACCTCACAACTCACTAGGGATTCATCTCTGACATGAGGAAAGTATTGCCTTTATTAAAATGGCAGCAACCACACAAGAATGCAAGTCAGATATGCAGAAAGGCTCAGCTGTAGGAAGCCTTTAGGCCAGTGCTTCCCAACCCCTGGGCCGCGACTGATGCATAGTTGGTGAGTTGGGGGCCGCAAATATCAGGAGGCAGAAGCGCTGCCAGGGGCCCTCCTTACAAGAAGCTCTAAAGCTTTAGAAAGTGTGACAGCAGAGGTGCAACGAGCGGGAGTGCGGTCCCAGCAGCTCTGCCACCTGACAGCACACCGGCTTTGCTACACTACCCTGCTATTCTCAGCCAGTGTGCTGACGGGAGGCCGAGGTGCTGAGATTAGCAGAGTAGTGTAAGCTGTACATATACCGTGCAAAATTTTATTCTATGTTACCGGGCCCTGCTGTTAGGATGGGGACCACTGCTATAAGCAAAACTGGCAACTAGTTCTTTGTCCCTTATCTGCCTTTTGGAGCATAGCGTTAACAGCACAGGTTCTAACATAACAAATATGCATTAAAATTAATATTAAATATGGGGCACCAAAACAGTTACTAAGAAAAAACAATATTGGTTATGGTAATTTTGCAGCCTAATGCAAGTGTTTCCAAAAAGCTATAAAAAAAACCCATACATATAAAGACCCTTACATGTGTACTTTCCAGTACCATTCTTTCATCCTAGTGGCAAAAAATATTCACAGTCAAGCATCGATAGCTTTTAAAATGGTGAAAGCTTTTACCAATGGCTGGTATTACTGATTAATCAAAACTTAAAAGAGTGCATAAGAGTCTTTTCAGAAACAATATATTCCTTACCTACCAGCTTTCCAGTTTTGTTTTTTAATAAATTCATTTTTTTCTTCTTCACATATGTGTTTAATATCCATGCTGTGTAAAGGCCAAAAATAAAACAATAATCCCAATAGTTGTTTGCAAAATTTTGGTGGGATGTGATAGCTAGGTCTGATCCAAGATGGGATAACATTCAACTGGCTGCATTGTTCTATGCAAGGCTTTTATTTCTTACACAAAGCCCAATATACAGTAGAGATGACATTACCTGTCATTTGTAGAGAAAACAAAACGCAAAAACAGGATGTTCACCCAGCGCTCATCTGGAAAACGTTTGTGCCTTCCTTTTACAAACAAAGCAGCAGGTGGAACAAAAAATATAATTAACCTTTGCTGCAGGGGCCTTTAAACCTTTACAAATAAAATATAATTGCCTTCTGATTTGGAAGATAAATCCAAAATAAATTATGAATTATAAAAAGGCAACACAAACATGTCCAGGGTATACTGGGTGGAGTCATATTAGGAGTTGCAGATACTGAGCATGTTGGGCTTTGATCAGGATAGTAGGTATTTCAATGCCAACTGGACACAATAACCATGGCTATATTGGGCGTTTTTTGTTATTATATTGGGAGCAAATAATGATGTTTATAATAATAGCATATAAATATATACACAAGCACATGATGATGTACAAACACTGGTTCAATAAAACTTGAGAAAAACTAAATCAGTTGCTTACAAACCAGTCAGTTACCCAAATAATGTTTGCCAGAAACTAACACCGGGGACATAAATAGTAGTGCTGCGAGGCCAAAGTGTTAACAATTATTTTCTTATTCAGTCGATCTTTCAAATATCTTATTCAGTCTAACTTTCGATCTTGCAAATATGAACAGCCTTCACTTCTGCACTTTAATTGCTTGTTCTGACTTTAAGTGGAACAAAACCCTTAAAACTCCCGTCCCTGTGCACTCACAGGGTGCCACCTTCTCCTTCTTTTCCCTGTTCCAGAAAACGATCTTTGGCCATCTTGGGTGGAGATAACCTAACCCCTTATGCAGTCCCATGGAGTTGGATAAATCACAGCATGCGCAGGGGACGATGGTATTGCTGGAAATTCGGGAAATGAAAGCTGAAGATGCACATGCACAGCTCAGCTTTTTTGACAGATACCCAGAGCCGACGGGTAGGAGGCATTTTTGCAGAAGGGGCATCGCCTGTTTATTTCTGCAATTATGACCTGCCTATTCATGAACCTTTAAAAGGGGAAATTTAGTTCCGCTTTTACTGTGCATAGGATCTCACAATGTGCATTAGAAGTTGCAGCAAGTCAGAAAACCCCTAATTACCTAATCAAAAATTATCCATCCCATTCCTCTCCATACTACTGTCTCTTGCCTACCCTACAATTCTTTCAGTCCATTTACTGGGACTCACATTCATCACAGGTAGACGTTACCTAGTATGGTCTACATAAGGCAAGGTGCCATGTTGTTTCCAATAAGATATATAAAGCACCCTGCCAGTTCCTCCCACCAGCCATGACATGCTTGCATTTTCCAGAAATAAAGTGATGAAGCCAATAGGAGGGTAAGGCTTCAATATGTTTTGCTTTTTTAAGCATTGGTTGGGAAACCCTACATGTTGTTCTAGGACACCCCTTGTAAAAGTAAACATAGTGAAAAGAAATCATCTCTGATGAAAAGATTGTCAAAAAATTTAAGCAATGAGCAAATATAAAGAGTCTGAGCAAGAATATCCTGTACAAATATCATATCTGACATTTGCTTTCTTGATGCTATGATAACAGATCTGCAGCTGTCTTGTCTTAAGTATTTTTCAGCACAATATTTAGAGCAGTCTAAACTGGTTTAGGAAAAAAAGTTTGCAAGGAAGACATTTTTCTGATGTGACACTACAAAAAGGGTGTGAAATACCTGAGTTAAGTAAACTAAGTATAAAGGATGGAGAGTGATGAAACAAAAGTGGAGATATTTGAATAAGGACACGTTGGGGGAAAAAAAAACAAGACAAGCATGCTTGGAGTGATTAAAGGATTAAATCTAGGCCTAAACTCAAATATTAACATAAGTTACGTTAACACTCTTGCTGGGATAAATAAATACAAAATAACAGAAGACTGAAAGACATCTTTAATGGAGAAAATGACGCTTCTGGGTCTCCAGTGTTGGCCTTACAAATCTAAAAATAGGAATTTGGTCATGTAAGTCACTATGATTGAAATGGAAGATCATTTGATCCTCTTCTAGACGACTTCTATTTTTTTAATACACGTATCTATTCAGGCCTGAATGGGACATGGCAGCTCTAGTACAACAATAAGGGTTGGACATACATGGAGCACCACATAATGGGTAATAGTGATATTAGTAAAAGTGCCCCCCAGGACACAATGGCCCTGATTAATGAATGCTTACCAAGGCTGGAGAGAATACATTTTCCTCAGTGAAGCTGGTTGATCCAGAAAATCTGAAATGGATCTGGTCCAGAATTGAAAACATTTGCTAACAGATAATACCTTTTAGAAAATCCATTCCAGGTTTTCTGGATCAGCCAGCTTCACTTTTGAAAGTGTATTTTCTCCAGCCTTGGAGAGCTTTAATAAATTAGCTGGTGGGAGGAACTGGCAGGGTGCTGTATATATCTTCCTAGAAACAACACAGCACCCTGGCTTATGTAAACCACCCTCAGTAATGTCCACCTGTGATGCAGAGCCCCCATGAATGAATGGACTGAAATCCAAAGAATGGTAGGGTGGGCAAGGCACAGTAGGATGGAGAGGAATGGCCTGGATAATCCTAGATGTCCATTAGCCAGGAAATGAGATGCATTCCTGACTTACTGCAACTTCCAGTGCACATTGTGAAATGCTGACAATGTGCAGTGGAAACCGAATAATGTTCCACTAAAAAATAATAAAGAATCTATAATCAGACAGGTAAATATTACAGAATGGGGCAGGTGATGCCCCTTCTGAAATAACTCCTAACACCTGCCTGATTTCTCCAGGTATCTTGCAAACAGCTGAGTTTTGCACTGACATGTGCAAAGTCAGTTTTGCTTGCCAGGACACCCAGCAACCCCCTGCGCATGCTGGGAATGAGCAAACTGTAATGCATTCCAAATAAAAGATCCACTACAGGAAGAGATGTAAGATGAAGATGGCATTGACCTGTATGGAACTGTGACAAGGTGAGTAACAGGTTTAGTTCCACTTTAACACCGAATAATACATTAAAAAGAAGCCAACTAACAATTAGACAGATACAGAGAGCCAACATTCACATGCACCAATCATTTGCAGAAATGCTGGGAATTGCTCTAATCTCTATACAAGGAAAGCCCTAACAACAAACCTGTAACTTGTACTAATCAATATCTTGAGTGTTTCCTTCAAAATGTAAAAGGATTGCAATCTTTTCACGGACTGAGACAGGAAGGAAGCAATGACAAGAAAAAGAGAGGTACGAGGTGCACTGTGGATATGCAAACGCTGCCATGTCCTCACATGACCTTCTGGAACATTGAGCACTATTTACAAATACCTGAGTATTTCAAGAGTATAATTCTTGTGCCTTGGTATTAGCGCAGAGGCCCAGACAGCCAAAGAGCTCTTCCCTGCCAGAGCTGCATTATAATTATTTCACCTTAATGTTCTTTAAAACAATTTGGCAAGGTTTATGTGGTTCAGATGACTTCTTCATTCTTTTCTGGTTTTAGTTTCCTTAGACTGCCGTGATTGTGCTCCTCTTATAAATTCACGGGTTGTAATAGTAATAAAAAAGCTTGCAACAGTCCCAACAGTCTCCCTGAAACAATTTTAAAACAGCCACAAGCAGAGGGAAAAATTGGGGCCCTGTCTTGCTGTGTACATTTAAGGCAGACATTTTTTTTATTGCAGGATATATGTAAACACTGCACTGCCTCTGCAAATTTTGTTTATTAAACAGCTCTGAGCGTGTGTGAACAGGAGGTGGGACGGTGGAGCAAGGATAATAATAATACTGCACCCATGGAACACCTTTGTCACCATCTGCCACCGGCTGTGGCTGGCTGTTTTTCAAGAAGAGGTTTCCAAATCATAGGTGACACCAGAGCCAGTGATCAGTAATCTTGTTACCTTTGTACATATGCTAAAACTCCTGACACCTACTTTCTATGATGAAAGATGTACAGCCGTGCGGGTCCCTGCGGCCAGCACAATCCTTAGCTAAGCACAGCGAGTCTTGGATTAAAGTGGATTTGTGGAGTCTGTGACTCCTGAGCTGCCTTTCCTCAACATTTTCAGGTCCCACAGAACTAGATAATAAAATGAGAGATGGGGGGCCGATTGACCGCTGGCCTTCTGTTATTGCTGCAGCCCGTACATCTGCTTTTTTTCCCCACAATCGAACATTAATATTCAGAGGTAGCGACCTAAGACCTGGGGTACAGAAACACAAAAATAAAACTGCAGGTTGTAGCTTCCAAAAAATGCAATGCCAGTGCTTTATCAATCTGTAGAGAGGTGCTTGCATTGGATATGGGATGGAAAGGGGTAACAGATTGAATTTGCAGCAAACTTGGTATGTGCATACAGTTAATAGACTTATTTCTTTGTAGGTAAAGCTCCCAGCAAACACCAAAAGGAAAAGTTTGACAAGCAGAGAGAGTGTAGTGTACTGTGCATATTTGATTGCAGGTATTTGTGTAAATTTATAAAATATTTTGTAATAGCAGGTTCATTTAAAATGCTAGGGTTACTACATTCTAGCATTCTAACATTCTAGCATTCTAACATTCTAAGAAAGAAAAAAAAGATGGCAGTGACCGGGACAGGAGGAGGACAGGAGGTATATACAAAGGGATCAGTTCCGCTTTAAAATATGGCTACACTTAACTGAACAAAAGCTCTGTGTGAAAGTATTACCAGATTCTGGTGCCCATGTGTCTCTATTAGACGCCGAGATACACAAAGTGGTTTCTCCTCTTCGTTTGTCAATGCTGGCATGTCTGAGTCATAGAAAAACACAATAAACTTGGCTTCCCCTGCATTCCTACCTCCTAAATAAGACTGTTTCTCCCCATCAGTCATTAGATAGCACTATATGCGGCACCCTTGTACCACAAATGTCTGGTCTGCACTGTGGACTACGGGGCTCTAGAACTGAGCAGGGACATACAGGACCTCTGCAGAGTGACTACTTTCCTAACAAAGACACCAAGGATCATATTCAGCTGGAATGCTCTTTGTTTTAACTCACTTGAAATACAGGTTAAGCTAGCTGGAATTTCAAGTTTAATAATGGCCAATTTAAACTTCATAAAATGGATTCAAATCAATGGCAAACCCTCTCGGTGAAAATAATTACTGAAGCGTACTGCTGTACATCTAAACACTAATCCCATCCCCAGACGGCTTACATTCCAATATTTGTGGCCTGAAGCATAAAGTGGAATTTAACTTGACAAGATTACAAAAAGCAAACAGCAAGATTTAAATCAAGGTCTCTGGCTTAAATATCATCCTTCTTAAGACCAGACCCCTCCTGCCTTCCCAAGGTTCAGTCCTAAAGTGGCTTTTTAAGTCGGCTGAAATACATCACAGCCAGAGATTCACAGAGATGAATGGATAGGAAAGATTATGCATGACATTTAGAGCACCCATGAATGAAAGTGGAGTGTTGGGCAAAGTTATTGTTTGGATTTTTTTTCTTTTTAGTACAGATATATATAATTTATAACCATACATATATGGTTACATATGTACATATATAACCATATAACCAGATATGAATAAAGTGGATCCCCAGCCAAAGTGTAGAAGAAATAATGCTGGAACCCTTTTAGGTTTTCATTGATGTCCCACTGGAGTCAATCAATTCCAAAAACAATAATTAAGAGGGGTCTCCCTAACAATTCTTAACCTTTCCCTACTCTATTCTAATTATTATCCAGTATTTATATAGTGCTGACATATTATGCAGCACTGTAGAAAGTCCATAGTCATATCACAAGCTGTCCCTCACAGGACTTACAATTTAATGTCCCTACTATAGTCATACGTCATTACCACAGTCCAAGGTCAATTTTGAGGGAAGCCAATTAACCTAAATGTATGTTTTTAGAATGTGGGAGGAAACCGGAGTAGCCAGAAGAAACCCACACAAACACAGGGAGAACCTGCAAACTCCATGCAGATAGTGTCCTGGCTGAGATCCGAACCTGGGACTTAGCACTGCAAAGGCCGGAGGTGCTAACCACTGAGCCACCGTGCTGCTGGCTACTCATAAAAAAAGTGTTCTTTTTGCAGTGTGTATTTTCATTTTTCTCATAGTAAAAGCAAATTAAAAATAGTTTTTTGAATAGGTTGAGACTAGGTTTATACCCAACTTCAGATTAAGGGACCCACATGTCTCCCGGCAGGTGCTACCTTGTCAACTACTTTATCACTTGCACTGCAGTCCTGGTTCTTAGCAATGTATGGTACTGTACTGCTCACTGCCAACTTCCATTTATTTTCCATGGAGCTGCCACAGGTAGAAGCCAATTGTAGAATCTTCCCCTGATGTATTTGTTGACTGGCATGAGGTTGCTGTAACTGCACCACAACCTGATTGCCAGTCTGAACATAGAAAGCCACCAATAATTGTTACAATGATACAAATGAGATGCATACTTATAATAAAACAACAATTTATGTCTGGTAGGGAATGTTTGTCCATTTTGTTTCATGCATAAAGGTGCACGTCTGTACATCTCTGGAAAAAGAACATTTCTCTTTTGTCTAATATGTAAAAATACCTGTTGGTCTTCCAGAAAAGCTTCTAAATTCCTGTTGACAACGTTGCTTAGGATTTCAGTGTAGCAAAAGCACTCTATCTATTTTGAACTCGTTTAAATAGAATAGCCTCCTAGATTGTAAGCTCTTCAGGCAGGGTCCCCTCCTCCTCCTGTGTCACTGTCTGTATCTGTCTTTCATGTGCAACCCCTATGTAATGTACAGCGCTGCGTAATATGTTGGCGCTATATAAATCCAGTTTAATATTAATATTATTATAAGCAAGTTTACTATTACCAAAGCATCCTTCCTAGAACTTTGAGACAAAAACTAGTTACATTTGAGAACAGAAAGTTACCTTACAGGTTTATAAGTTATTTAGATATCTGTCAACCAGGGTAATAGAAGTAAATGGCCAGCAAGCCATAGCTTGGGGTGAGACCATCTTGTTGGGTTTATAAACATTCCCCCGGCTCCATTCTTTGCTCCAGCTCACGTTGTAACAAAGAAAGATTTCCGAAATTCCAGTATAAGTGTACATGGGATTCTGCTGGTAAAGAAGCTATTAGACCAATTTAAAAAATGTGGACGAGTGCACAGCTTGCCTGGAATGATCTTTAAATAGCTTCGCCATCATCGCCTGCTTAAATCTAGGACCACTCCTCCACATTCCACGGCCAGATGGTCTTTCTACAACCCTCCTTATACTTGTCTCGTTATTAGCCTCCCTTCCCAGACATTGCATCCCAGCAGCCCTTCTCGGGATACCTACAATATTTCCGTGCTTTGGCTTTATCTTGTGTAGAGTTTCATTGTGCAGAACAACTCCTGGCTGACACATTTGCGTGGGCCTTCTAGCCGACACGCTCTCCAACTCAAACACCAATGAATCCCCCCATCTCAGAACCATTGCCAGTAGGCTGACCGGGTTATCGGTCACAAAGCATTGACCTCAGATTGTACTACACAGAGAATAGAATATAGAACAATCAATGCTGCTCTGTAATGAACTCAAGGCACATCCGGCTTCTCAGTATCAGCTGAATGGATTTGGGTGAGGTATACTAAACAAACAAGTCAGTAAAAGAGAACCTTTCATGAAATGATCATTTATCGACTTAGTCTGCCAAAGCACTGCAATCATAAGTTAAACACAAACCTTATCTACTGAATGTATTTCTTTATAAAGAGATAATGTCATTTCCTTTCAAACAGATTACGCAAAAATTTACTTTCTACAGTTAATAAAGCATCCACTTCCTGATGCACTGAAGGGGAAAATCTTTCCTTTCGTGGCAATATGCCAGAATTACAGGCAACGTGACAATGAGTATTTTAGTGATTTTTATAGCAAATATTATTCTTAATATTACATAGTAAATAGCGCTGACATATTACACAGCGCTGTACAAAATCCATAGTCATGTCACAATTTGTCCCTCAAAGAAGCTTACAATCTTATGTCCCTACCATAGTCATATAGCATTACCACAGTCTGGTCAATTTTGTGGAAAGCCAAATAACCTAACTGCATGTTTCTTAAATGTGGGAGAAAACCAGAGTACCCGGGGGAAACCTGGCAAACATGGGAAGAACCTGCAAACTCCATGCAGATAATGTCCTGGCCGAGATTCAAACCTGGGCGCTGCAAAGGCCAAAGTGCTAACCACTGAGCCACCATGCAGCCCGAATATGAAATTAGGTTGGCTACAAACGCAAAGTTTTGCTGTATTTCTATTTATTCTTGGTTCCTTTCTATTACTAACTACTTTAGTCAGTTACGGTATACAGGAAGTAAGGTAGTGGGAAATACCCTGTTTCCCCGATTATAAGGCACTCTCTTATATTTTTTGAAATGCCAAAATATGC
>NC_092861.1:139835166-139867737 GCF_032062135.1 Pyxicephalus adspersus
AAAAAAAAAAACTTAAGTTGTGCTTTGGCTAGACTTGTTAAAAATAAACACTTTGTCTGCTTAAAACTGCTGACAAACTTCACAATTTAGTAAGACTTAAACACTGAACTTATTAATGACAGCTTTAGGGAAACAGTCACAACTGGACTTACACAGGAATCTGAATATTTCATCATTACAACTCTGCCAGCTCATTTATCATTGTAATATAGTTTCCCTTCTTTATCTTTGCTTACTTTGTGCATTTTAAGAGTGTTAAGGTCAGCCGCTGCCTGTCAACTGCCTGAGCTCATACATTGCACAGAAGACAATGAAAACAAAGCAGCTGACGGAAGCAACTGTCATACTTCAGGTGACCTCCGACCCTTCAAATGCCCCTGGAATGGACGGTCACATATTTCAATCATGACGCGTTCCTTAAAAGCTGCCAGTTAGTTCTTGAGTGAACAGGAAACAAACAAGGTGAATTTGCCAAGTGAATTCGGGAACCAGAAGAGACTCATAGCAGTCTTTCTGACTTACAAACCACAACGTGCAATTCGGACTTTTAAAGTTGCATGGGTTACTGCTGGATTGATGAGCATTCAGTCCATCTACAATTACTCCTTGCAGGGACAACCTATGAAATATATGTGAGGATGGTGCATATTAGAAAGCCAACAAATCCCAAACTCCACTCCCTACCCCACTAACATGATAATGGCAGAAATAGACACAATATACACAAACACAAACCTGCATGTATGGATGTTGCAGTCATGAGGGAACAATAACATTCGCAGTTTTAGATGGTTTTATATTTGGAACTAGTAGTAAGAAGAGAACCCCGAAAAGGTAAGTACACATTTCCAACAAAACCATATTTTCTCACAACCCTAAGCCCTTCTCATCAAATTCCAATAGATCAGTAAACACTTGAATACTTAAAGGGGTCATCATCTAGCCTATAGAGGGTCCGAGAACTGCTAAAGTCCTCCAACTTCCTCCATTAGCAGGCCTGCACAGAGAAAATAATGGCCATGGAAGTCTCCATCTCTAACTCATATGTCAAGAAAGGCCAGTATTCTGTATGGTAGGACCTGGAGGTTGTACAGTGAGACTGAGCTAGAGCATTAAACTGCCAAGACTGAGCACTGAAAATTGGTTCTAGTTTAAATAACAGACTAATAGGAAACTACTTTCAACAAATGGTGATCAGGTAGGTTTTATTTACAGAAAGGGCAGGCGATGTCCCTTCTGCAATATTGTTTTTATCTGCCTGATTGCTGCCCAGCTGTCAAATTTCAATGAGCTATGCATTTAATCCCATGCCAGGATCAACTGCCCTGGAGTTACTTCATCCCAAGCCAGCCAATCAAGATGGCCAAAGACTTATTTTAGGAAGAAAGGGACCACCAAAATGACAGTGCCTTGGGATGGAATAGGGACAGGTGGGTATTGAGGGTTTAGTTCTGCTTTAGGACTTATTCCCCCTGCCTGTGATATTGAATATAATATAATGTAGGCAGGATGAATGGGCAAACAACTTTATTTTACAAAATGTATTCTCCCCACATTCTGGATTTTAGTATATTGCCCAGTCAAATTATAATCATTTTATCATATCATCATATATCATATATTAAATACGACAACACAATGCATGTAAACATGCATGCAAGTTGCAGTATACCTTTGGGTGAACGAGCTCTTCGAATTTCATTATTAATTTTAAAGGGATGTATGATAATATATGATAGGTATGCATAATACAAAATAATTTTTTTAGCTCAGCAAATGTAACACTGATTAAACTTAGCCGCAAAAACTACTTATAGAAAAAAAATCTAAAAGCTGAAAAACTGCACAAGTGAGCTCCACGTGGAATAAGCAGAAGTGCACTAAACAGCACACGACTAAGCTCTGCCTCCGATATCTGATGAGGCCTAACACATATCCTGGAACACTCCCAACTATGGCCACAGGGTGCACTGGGAAAAAAACTCTTAAAGAAGCCCTAACATACACAATAAAGAAAAAACTGTTACAACGTTGGTAAAAAAAAAATATATTCCAGAATATTAAATTGCACTGTAATGCCTTTACTAATGTTACTTTTGGTGTGACATTGTTCAAGTGACTTCTGACAACAAAGGGCATTTTGGGATTACAATCATGGGCCATCTGGTGATAAAGACTTTATTTGTTGCATGCTGTCTGATCCCTGGTAATTTCCAGGTGACCATTAGTAGGCTGACCTTCAGGAATAAATATTAATACTTACACATGAGGACAGAAACATGGTGATGGTGTTGCAGAGATATAATGAAGGACTATGGAGGTAAAGCTGCAAGGGAAATACAATATTTAGGCAAGTGCACCATTTCTGCACTCCAGTATCTAAAGCTTTTCTTTTTTTGGAAAATGAAATCCAGATGTAGGTAAGTTTTAACAGGCCTCTGGACAGTGAAAGAAATCAATGCAAACACACGTCTTTACTACATGTAGAAATTAAATCTTGTCACACGTGTGTGAAAAACATTCACATGCCTGAACAAGATTATGCCCAATGCAGCAATTACTGGCTGGTTGGAGTAACACATCTCATCTTTATAAGGTCCGGTCAGGGACAGTACATATATATATATATATATATATATATATATATATATAGTAAAGTAATAGTTACAGTTATTCATCCCCATAAGCTGCACCATCACCATCATCAAATGCAATCACATCAACAGCCAAATACCCAAAGCATTGTAACGTGCAGGATCTTAGCATAGAACAGCGTGATCTATGATTCGCACATTTTTGTTTGATGATTGAAAGGGGACCCTAACTTGGACCGGTCTAACCTAAGAAAACACTTGTGTACGACTAGAATCAGCAAGGAAATTTTTTCCCGTTCGAGCAAATTTGTGTTGTTTTGCCTTCCTCTGGATCAACTATATCTATAGGGTTTTATACCTGGGATATGTTTATTTCCCTAGTGGGTGAACTTGATGGACGTACGTCTTTTTTCAACCTGACTATGTAACAATATACAATACAGAATTGTGCAATATCACATCTACACGACTGCCCACACTTACAAACTGTACAGAAGCGTGTTCTACCAGTAACACAACAGCCACATAAGTGTTAGGAAAATGATCTTTTCGAATACAAGCATATGTTAAGAGCTTTGTGTTACATCTGTAAAGGTGAATGGGCACATGTTCTGAGAGAAACATGGAGATGCTATGCCGAGCTGTTCTTAGCAGCCTTGGATGTCATGCTGGCCTTCTTGGGTTTGTAATATAAATTTATGTCCTAGGAGAGCAATTCTGCATGAATGTTCTAGGTCATTTATCTAGAAAGTAGTGCAGCCAAAGACAGCCAGGCAGCAAGCTTTTCCGGAGGTCAGCAACAGCAACCCTGTATTCCTTTCATAACAACTTGCTATTATAATCTGGAACACAACTCCGTAACAATAATTCAATTTACAAGACATTTTTATAAATTATGCCATGGCAAAGAGTAACTCTGTAATTATACACTACAAAGTAAAAGTATAATTAACAGAAAATGCCTGAAATCCTCTAAAAATATCATTTGTGTTAACACACGAGGAGAAAGCATGAGAACTGAAATTTACTCACTGCAGACTGTCATTGCAGAATCCATTCAAGCTGCAATAGCTCAAGAAAGGACAAATCCCCTTGTGTTTATTCCTTTAAGTGTTACGTGTCTACTGGTGCTTTTTCTCTGCAAAACCTTAAAACTTAGCATCCGCCAAGGCTAAAAATAAGGCTTTCTTAAAGATGTACTCCTGTCTCCCGGACGTTCATCTGTGAAGGAGCAAAAGCCTGCTCTGAGCAAAGGTTAGATTTGAATAATTGAAACTACAAACTAGAGGCGTGACTCGAGAAACCTGACGGGTTTATCACATGATCACTGGGCAAACACTGCTTCCTGAACTCAAATCCGTCTTAAAGGAACACTCCAACATGCCCAGGCTGGGCTAGTAAAAGTAAAACCAATGCAGGATTTATTCTCTAGAATAAAGGTAATCAAAATATATTTATACACAGGTATTAACCAGCAAACATCCAAAAAACTGCAAACATCTGTTGCAAATCAGAGTGCCTCTCATTTAGCAAAGTATATACAATTTTTGGGTATTGGCAACCCTGTAATTCCATTTCTGGGAATTGAAGTAAGACAGTCCTGCCAAGGCCTGGGGGCAGGTAAATCAGCCCCACTTACAAGTTACATTCTTGTTTTCTGTTTCAGTTTTTAGTACAGCAACTATTGTGAGTTCAGCTTTAAGTAGAAAAAAGTGCAAAATAATCTTTTTTTTATTATTGTATCAAATTTTAGATCCTTAGAAGTATACATTCTATCATTCTAAGTATCACTATTGCAACTGAAGTTAATGCAGTAATGTTACCTTTATATTATGTATAGATCCAATTTTATATAATTTTATTATTACATAGTTGAAAAATAATGACAATTTATCCACTTAACTCATAGGAGGCCTTTTGCTCCCTTAGTCTGAAAGCTGTGACTGTCTTTTGGCAACTCTGTTCTACCTTTTAGAATTTGTAGTCAACCCAATTATTATGCATTTTTTTTGTGCCTTTGATTTATTAGGTAATTTGGATATACTTCATTTTTACTAGGCTTTTATTAGGAAGAAATTAAAAAAAAAGCAAATTCCTGGTTATTTTCCCTAAAATAAAATCAACAAAGTACGCAGATTATAAAATATCGCATGGAGGAATGGTAAATAGTAGAGGAGAACTCATGCAATTTAGGCTACATACACACGTCAGATGATTCTTGTCCAATTCTCGCCTCAGGGCTGATATCGGACGAGAATCTGGTGTTTGTACAGCGGCCATCCTATGTTGTTCATGGATCCATCCTGGCAGATCCACGAATGGCAGAAGATGAACGACCTCAAGGCAAGTGAAGGGGAGAGAGCACAGCGGGGTGCTGCTAACTCGTTCTCCCCTGTCCCCTCTCCATACAGCAAAACCGAGCTGTATGTACAGAGCTCGTTCATTCATTCTTCGGTCTTTTGTCGTTGGAAACGATCGTGAAAGATCCTTTCCAACTACAAAAATCTAACGTTAGTCTTACTCTCGGAGAGCTTGATTCCCCTTTCAATGTTACACAGTGATGCACACAAAATAAATGTGGAATAAAAAAAATTGGTTTGTGGGGTGCAAAATGTTAGGATAACATTCAAACAGGATCAGGTATCAAGGACCTAAATTAGTATGATGGTGCCTTTGTCAAAGGTTTGCATTCACTTACGTGAAAATTTCATGCTTGTGCAACAAACATAAATCAGGATCATCATTGCTGCGACCTTGGGAATTTTTTTAGGATTTACATTTTAAAAGTTTTAGCTCCTGGGCTTGATATTGAACCCAAAATATCACTACAAGCCACCAGAACTCACAGGAGCCGGTAAGTCCAGGAACTGTAATAATATGGTGATAGGATAAACAGCCAATGTGCCCTTTTTTACAATTGAACTCTGAATCAAAGACGTTAGTTACGGCAGGAACCCAAGGTATGACTGTCATTATATCACATTTGATTTTTGGAGGGGAGAGTGGAATGGATCATAGGTTTATTTTTAGTTTATCTCAGCCAAGCAACTGACATTTTCAGGAAAACCAAAATGACGGTTTTCTAACAGTGTTTCTCAATCGGGATTCCTCCAGGGGTTTCTAGGGGTTTCCAGAGCAATGAGCAATTTGTACCTCCAATTTCTGTTTAATTGACACTAATGATATTTTTGGCTGTGGGGGTAACATTAAATTGACCCTAAAGGTACAGATTGCTCATTGCTCTAGGAACCCCTGGCAACCTTTGGAGGAACCCTGGTTGTGAAACACTGAACTAATGATTAAGTACATGTGTTTTAATTTTTTTTAGGTAAAAAATCTCTGTACCTCATAAATCTAAATGTTGAGGTCCTAGCGGGCAATTATTGACATTAAATATTTCTCTGACACGAAAGTTTTGCCCGACGTTTGTGATGCATTAGTAAAAATGCCATCCACTAGATGAAAGATACGATTCCCGTACTAGTCTAAGCATGCAAAACTCATACAGAATGCAGCAAAGTGCATTAAACTGTCATGTTTACATTCTTTAATGTTAATATAACTCATAATGTTGGCTCCTCGTGCTGAAATGTTATCAATGTATGCAAAAAAAAAAAAAAAAGCTTTTGTGAAAGATAATTTATCATGCCTCCTTCTGCAGGTAAAATAAAACTTTCTGCAGCTAATTACCAGGATCTCTTTTTTTTTTTGTTTGCAGGCACTTCACTGAAGGACATGAAATGCTCTGCACATTTTTTGGGCTGTAGCAGGAAGTTAAAGCCGGGCTGGACAGATCCCAGGAGCCATGCACACAATGCATCTAATACATTACAGTATTTGGAGTATTTTCCATCACTGTCTATATAATTAGGTTTTCCAGCTCTTACCAGGACCTACTTCCTGCTGAGGAGTGTGTTCATTTGTTCAATGCTGAATTACCGGCGACTACTTCCAACCTGCTAAACTGACTGCAAAAACTACAATAAGCAGCCTTTACTGGACTAAACATGTAACAAGGTTCCTATATCACAAAAATGTGGGTTCATCTCACTGCTGCTTCTCTATTGTCAGCTCATTCACAGGCTGATTTGGTTCCATGATAGTCTAGGCTCAGATAAAGTAGAGTGAATAAAAGTCAACATAAGAGGACAACTAGTGGTCAAAAAGTAGTACTACACAGACAGCTCTGGGCTGAAGCTGAATACTGCAGCTAAGGCAGCTCTTCGGGGCAGGGTTCTCTCCTCCTGTATCTCTGTCTGTATTAGTCTGTCATATGCAATCCCTATTCAATGTACAGCGCTGCGTAATATGTTGGTGCTATATAAATCCTGTTTAATAATATTATTATTAATAATAATATTAATAATAATAAAAGGCAGCTTTTCATCTTTTAATGAGCTATTCATATTTAACTAAATTTTTGGTTGGAGTTCTGTTCTGCTTTATGTCTGGCATTGTAATACTCCAAAAATCAAGTACCTAAGCCAGCCTTTTAAGGAGTTCTCCCATGTTGAAAAGGTCGAGAAATAACTTTCAGGTCTTACAAAACCTATTCTATAATACTATATCCACAGCTCACAGTATATTAGTACGGTAGTGAGTGGGAAGAATTCCCTTTACACTGATGACCATTAGGAAAAATGTCACCCTTACAGATAACCAAAAAGATGAGGTAGGCATACCTTGGAGGCACAAAGTCCTCATTGCTCAAAGAACCCCTAGCAAACTCTAAAGGAACCCTGGGCTGGGAAACTCTTTTCTAAGCAGTAACTATTATGTATATACATAATGGACACATGTAAAAATCAGAGTGTACATTTTCTGCAAATGTACCAACCACTATGTTTTAAGGGCCCTCTTAACTGGATGTAAAATGAGTGTTTGTTTTAGCAATCAATTATACAACATAGTGGTTTTTAAATTTAAGGTGAACCGGTATCCAGATCATGCACACTTAAGTATTTACATATTCTGAGCAAGCAGTTAAGGCACTTTGATACAAGCGCTCCTTCATTTCTTTATCTTTAAGCATTGTGGAAACAATTAAGTAGGATTTAAACTCTCCATGAAAAATTAGATTGTTCTTTTAGATACATTTTAAGTTCCAGATGAACTTTTTCCCCTATAAACCAATGTAAGCTCTTCGGGGCAGGGTCCTCTCCTCCTGTGTCACTGTCTGTATATGTCTGTAATTTGCAACCTCTATTTAATGTACAGTGCTGCGTAACATGTTGGCGCTATATAAATACTGTATAATATTATTATTAAAGTTTTTTTTCTAATTTTGTTTCCTGTCCCTCACAGAACTTCCCTGAAAATCCAGGGAGCACACATACAGGCATCATCCCAAGCTCTGACATCAGGGCTGCATGCCCCAAGAGCACATGCATGGCGACACATTACACTGCACATGCGCAGGGAGCATACTACAACATATATAGATATTTTCTGCTGGTCTTCTACTGCATGCATCGATCTTTCAGATATTTTCTGCTGACACTGTACAGAGTTCAGAAATATCCTCTCCTCCTGCCACTTCCAGAAGTGCCTGAGCAGAAAATGCATATGTTGCTCCTTTTTCAGATTGGAGTATTTGTCTTTGTTGGACATATCTTTCATCAATACTTGTAAAGAATTTAGGAGATTTTACCCAAACAAGTAAAAAGGCATCCAAAAAAAAAATCCAGCATTCAGCACATGGTGGAAAGTTTTAGCTAAAACTGCTGTAAGTGCAAGAGTTTGCCGTCTCTTTAAATATTGTGGAAATAAAATGTCATTTAATTACACATTCCAGGTAATTATACTGAACGGCACAAAGGCCAGACTGCATATCAGATTTTTAATGAACATCTTGGGTTAAATAAACATCTTCCTATTTGGTTGCAGTTTAATATTTCTGCTTAACTAGGTCTGGATGTTTTCTTTTCCAGGACTGATTCCCATTACATTAAACAGTGTTGGCCTCTGCCCTTTCTCACTCCTAAAATGATGGGGAAGAATGAAACAAGAAAGGTAATGAATATTGTTTACAAGCCTTAGGGCAAATTTACTTGCAATAGATTTATGAAAGAACTCTAAGTCCAATTTATATCAAATGGCCGATCCAATACCACCCAAATATAAACCTGGGACTCTGTTGCAGAATGTAGTCACTAAAGCCAAAGTGCCGCTTTATCACTCAGTGCATTATACCCGAAATTCTTTTAGCTCCTGCAATTACCAGAGGAGCAAAACAATAAAGGAAGCATAAGTATATTTGTGAAGATGTTGGAGAATTTAATCATACCCATTTATTTGCTCTAATTCAATTCTTTACAGTGCAATCATTTTCCTCATCAAACAGAGGTAGGGCGATCTCACTGCTTGGGATAAGCTAGCAGATATTTTTATCTCCTCCAAAATCTGCCAGAAATGTGTCACACAAAACAAATACAGACATCTTTTGATTATAATTTGTTGATAAGTGAGGTGTAAAGCTATACTCGTGGCATACTGTGTACGCCAGGTCCTTTACCTGCTAATACATTGGCAGCACAATCCAGGACACAATGTTCAGTCTGGAAACAGCTCTAAGACCTTCCGGCAATCCCAACCCTTATAAAAGGGTAGCTTAATATTTAAAAATTTATATGCCTCAAAGGATAAGAGCTGTTTTATTGTGAACAGACCTTGCATCTCTCCTAGGCTTTGTAGTTAAAAGTTTGATATAAGCCATTAGTCTGCCTGCAAAAGATCCAACCAACCCAATGTTCTGATCCTGTATCAGTAATGGGCACCAGCACCAAGCCCCAGATGGATTAGTCCAAGAGAACCCTGCAACTATGCCTGCAGCTTAGTGCATCACCAGATTTAGGGGAAAACTAAAAATGCCATAGACCGTAAACATCATGCTGGCTCACTGCAGAGGGATATGCCGCACAGGATGCACACTAAGCATAATGCATGTTTTACTCAAATGAAGCTGTGGCAACATTTAAGAATATATGTTAAACTACATGCAAAAGATAAAAATTGCTGTGTATTCTGGAGTATTGGAGCTCTTTCTGGCTACACTTTCCATTTCAAACTTGCGTGTGAAAGGTCTGAGATGTCAAGGTCTGCTGCTACAGAGACACCACTGTGGTGTTTGTACATTCTGTGTTTATTAAGGTAATGATTTCCTCCTACAATCCTAAATTTGCAGGTATTGTAAAGAACTACCATGCAGAATGGACAAAGTATATGGTGGCATTGGGAAAATTAAAGTGGCTAGATTCTTTTTTGTCGTAAAAGAAACAAATATTTGTTTTTACCATTACTACAACTGGAGAAAAATAGACATTAGTATGGTATTGAATCCAGAAATGTTTTAGGCCGGGTGCAAAGAAATTGTAGGGGGTGGCAGCCCATGTATTGTGATCCAACTCTTCAGTAATCACCCAAAAACAGCCGAGTGGTTACTGAAAAGTGCCGGGTTGAAAAAGGGCTAGGGAGAACACTGGACACAATGAGCAACTCAATGAACTCAAACAAGGACTCAACTACCAGTAGCATGCTAGCTGGGCACCACAAAGTATAGAATGCTGCTTATAAAGTTCATAAAATCATCAAAAATAATTGGCAAATGTAGAAAACCAAAACCATTCAATAATTCTTTACCACAATTCCCAGATACATAACATCACGAAAACAGCAGGCGGTGTTAGCACATGGTGACGTGGCCGAAATCAGTCTGGTGATATGAAGCAACGTAATAGAACAACTGTAAAACAGACTATCTATACTAATAAAGAATTAGTGTCATAGCATTTAGAACCTTCAAACAGGAGCTAAAGAGAATTTTTGTAAAAGACAGTACACGTTGAAGCACCTAAAGCCTAATTTCATGTGGGACAAGAAGACACATAAATGGTATGTGTGCATTCTAAGATATTGTATTGTTCAGCCTTTCCCAACCTCTTTAGCATTGGGGGACCCTTGGCAATACTTTCAGGTCTTTGGGGAACCCTTTCTACAATTACTAAATCCACAGCTCACAGTATATTAGCATGGTGATCAGCGGAAAGAATGTCACCCTTACAGATAGCCAAAAAGACCATTGGTGGCACCTAAAATGACCAAGATCCTCATTGCTCCCTTCTGGAGGAAACCTGGTTGAAAAACCCGGTGTAGTTTGTTGAGGTTAAAAAAAATATTTAATATCTTTTACAAAAAATAGACACAAGTTCTTATTTGTTGCAGCAAAAGAATTCCTTTTCATTTGGAGAAGAGTAAGTGCTAACTTCAAGCACACTTTTCCGAGCTCCTCAGTCACACATTTGACACGCTTGTAGAACAGGTGTGTGACACAGGCAAAGCAAATTCGAGCAGATAACATCTCCACATCCCTGCACCGTATCTAGTGTTAAATCTCCGCTGTCATGGTTTTCCACAGCTCGAAATCTTATCCAGTAGTAAGATGGTGTTACATTTGGCACCAACCTCTGGCCAAGTCCAAAGCCAATATTTTCAGACAAGTAGTTTAGCTAATATATTTTTTTCTCTCCCATCTTTTCCAAGAAGACATAGCTCAGCTAGCAGAAAAAAATCACATTAAGCAAGATGACCTAAACAAAATTAGTGGAGGCTCTGAGATATTGATTTATATTAATGCATCCACGAGGGAACTGCGAGTAAAGGAAATAAAAAAAAGACGGGACTTACGGGCAAAGTCTGACTCAGGAATCCTATACTGGCTGCAACCAGAGAGGATTGAAAGCAGCAGAAACTGATGCCAGACAAAAGGTAAGGAATTTTGATGATGTGGTAGGTATTTTTTACGCAAAAAACAGCCCTTTTGTGTAATAAAAGAAAAGCTGATGGTTTGTGAACACAGATAGGCTCTAGAATACATCAATGAATAGTGAAAAAAAGAACCAAATGTGTACCAAGCACTATCCGGGGCACAAGCAGGAGGCAGCGTGAACTCTCAAAGGACCTGGAACTATATACCAGTTTTGCTATATAGTTTTAATTCTTCCTATATGTTCTTGCTGTTCCTGCACAGATAATAAAGCTCTGTGTTCAACCCAGAATTTTTTTTCAGCTGGGTGGAAAGAAGTTATAGGTGGGTGGCAGCCCCTGTACTGAGACCCAACTTTTCAATAACCACCCAAAAGTAGCCGGGTGGTTACTGAGAAGTGTCGGGTGCTGCGCCCAGATAAAAGGGGCTGGGGAGAACACTGAAGCTGGACATAAACATTGGAACTTCGTGTCAACTTCTACCGCTGTCGGGCCAAATCCAAACTGATTGCAAGTAAAGCAATCTACAGATCAAATTATGGTTCAGTTAAAAAACGAAGCAAGTAATGTTTTCATCAAAAGTAATCAGATGTCCCATGTTTCAATGGCTCAAATCCTAAATCCTAAATCCTTGAAGACCATCAAAACCTTTGTGTTATGTCTTTGATTGTTGCACAGATTTTAGAAAAAGAGGAATCCAAAGTATAATCAAAATTGCAACATTTATGGCAAACACAAGCCTTATCCAAGCACAGAACTGCTTTGTTAGAAAACATTTCTGGTTGAGGTTTATCATTGCTATCATAGTAGTGTTCATGGCAATAAAAATGGTACAATGGCATCAGTATGACAGCGCTTCCCAATTCAGCTATAGCTCATGTAAGAACTGAAATAAAACTTGTCATGGAGCGTCTCAAGCCAACGTTTGCTGCCAATTGCTGGAGTCTTCTCATGGCTGGCCTTTTTCACAGCAGCCTTGTGCTTCTCCAAACCACTCAAAAAATATTGTTTCCAACATTTACTTTAGTCCCCTTCCAGACCACAACACAAAAAGTTGCCATCACTTTAACTGACAACTTCCAAACCAAAATGAGTAGTCTTGGCTTGTCAGTTTGAGGCTCCCTGCAAGTTATTACTACAGACATGTTGGTTTCTATCAAATGGAAAATATTTTTAGATATTGAACTCAATCAGTAAACCTTTTTAGAAAAATTGTCTTCCATAAAAATGACACCTCTGGCCAACCTAATACAACTTGTGAGAAAAGCAGATCATTTTTGTGTGGACTCCAAAACCTTCACAGCAAATGCAAAGCTATAAAAAAAGTATAAAGAAGTAATTTCAATCAAATTCATATGGAATTTAAATCCCTTTTGATGGGTCATACAACATAGTGGACCTGTGTTTCTCGACCTTTTTAACATGAGGGAACTCTTTAAATAACTTTCAGGTCTAAGGGAACCCCTTCTATAATTAAGGCATATTAGTGTGGGGGGGTCAGTAGGAAGAATGTCTTACATTGCTGACTAGTGGGAAGAACGTCACCATTACTGATAGCCAAAAAGATCATTGGTGTCAACTAAACTGACCTGCAAGGGAGAAATTTCTCATTGCTCAAGGAACCCCTAGGAACCTCTGGAGGAACCCTAGTTGAGAAATATATGAATAAATAATATAAGAATAAATTGGGGAAGGGTTATCAGATAAAGCAGTTTCAAATCAGGAACAAAGTTTGTTTTTATTGCAGCGCTCAGAAATTTGAACTTATGCAATAATTCTTATGGTTGCCCATATGCCATCCTAAAGGAACTGTTACATTCCTTATACTCTATAGAATTATTTGGAGCCGATAAAGGTGGAGCGTACACAGGCCGTGGTCTATAAGAACTATTTTTATTCCATGCCAGGAAGCAGACATGCAGCATGAGGGTTCTATCCTCCTACTCTATCTTGAGGTTGTTTTATTGGTTGTTATACTAATATGTGCTGTCTAATATATATGTTTCCCCCGAAACCAGGCCGGGACTTAGAGGAGCCACACAGTTCTGTGCAGTGCTGTGCTCTGCATCTAATGCAAACAAAGGAACAATGACATAGTTAGAGGGAAATGGGAAAAAGTCTGTGACCTTTGAGCTGTGCATCAACTGGAAATCAAGCCAAGACTCCATTAACAACCTTAAATCCTGCTCCAAAGCCTCTAAAAGAACCCATTGAAAAGGGATAAGAAACAGTTTTGAAAGCATAAAATGTTACTTTCAGAATATTTGCAGATTTGTTTTATATAAAACTGAAATAGGCAGCTTTTTTTTAAGCCCAATTTAACATTTTGTTTGTAGAGTTATGGAATGAATTCTTGATAGAATGTCTACACTTCCTAGCTTTAGTATAATTTTGGTATAAAAATTTTAAATCATTACTCCAAAATGCACAAACCATAACTTCTACATCAATCCAAGCAACAATTACAATATATTTAGAACACCATAACACTGCACTCTATGGACATTATAATCAATGGGTCACAAACAAACATGAAATAGGAGTTCCACTTGCTGATGCTATTACTCCAGTTATTTAACCTCATGCCTTGGGATTTGCAAGATGATGGGGGTGGAAATCTGGAGCATTTCACCTTTTACACTTTTTGTAAATGTTGAGGACCCAGTGAGCAGCGAGGATCTGCTACTATCAAAGAGACACAAAGATGTGGACAAGGAAAAAAATGAAATACTACTGGTTTACTTGAAATCAATTTGGACAGCATCGGAGATTGACTAAAGGATCCAATGTGTATGTCCAGCTTCATCATCTTTCCATGAACAGCAAGTACATCTAGGAAGAATAAAACTATAAACCCTGGGAAGTTTTTGCAAGAACTGGTGACTTCAGGGTAAATGCCAATATACATGGCAATACCAGAAGTATTTGCACAATACGGAGAGGGAGAAGGGGTTCCAGGATTTTTGGTACAAATGGTGGAAATTTATTCCTCCCATTCCATAGCATGATGGCAAATTTAGCAGTTATACAGGGCTTTGACATTTGAATAGCAATGTAGCAAGGAGATCAAACTGCCTGGAAACCCCCAAAATCCTGATTGCAACTTCAGACCTGCTATGTGTAATCCAGTCCTCTATAAGGCAATGAAAATAAAGTCTGTGTGGCTTATAGAAAGTCTGCCACTAGCTGAACTCAGGGTGATGCTACAAAGTAAGACCTGGCATACCACAAGCATCTCCCCGGGGTCATGACAGAAACTGAAATAAGCACAAGTCATTCTGCAACAGAATGTACAGCATCTCCTGTGACATTTGCCGGAATTGCATTAGTGTCATTGTGAGGGAGAAGCTTTTAAAAGCCTGTGTAGTGTTCATTATATTCAATACAAGAAATGATAAACTCAGCATTCATATTAAAATGACAGAGCTGGGAGTATGGATCTTTTCATAGGAGTCAATCTGGATTCAATATAAGCTGGCTGTTACTGGTAAAAATAGCAGCTTCTATAGAGAACAATGCAAGCTGTAACCTTTCCAATTTGGAGCTCTTCCAATGAGCACGGTGTACAAAGCAAAGAGCACTGCATGGAAGGAGTGCACAATGTATTTTCACATTATGCCCAGCACGGAAACATAATAAATGCTTGTTTAGGAAAAGCAGAAAAAGGTGCACAGCCACTCAATACCTTTCAAAGGAAACCGGACAATATCAGAAATACTGAAGAGCAATAGAGAGAGGGAGAGAGAGAGAGCGCAAGAGAATTTTACCTGTTTCGACTTACATACAAATACAAATTAAGAACAAAGCTACAGTCCCTATCTTGTATGTAACCTGGGGACTACCTGTATACAAATTAAAAAAAAAAAAAAAAAAATATGACACACACACACACACACACACACACACACATGCATATGTATGATCTACAAGAGACCTGGTTTTAATCTTCTGAAAACAGGAAGCACTTATAGGTCTTGTCACTCTCCCAGCCTGTGACTGGACCTTGAAAGAAGAACCAGTAGACTAAGCTCACCTCTCTGTCACTTTTCTTTCTTCTCATACCAGCATCTTCCTTATAAACATTGTAGCGCATAGGAGTAGATCCTAATTCTGCAAACTCCTTTCCAAATGTAATCTCTACTGTACAGGAAATGTAAGAAGTTGACATTTAAAAAATGTAGTTACTTACACTGTTAAATTTTAACATTTATCTAATTATGTAAACTCACTCACTATCACAAATGCCCCCTCCGATTGTGTGCAGCTTCCCCCAGGTCTTCTGGGCAGGGTCCTCTCCTCCTCCTGTGTCATTGTTTTATCGGTCTGTCTGGCAACCCCTATTTAAATGTACAGCGCTGCATAATATGTTGACGCTTTATAAATACTATTGCCTATTATTAATAATATTAATATATGAATACAGAGCTGCATTTATTTGTTATTTTGTATCCACCTGAAGTTTCAACATTAACTTTCAGCAGGGCACCAGCCTATACTTTCTAGTTGTGAACTCCATGATATCTCCAATGTACCTCCAAAGCAGCCATGCAGGAGTTCATTCGGTCGTAGGAAGCACAGGAGAAGCTGGGATTGTCAGATATCTTGGCAACCAACGCTGAGCTTTTTTGAAGCGATTTTGACATTTCAGTGGAGTGATTGGACAAGTAAGAATGCTTATTGCAAAAAGGACATTACCCATCCCTTTCTGCAATAAAGTCCTGGGCGATCACAATATTTAAAATGTATCTTTAGTTCTGCTTCAACAATATTTGAAAAGCCTGTTTGATGTATAGCAGACAGGCAGATGCCCCATCAATGGCCCTTTTGGTAAAGACTGCAAAAGGTACAGAGAAGCAGCTCCATCTGTCTCTTCTCCATTTACAAGGTCTGCCCAAACATTCACCAACTAGTTTTTTTTTTTTTTTTTTTTTTTTTATGGAATACAATTACCGTACAAAATCTGTACATTTCTTGTTTAGTATTAAACTGTAAAGATTTTTCTATAATGATCGTGCCTGAGTCTTTGCATCTCTCTCAAACCCAACCTAAATAGAGCTGTTTAATAAGGTGCCATATACAGTATTTAACCAAATACAGAGATAAAATAAACGGTTTTAGGTTTACACTGTGAATTCCAGTGGGGGCCCGGTTTATTTGGACAGACATGTTAACTTTATGGTTCAGTTCATAGGCGGTCTCACCAAGGTGTAAAAAGCTTCTGCACACATAGGATACAGAATTCCATTCATTGACTGGACAAAGAAGGGAGGAGAGGCTGCTATACAATCATCAAAACATGGAATTCAAGGCTAAATTAGAGCAAAACTGCAGCTTAGAAATGTTTACAGATCACTCTGCTGTGACGAATATTACTTATTAAACTAAATTAAAAAGCCAAGTTTTAAAAATTAACTTTGGGCATACAGCTAAATACACTTCTCAAATTCACATAAATACAATCATTTACTTGTAAAAAGAATTAAAGGATTTGTAATTCTGTTCAGCTGTCTTTTTGATGAAGGCACCTCTGCCAGACAGGCCCTAAAGTAAACACATTATTATAATAAAAGTTACTGAAGGTAAAAGGAGGTACTTAGCCATGTCCACATACAGCTTTAAAGATTAACTTCAAGAACATATAAAGCCCTGTAGAGATGGACGTCACAGAATTGTCACTGAAAACAATCTTTTGTGATGGTTTCTAGTGACCAAAGAATGGAGGAATGATACATTTTTAAAGTTTTCAACCAGGGTTCCTCCAGAGGTTGCTGGGTTTTTTTTTTGATAAATGAGCAGTTTGTGCCTCTCCGTTCAGGGACAGTAATGATCTTTTTGGTATCCCAAAGGCCAGCAATGTAAGGCTTGGCGCACACATGCAATTATTGGAAAGGATCTTTCACGATCCTTTCAAACAACAACAAAAGACTGCAGGGTGCATGAACGAGCGCTGTACACACAGCGCTGTTCTTCTCTATGGAGAGGGTAGAGGGAGAACGATGGAGCAGCACCCCGCTGCACTCTCTCCCCTTCACTTCCATTACGATCATTTGTTGTTTGTGAATCCGCCAGGACGGTCATTGGAACAGCGGACAACAAGCGCTGTAGACACGCCAGATTCCCATCCAATATCAGCCCTGAGGCGATTTAACAGACGAGAATCATCTGACGTGTGTACGTAGCCTAAGAATCATTTCTCCTACTGACCACCACACTAATGTACTGTGAGCTGTGGACATAGTAATTATAGAAGGGGTTCTCTGAAGACCTGAAAGGGATTTCAAGGATTCCCCCATGTTAAAGAGGAACTAAACTAAAAAGTACCCCATAACAACAAAAATATACTTACCTTCAATCCCGCAGGGTAGTCCAATCCATGCGGAGGTCTGATCTATCAGGTCCTGCATCATCCCAGCATCTGTCTTCAGGGCCAGTGCTCCGGGCGCCGCCATCTTCTTCCAGCTTCTTCTTCCTACGTCACCCAACCCAGGCTCGAGATCGGGTGACGTAGATGGGGGAAAAAACTTGCCCATCTCACTGCGCATGTGTGAGATCAGAATTTTTTTTTTCCTTTTGACATAAGGGCTCCTTCTCTACATGCCTGAGATGCTTGGGCATGCGCAGAAGGAGCACCCAAGAGCCTTCCAGGATACATGACGTAGGTATCCCCGGAGGCTCTGCGCTCCCATTCATTCTCAATCACCTAAAAGGGGTGTTGCACTTAAAAAAGACTAAAAAAGTCTACCCTTTTATGTACCGTGAACATTTTGAGTTTAGGTATGCTTCAAGAAGGTTGAGAAACACCACATTGGCACTTTACCAGCTGGATTTCTTTTTTACTGACTGGTTTTCAAACCCATCAAGCTGTTTCTTTAAAGTACACTGGTCTGCTTTCAGGCACTGCCAGAATGAAAGCTGTCAACCATTATTTGTCTTATTCTGTAAAATGTGATCATAAACAAATTCGCCTATTTTCTTGTTCTCAAAAATGTTAAAGTCCTTCTGTAAACAAATTAACTGCGAGTCACATCTGCTTTCCCTCACAGACATAAAAGGCAGGAACACAAACCATGTGTGCCGCCGAGGCGTCCACCATTACCCTGCCATCAGAAGTGATGAAGAGGACAAGTTTGTCCAGGCGAGGATACAGAAAGACTTTCCTGTTCCATGATAGGGCATTTTGTCTTCACGCCTATTGCAGAATGAGCAGCTAGGAAGGAGGAGGACAAGGGTAATATTGTGTTTTTTGTTTGGCAGATGGATCCGCTCACACTTTCCCAGGAATGTCATTACAATAAACTCTAGCACAGTGGAAATGGAGCACTGGCCGGGCTTATATACAATTTTTGTTCAAACTATTCTGAAATGGATACAAGCTAAACTTCACTAGTATGCATGATCAGTAGGACAGCGTGGCAGCAGGCATTTATAAAAGGGAGGTCAGCAATGTCGGCCACCGTTCCTCAAGCATAAGTTTTCTTTAACATATATAGGCGAATCAAGAAAATTTGCCACTACAAACTTTCACTTTTTTTATTTTCCACTTGAATCCCCAACTATTCTGTCCTTTTTAATGCCCCATTGACCATCAAGCCTACAACATAAATCATTATACATAGGAGTAGTTGTGTTAAACTGGTCGAAACAAGGACAAGATGTACCCAAATGCAGTCTATTCTTGACAAAGCAAACGAAAGCCATTGTCTGGAAAATGTTATATTTGTGCATTTAAACTAACTGCTGTTTGGCTATTTGTATTGGTTAAATTCTTCTCATTGACCAGCAATGTAAGGGACATCCTTTCCACTGACCACCATGCTATTATTGTACTGTAGGTTGTGGATAAAGAAATTATAGCCAGGGGTCTCTTAAGACCTTAAATTTATTTTAAGAGTTCCCTCATGTTAAAAAGGTCAAGAAAGGCTGGGGGAAAAAAAAGTTTGACACTGCACCGTCCACATGGCCTCTCCTTCACAGACTCCTCAATATGGATGAAGAAGTTTAAGTTGTGACATTCATCAGTCTGAGTGCTCAGGAAGTCTCGGCTAAAGGATTTTGGATGCTAAAAAGTAAACACGCTCTTAAGCTTAAAAGCTTCTGCGCACCATAATATTGAGTAGAATTTATTACATCCCAGCATTAGCTATGAAGAAAATAATTTAATCATTTTAAAAAACGCTTAATAAGAAAACCTCTGGCGGTGGCCCACGGTGCTATTATAGTAAATGTGAATCCGTGTCTTACTACTTCTGTGTCGGAGATTGCACAAGCATGTCATGTCATGTAAGACACACCTGTAAACTGATCACCCGTCATAATCTCTTATCTGCTAGACATAAAACCAAGTCTATGTAGGTATATGATGACCCAGAATCCCACAGGCCGATCATCTTATTTTACAGGTAACAGCTGCTAAAATATAAACTGATGCTCCATGTAGGAACCTGGCCAAGCTGAGCTTGTGATCCTTAACTCCTGAAATTCCATATGGAAAACCACAAAAAGGAATATGCAGCACTTAAAAGCTGAAACAAAAACCCTGCAGATATGAAATTGAACAAAATCAGCATAAAATTCCATGCTGGCACTTTGCCCGTTGGATAGTGAGCTTGTTTCCTTACGCTCCAGTATAACAAAGCTGGAACATTTCCACAAGCCGGGTTGTCAATGTGCAACCATAATTTATAGGGGGCATAAAAGTTCTTCCACTGGTTTAATATGAACAGGTTTGGGCTACTGAGCTCTGTAAAATGTCTTTTTCATGGATGTATTCATTCCAGATGGCTGGGGGTATGCCGGGACCGTATACTGAGCTGTGAATGTGCATCTCAGTATACATTTCTGAAGAGATTGCCAAGAGGACAATTTATTCTGCAGAAGGGAGAGTACTTGTTTATTTGAAACTACATTAATCCAAGACTACCCTGTCCACAAAAAGATAACCTTGCTGTGTCAGTGTTCTCCCCAGTCCCTTTTAGCTGGGCGCACCACCCAGGTGTTTTTGGGTAATGAGTTGAGACACAATACAGGCGCTGCTACCTACCTAGAGCTTTATCCCACCCAGTTTAAAAAAAATTCAATGGAGAATACCGTGCGCAGTCTAACTGCAGAACACACATACAAAGTTGTTACCCTGCTGAAATTAAAAAAAAAAAAACTTTTTTCTAAGGGAGGACAAAACTAATTGTGATTGACCGAATTCTGCATGTAATTGATTATTTAGCTCATAATTACACTACAAGAAATAAAATTCCAGATCCAAATCTTAGCTAACAGCTGCTTCAGAAAAATTTTGTTTCGAAGAGCCTCATGCTTACAAATTCTACAAAATACCTACAATGCACGAATGTAAAAGCAGCACTCGCGTGCCAAGTAAAGCAGCAATAATGATGTGTGCAGCATCAGATGCGGCTAATGTTTTTATTTCATTTTCAGTTCCACCCTAGAAATGAAACAATCAGAAAGAAAAACTTTTTGGGGGAATTTAGCTATTACCATAATAAGCCAGATGTTAGGTGCCCAACCCTAAATTTATTTTTTATGAACTTTAAAGAAAACCTGTCATGAGAGAAATATGTATGATGCCATTGCAGACCTTTCCTTCAGATGATTGGGCTGAAATTTCCTGCACAATGTAGTTCAAGCATGGCAACTCACAATCACGCCTGGAAGGGTAAAGTGTTCTGCATGCATTAAGTTGGGCACAGTTGTGTGCATCTGCGGGAAGTAGCCTTGTTTCAGGAAAGCTTTACAAAAATGCATATAAAAAATATAATAAAAGATGCATTCCAGTGAAAGCCATCACAAAGTGCCAACACCACATTATTTTATAGAATTGCACATAAAAAAGGGCTTTTTTAACCTTCAAATAAAGTTCTAAAAGGGCACGTGTATGACTATCTGAACAAGAACCAAATCCAGTTACTATGTGATGCACAAGACTCAAAAAACTTTCTTCACTTTCCCTGGCTGAGCAAAATCCTCTTTTCTGTTTCACATGCTCCCCTTGCCAGACACTGCAGATTACAGTGGGAGTGTTTCAGTAAGTGGGCTAGTCTGGATGTAGCCAGGGGCTAAATGATAAGCTTGAAAGTCAGGAGTGGCAATGTCGATAGCCACATTCCATGAACATTGTTCATCTTATTCTAGTACAAACAGGCACATCCTAAATGAGGGGCAACTCTGCTCTGAATTCTGGAGCAGTGCAGGAACATTGCCACCTGATCACAAGAAACTGCATTTAGTGTACTGCAATGCCAGGATAAGCAGGTATTTGTGGGACACTGCAGGGTGACTATGTAAGATGTACTTATAATTGTGCAACGAAGGACATACTTTTTAAAGTGGAACAAAGTGATCAGGCAGGGCAATATTGCCTGTTCCTTTCTACAATAAACACTCTTACCTGCCTGATCGCCCTGAGGAATTATACCAGCTTCCCCTGTGCTTACCAGGACTAAATGAGGCCCCGGGTGCAGGCGTACGTCCTCCTGGACCAACCAGTCAAGATGAATAGAATTGTATCCACGAAGAGAAGAAACAAGGGGATGACAGTGTCCTGCTATGCAATGGAAAAAGATGATTATTGCAGGGTCTAGTTCCACTTTAAGGTGAAGCCACAGTTCTACTTCAACTTGTGCAAGAGCTCAGAGGACTGTTTATGTTCCAAGACATTATCTGTGACCAACACTTGTCAGACTGCATGCTAAGAAGATCTTGCCATAGATTACCAGAGACCTAATGAGAAAATAATGCAAACACCTTTCCCAATATCCACTGCATGCCAGATGACAGATAAGACACTAATTCAATCGGGAGTCAGAAATTGGGTGTTAATGAGCTGAGGGCTGTATATACCAAAACAGGTCACCTCTGTAAGAGCAGATTTTACCAACTCTATTTTTTCTTCACCTATTGAACAGCTGTCAGACAACTATATTTGAAAAGTTGTTGTAATAGCATTCTGGTGACAGGTTTCCTTTATTGCCCAATTTAAAAACTATGACCTTTTATTAACGTTAGCAATTTAATCCATGAAAATAAAATTAAAAAAAAAAGGGGGAAAGTTGAATTATTCTCCCATCTGGAACTATTCAGAAAGCATCTGTGCTCATTTTTTTTCCAGCAGAGGAATTTTGTAACTTAATATCTGCCTTCCCTATATTTTATTAGGACAGCTACAATAGAAACCTTGCTGCAGGGCAGAGGATAAGAGGAAAGGAATTGTATCAATTGACTTACGTTGACAAGAATCAAATAGGTTGCCTTCGAGAAATTTGGTAAGGAAATTGTTATATCAACAATCACTTTATAATAAATCTTTTAAAAAGGCTTTTATATAATAAATAGATTTAAACTCCTGACATTACCCTGGACGACTTCTCAATAGGAAGATTTTACCTGCTTTCCCGATATCCTAAAACAAAATCAAAAGTGATGGTGACTTCTACAACAGTAAAGATTTTTTGTGAGAACACCTCTATGCAAGAAAGGGAATTAAATGGTGAAATGCTATTGCTATACGGGAAACATGGCATCATTAACAATAAAATGTTCACCAAGTTTAAAAACAAAAAAAATTGAAAGAGATTACAGACACCAAATACCTTCCTGAGCACAGGACCGAAGGTAACCTTCCCACTTAGCCCACATGAGCTATCACAATGTTCTCCCCAGCCCATTTTATCTGGGCAAACCACCCTGCAAATTATAGTAACCACCCAGCTGATTTTGGGTGCTTACTGAAAAGTATGGTCACAATACAAGGGCACTTGAAAGTTGGGCATTATACAAAGACAATGGCATTTTAAATGATGGAACAAAGTATAGGCAGTGGTAGAAAAGTGACAGAATTGTAGGGAATACTGGATGCCTATGGCGGCAGCAACACTAAATTTGTCATGTGTTGCACTGTCCACCACGCTACACCTCTCCGGGGAGAGCATGTATAAACAGGCATGAATTGCCTATGCCCATCTGGAGGTGTCTAAGTAAATACTAATTTTGTGGATGTATTTAAAGCTGAACTCAGACAACTACAAATGTAGTTGTATTCGAAATCCAAGCAGTGCAAGTAGCTAAAATTTCATCTGCTATCCCTCTTTTTGCTGCCCCAGCAGAATTTAGAGCAAGAAGCAGCAAAATAAGCTTCAAATATTCACTTTATGTGCTGCCAAAGGAGCATGCGGATAGGTGGAAAAAATAGAGAACAAAGATGGAGAAGTTGAGCTGCTTCTTTAATTGTCCAGTCACAGGTTGGGGCCAAGAGAAAGAGATATGATTCTGACCCATCATTCACCTCCAAAGACTAGGGATATTTTGTGGTGCTCAAGTACTGCGAACTGAATTGAAAGGGGATATTGTAGCAAAATATTAATCTAATATTCTTTTTTTTGGTTGCAAATTATAAAGCCACAATGAAAGGTTTGTGGGACAAGATGAAGGGGCTTCTCAGTACCAAGGAAGCAAATTATCATATAGCCCTACACAACCTGTCCAAGAACAACAAAAAATAGAGCAAAGAATCAGGGAAAACTTGCCGTAAATTCTCCTTGCAATCCGAAAAAAATGTTTCTCTGGGGATTTTATTTGCAGATAGCAAACTGCAAAGAAGAACTCAGGATAAAAATAAAGCCACTTGGCAGGCTCTCATCCTATATGAGTATAAATGCATAATGTTTATGAGAGACGAGATGATCTAGAAGACACTGGATGAACCTGCAAATAAAAAGCGGACAATGTCTCTAAATAACATCAGTGCACATTAGAAATCTGCTGACACAGCACAAGTTTGCCAGAATACACTCCAGTGTCTGACATGTACAAGGTATGGGCTTGTCCAGAAATTCACTCCTACATGTTCATTGCCAAGCTTTGTTTTAGATTTGCGTTTTATATAGCGTAGTTTATATCGTTACAACGGAGAATACTTAGCTCATAGGTAGTGTAATGCACCTGGCTGGTGGCCAGTGCTCTAAGTTATAAACATTTCACTCATTGCTTTATTACAATATGTGCGAGAGAATAATAAAAAGGGAAGCTTTTGTGCCGTAACACAAACTGAACTCTTACAACTGCATTAGAATGTGCTCAATGACAACAGTTACCCTATACACCATTACCAGTCCGAGTTCCATACATACCCCGATGCACAATTATAGTAATTAGAACAACGGCTGGGACTAAGCCCAAAATTACTTTGTGTATACTCTGGACAAAATTGCCTAAAGCTTGACTCCAGGAAGAAATAAAAGACACACATTAAAGCAGCTTGGTGTCCACTGCTGCATTTCTTTTTGTCAAAAGTGCAAATAAAATTTTAATTTGACGCTAGCTTCTTGCAATCCTCTATACAGAAGCACTAGGTGAGCCACATGTAAATGTACGCACTCATAGGAGGACAGTGCAAAGAAATTACCTCCGTCACTAGTAGTATTATTCATATGGAAAGAGGATTCCACTAAAGAACCAAAACGGGTATAGAAAAATGGGACTCTAACTAGCCATACCATCAATAAACAAATGAAAAAAAGAAGCAACAATCTTTATTTTGAACAAATTAAAATAAGACAAACATAATATGACAAATGTTGCACATGAATATGTAAAGAACCTTAGAGTGTTATAACAAATATCACCCCTATAAAGATAATCCCTTTTAAAGGCACATCTGGAGGGGTTTAACATTCGACGCATTTTGCAGGACTGCTTTATCAGGAATGAATTAAGGGTCTAAACATGAAAAAATATATCACAAATTAATCATATGAATGATATAAGAATCAAGAGTTAATTCAATAATAATTATGTATCAGTTTCAGATGTCAAGTTAATATCAAATATTAAGTCAAATCAATAAAACTTACTGATACATTTCTTGTAATTAAAGGAAACTTGGTTGTGAATATTGAACACAGCACCACATGTAAAAAAAAAAATGTATTCCTGAACTGTAACAAAAAAATGTGTCATCTATTGGGTGTGTGTATTTCGTGTGTGTGTGTGTGTGTGTGTGTGTGTGTGTGTGTGTAGAAAAAAATCATTTGTATTAAAATTAAACTTGTTATGCGATTTCTGTTCTTTGGTCTCTTTTATGTGTTTGACTTTACTTGATGGTTTTCCTTCCTTTAAGCGTACCTAAACTCAGATTTTTTCACTTTACATAAAAGGGTAGACAACCCATTTATTTAAAGTAAAAATTATTTTTGAATGGGAGTGCAAAGCCTCCTGGGATACCTACGTCACACATCCTAGGAGGCTCTTGGCTGCTTCTGCTGCCCTTTCATCGATAAAAAACATTTCTGATCTCATGTGAGATTGGCAGTTTTTTTCCCAATCTAGGTCACCCAATCTGGCACCTGTGCAGTGCAAGATCTGGTGAAGTAGGAAGAAGAACCCAGAAGAGAGAAGAAGATGTCGGTGCCTGGCGTTTCCTCTGAGCAGGGCCGAAGACAGATACTGGGACAACGCGGGACCTGATGAAAGAAACCTGCCGACAGATAGACCGATCTGCGGGATTGAAGGTGTGATTTCTTTTTTGTTTTGGGTTTACTTCCGCTTTAATGTATGTTGTCCTGCATTAGCACCCACATCAGCACAGCATTCTGGTGTTAACTGGGCCTAGTGATATCAATAGATTTCAGCCTAGTTAATTCAGCTTCAGTTAATATTCCTAAAGAGTAAAGAAGCCAAATGGACAAGGTATGAATAAGTTTCAATGAACAAATGAGCAAGAAAAAAATAAACTGGAGTCAATTAAGCCAGACGTTTGGATTTTACTCTGAGGATCACCAAGTATTTATTTGCAGAAATTGGGTTTAAAGCGGGATTAAACCAACAATTACTTGTCTTTCCCCATTTTCCCTGGATGGGATCTTCAGCAAACCTGACTGGCCGTGCCAAGATGATGTAACTCCCGCGCAGACGTTTGGGAGTTCATCCATTCCTGGCACGAACAAGGGAAGCTGGGACTGCAGGTTTACCCTGGCAACCAATGCTAAGATGCGAATTTGAAGCTGCAACATATGTGAGGATCATGGATTGCATAAAACTTTTACCATTTTATTAGCATTAGCTGTCTTGTCAGTTAATTGCATGCACAGCTCAGGCAGTTATCGCCATTAACTTTCTGCAATAACCACCTGCCTGAATTGTTACAAGTGGGACTATAATTTTAATTATGCTAAATCAGATTTTTTTTACTTTATTATTTGGTATAGTTAGCCTTGTTTAGGTCTTCACACTATAGCAGAAAAAACCAGCTTCCGTTTCTGTTAACATCCACTGACCAGTCACCGACCACCAAAGATCAGGACTTCATTGTAACCATTGTCGTGGTTACATTCTGGCGACACACAGCACATGCTTTTTATTTTATAGGCTCACTTGTAAATGGCATTCATCTATGAGCCAGAACATAGCATTACAGTTCACAGAGAAGAATTCCATGACCGCATGATGCACATTGACTAAGATGTGGGAGTAAATTAAGCCAACACATTTGTCATTCTTGCAGAAACCAGTCACACATTCTTCTCTTCATATACAGTAAATATGGCTATGACCCCCCCCATTACAAAGGAAATAGCTGTCTGAATGCAATAAGCAGATTATTTGGGGATTGGGGGGTGGGGGACACCACCAGTCTTTAAAAGTGTTCTAATGACTGTAGGATTTGCTGTTGAACTGCAAAGAGAAACAAAGAACTGAAATTTGCAATAAACAAAAATGCAAAGCCCAGTAAAAAATCAACACTAATACAAAGAAAACATACTTGTTATGCTTCTAGAAAGCTTAGAAAGATGTTGGAAAATCACTTGCCTTATTTATAGGAAAGCAGAGGATCCCAAATCTCCAGACCCAAAAATTTTATCTTCCACTAGATGAGCCCATTATTATTTTTTTAGTCCCTGTTTCTATTTTTGTGTTACAATTATTCAAACTTCATGTTGTTGGCATCCTATAGTTTTCATATGCATTTTTTTGGCCTGCATATATATACTTTGATGTGTATTGTGGAAGATAGTACAGGTACATGTGCATAAAGGGGCCGAAATACATATTTACAAATAAATATAAAAGAAACAAATAAGCTTTGATATAAGCCTTTACTGACATTGGTAGTTATAGCCACTGTGGTGCAATTCAACATCACATTTAATTTTAAATGCCCTCATCTCTTTCTATTCTTCCTATGCACCTGATACTATATTATGATCTTTTATTACAAAAGTATCTTTAGTCTCTAAAAATTTTAGTTGAGTCCAATAAGCTGAAGAAATGACAGAAACTGGGCTACAAGAAAGGTACTAAAATTCCTGCTAAAGATTTTTAATATCAGCCTATTATCTAGAATGATTAAAGATTAAAAGGTTGGTAGGTTGCCCACTCACTGCTGGGGAATGAAAGCTGAGCTACAGGGAAAAACGTGAAAGGAACTGGAAGGCTTCAACGGCAAACTTTGTATGAACTGCTTCATAACACCTGTAGATACAGAGGTCAGTGAAACCTTGTTTTAGAGCCAATTAACCAGCTGCTAAGAACTTTAAAATACAAGAAACTCTATAGCATTGCCAACATTGTACGTTGGAAGAAAATTTGTCCTACAAGAGAAGTGGAGAAGGCCAATGCAATTTAGGATGTGTAGAGGTCATGTTTATTCTTTAACCTTTAGTACTTCCAAATTAATGACAAGCCTGCCAGAAATAAAGTCTTTTTTTGATCTACACACTTGTCCAATGTCAATATGCTAAAATCTATTATATCAACATGAGAGCTTGTTCAACATGAAGAAGTGATATCGCCTGAAGGAAATGTTAGCAACGGCATCCTCCACATTTCAGTACAGGTGTCCTTTAATGCCTGGAGGTCCTTTTAATTAGCAAAGACATGTTTTTTATTTGCATTTAACCAAGCAGATCTCTAAATACAAAAAGACTGCTGGGCCTCAATGCATTCACATACTTTGTTCCATACAGGAAACTGGCGTTGGAGTATGTGTAGGATATGTTTAAAGTATAATAGCAAAGAAGTAGATTTTGCTATTTAAAAAGAGATCTGAAAGGTGGTAGCAGAATGAGATAAAAAAAAGTTTATTTAACAAGAAAGCATAATGACACATTAGCCAGTTAAAAGGCTCGCCAAATCCTGGAACAGTGAAGTCATCTTCAGCCATCTGTGCTTACCTTGTCACCATTTCTATGCTCATTGTAAATGACATGGAACAGCAAATAGAACAGTGTGTGCAATACTCAAAACAGGGACAAGGCCAGACTTTCGTCCTGCAGAACTAAAAGTCCCCAAGATGTTCAGCAATCATTTGATTTCCTGACCTGCAATGGGTCATTAGTGACAATGTAAAAAAATACACAAAACAGGTCCTTAACCCCCATTACACCCCCTTCCTTTACCTGAAAGCCTAGACTCATAGATAAGGGTTAAACCCAGAAAGCATCATGTAATTAACTGCAACAAGTATAAAAAGATAAATATATAACTTTTGTTATAAGTATTGTTGGAGCCTCTTGCAATCCATTGTACATCAGCACTCGGGCTGGAAGCCAGTGAAATGCGCTGTATTGAAGATGTGCCAACCAGAAACATAGTGACAGGAAGAGAAAGCAGAGTAAGGGATCTTTCACACAACAGCAATGCAGTTTATTTTACTAAACGTGTTTCAATGCGATGCGGTCGGCCTATTTCATTGTGTTGGCCGCACACATATGTAGTGCATTCTGCATTTTTTAAAGCAGAAAAGTCGTGTTTGGAGTGTCATTAACAATGAATGAAGAGCCAGCTCAGTATTGAGCTTCGGGTATTGCATGCATTTCTGCATGGTAGGGTAAATCTCAGGATTGTATGATTGGAATTTAAACTCCTTTTCCGGGAAAAAACACTCTGTTACATCCACCTGGCACAAACCCATACAAAAAGCAGACTGGGTTCATTGAACTTTATCAGCATGGTATGCTCAGCTATCCATCCCCTACATCCAGTGAGAATGAATGCAAACCCATCATATGCAACAACTAACTCTATATTCGCAAATCTTCTTAAATGCACTAGTGAGTTAAAAGGAATTTCCCAGTGTATTCATGGAGAAACTTACATTTCACTCAGCCTCCAGTAAATCGATAAAATCAGAGGCCAGAAGTAACAGAACCTTTCAAACAGGCAGAAAACGATTACGATAACATTCTGGGGAGAAAAAAAAAACAGCAAGTGCAAATCTTGGCAAAGAACGGTTTGCTAAAGAGTTGAGACAGGGCTGGAAACACTGGCAGCTGGAGAAAGCAGAAACACATGGCTTACAGATCAGAACTAATGCAAAAAAAAAAATCAGACATATCTCGTGTTCCTATGTATACACAATATCTCCTGTAATTTGACAGATACGATGCATTGAACTGGATCTGTGCATGGAATGCAATCCATTTCTTATGCTTTAGGTGTTTGCAAAAGGAAAATAATGGAAATGTTTTTTCAAGTGGTCCAGCCACGCAGAATAGAACCTTTAACACTTAGATCCTTGTAATTTTAGGCACATATGCAATCCCTAAGATCAACCTAAAAGCAAAGTTGCCAGATGGTCGTTTGGTTTGGCCACACACGTAGAAGGCCAGAGATTAGGTCATTAAAAATCTGGCCTGCCACAACTTGAAACTTCTCGGAGGACCATTTTAATGTGGTCAACAGACAATTAGAAACACAAGCCGGTAACATCTGTTTCATGGCGGTAGTACATGACACAACTGTTGCAGCGGAGCAGCAAATTTAGAGATCTATTGACATATATCGTCGTCTTTATATATGGTTACCTAATTGTGATTTGTCCATATATAACATGTCCTATAATATTATTGGCTATAATTGCTGATTACATAGGACAGCTATGCTTGCTGTTGAGTAGGATTAACATTTATTGTAATTGCTTGACCAGATTCTGTATTGTTTTTCTTCTCTGGCTTGCTCCAAGGCACCTGCATTGTTAGAGAAACCATTTAGATTAAATGTGCATATTGTACAAATACAGTGTTCTCCCTAGCACCTTTTAGCTGGGGGCACCACCCAGCACTTTTCAGTAATCACCCGGATGTTTTTGGGTGGTTACTAATAAGTTTCGTCACAATAAAGAGGCTGCCATCCACCTACAATTTCTTCCCACTCAGCATAAAAACATTTCTGGGTTGAACACTGAAACATGCTGTGGATTTAGTAGCAGCCTACCCAGCAAACTTTGATTTTACTTTATGCAAGCACAGCGGTGGTCTTGCCCATTACAGCTATGACAGATCGAAATGCAGAGGACACAGATTGTGTTCCCACTGTGTAGTTTTATTGCCAACACCAACTGCAGTATAACTTGTAATTCTTAAGAGGATCAAAAACAGAATTGCTAAATCTGCAGATCATTTAAAGCGTACCTAAACTCATCATTGTTTACTTTACATGAAAAGGTAGACAACCCTTATAGGTAAAAAAAAAAAAAAAATTTACAGGGGGCTGTCACATGACCTTGCACCTGCGCAGTGCGAGATTGGGTGATGTAGCCGGAAAACCGGAAAAGACAAAGATGGCAGCCCTGAGACGAAGAAGAATTCAAGGACGGCGCAGGACCAGATTGCAGAAAGGTCCAGCGGTTTTGAGGGATTGAAGGGAAGTGTGTTTTTTTTTTACTTTAGTTCTGCTCTACACAATCCCTTTAAATCAATGAAATAAAAGGTGATGCCAACTCTTGCAGCATGTGTTAAGTCAGTTTGTAATTACAAAAGGGAAAATTTTTTTAATTAACAGGATTTATATAGCACCAACATATTATGCAGCGCTGTACATTGAATAGGGGTTGCAAATGACAGACAGATACAGACAGTGACACAGGTGGAGGAGAGGACCCTGGCCCGAAGAGCTTACAATCTAGGAGATGTCTACTACTAAGATTTGTTTATAGACATATATATTATTAAAACAAAGAGAGTCTGTTCCTCTGAACCACTTCCAGTTTCTATGTTATATGATGCATGCAGAAATAGTAATTGAATAAGGCCATGCCAACTCTGTGTTTGCACACCATGGCGGACCTGGTTTTGGCTCCTGACAAGACTCTGGGGTGAGGCCTCCGCAGCTTGGCTTTGCTCAAATTCAGCTAAATGACTTATATCTGCGGTCAGGCTTGACTGCTCCTTCCTGGTTCTCGTTTCTGTGTTTTACTTGGACCCCCTTGATCTTTTACAAATGATCACACAGATTTAGAAAATCTATCAAAACTTATCCTGAACATAAAAGGAATGATTACGGCAAAAAGTAAAAAGAAATCGAATGCTTTAAATATACATTAAAAAATTAACACTTTTGATCTGTAGCATGTTTTATTATTTTTTTGCTACAGACATTTTACATATTCTAAATGAGCTCAATAAAGGTCCTTCCCTGTTGTAATTCTCAATCATCAAAGATCACAACAATGATTCTAAGGTTAGGTTTGGTTTCTGTCAGTTTAAAGACATGTGCTGTGTGTTTACTATTAGAAAATAAACCTAAAATCAATAACTTCTTTCGCAGGCTTCCATTTTTTTGAGTTGACAAAAAAAGAGCCCTGAACTAAATCATTGCACATGGAGGAAGTCTGTCCTTCTGATGCAAATAACAAAAAAAAATGGCAGCTTTTGCTTCATTAGCGGTCAGCAGATACATCGCTAATCACTCCATGCCGATCCTCCAACTTCAGAAGAATATGAGGAATCTCACAAAAGGAGGGTAAAACTTGCACAGTTCAAGTTTGCTTCAATGGTTAAAAGTGTTTTGTGCTTTTCAAAAAATGATTTTATTATTTGTAATGCGGCTCAAAACAACTAAGATTAATCCACTTTAGATTATCACTCAATTGATAGGGCTGCCAACATCAAATCCAGGATGGTGACTCACAACAGAAGTCCCCGTGGTTTTTGGATGTCAACAGAAGGGCGGTTTTCACAAATAAATATCATGCCCAAAATCTATAAAATGCAGGTAAATTCTTATGTGAAGTTTTTGTTGAATTATTTGTCTGATGACAAGAACTCTTGGAAGATCGTCCTTCAGAAATTTGGAGGCTGCCAATGCTGAATGACATCCTCTTGAAAATGTTGCTTAATAGGGACCTAAACTAGACAACATTTTTATTATATAGGGAAAACAAAAAAAAAATATATATATATATATATATATATATATATATATATATATA
>NC_092861.1:139868449-139875998 GCF_032062135.1 Pyxicephalus adspersus
TTTTGTGCTCTTTTTTGACTTGTTAAAGTGTTTTGGTAAATCTCAATATCTATCTAATATATATATATATATATATATATATATATATATATACGCATACATACACACACACACACACACACACACACAATATACACACACACACCTATTATATACATAAAAAAGAAAATTGTGCTATAAGTCTTAGTTATCTAGCCCAAATGCCTATTACCACTAATCACTGCAAAACTCCTATTCATCTTAGCGATCAGTGCCATAGGGTAGTAGATTGGCCTTGGCATGGAGAACAACTTGAACTGCCCGGCAATAGCCCCTATAAGTCACTGGGTTGGCATTTGATTGGCAGATCTAATATTCTCGGTTGATAGGACAGCAATGGAGGCCTTCATTTTTTCAAAATACAGGTACATGGATATAAGATATGGAAAGCAGACAATCCCATGAGAGTCCTGAACTCAAAGGTGCTTTCAAAAATCTTTAGTAGCTCCCATGAAGACCACCATCTGGCTTTATATACCCCTCCATAGAGACAACCTTATGGAGACATGGACAATAGGGAGTCAGGGTAGACAGCAGGGGGCAGCCAAGAGGTCTGAATCATTATTACTAGCCAAGAGTGATAGATAATCTCTGGCTTTGATGCTTATGGGCTCCAGAAGGTATACAAGCATGTATCCATCTGCTTAGAAGATTCCCTTTCTGTTTAAGGATATTAAAAGAAATTAACAAAATAACCACTTTGCATGCTTACCAGCTCATTCTTTCTATTCACTTTTACAAACATCTTCATTGATAACTTTTATGTAAATTTGGTAAATGTGCATAAAGAACCCGGTTATGGTTTATACGAGATACTGTATGACCAAGGACAGGGCCTGGTCCCCGAAGAAAATCTTCACTTGACACGCAGATGCTCCTAGCTGAAATGAAGGACGCTCTCAGTATAGCCTTGGAGTAACAATCCCGTCTTTGTTCTGTGAAGATCTTTCATCTAAAGAAATTTCACAAGACGCAGCACAAAGCGAGCCTTTGCTAGGGTTGTACAGGGCTCTCACAAATCGATTAGCCTTATGCTGGGGAAAGCTGTTGACAATCTGTATTTGCGAATGGCTGCACTTAACAAATTTTTCAACTCATTACCATGAAGACAGCAAAGCCGTTATCATTACACAGACCATAGGCTGCTAAGCAGAAGCAACACATTGCTGACATTTTAGAGAGAACTTGCTGTTTTAACAACATAAAAATACCAACCAGCACTTTGTTATGCAGAAAGGAATACAATTTCCTCTCACATTCCAATAACATGCTGTTAGGTTAATTGGCTTAGCCCCAAAATTGACCTTAGACTGTAATAATGACATATGACTATGGAAGGGACATTAGATTGTGAGCTCCTTTGAGGAACAGCTAGTGATACGACTATGGACTTTGTAAAGCACTGCGTAATATGTCGGCGATATATAAACACCGTGTAATATTAATGTTGCACCTCTTCCACACAGCACCACCAGATCTTTGACCTCAATTTAATCCACTGCAGTCAAAGCAATACACTTGGCCAAAGACTTTGGTTGGATAATGAACGAGCAGCAACTTTCTGAAAAGATTGCTTCTCTGTGCTTTCATTTAACCAGCAAGATCCACAAGATTTACAGGAAGACACTGCTTAATGAACTTAAACCTAATGGGTTCAAAGTGTCTCTGCCAATATGAATGCTGTTTTATAACAGATTACAGGAGGTCGATAAAAGAACTCCTCTGTTACTAGCAACCAAAAGATTACTTTTGCAGTATTTTGCCAATACAATGGGGAGTAGATTAATCCATCCTTCCCTGTTTCAAGATGGTTGCTAGTGCTCATTAGGCAATACATAATAGGTTAGATAGATTAGAACTTTTTATAATGGGGAAATCATTGAAATAACCCCTTCTATGATTACTATATCCACAACTCACGGTATATTAGTTTGGTGGTCAGTGGGAAGAATGCCTCCTACATTGCTGGCCAGTGGGAAAAATGTAATTCTTACAGATAAGAATTGACCTAAGAGGTCCAAACTGCTCATGCCTCAAGGACCCCTAGCAACCTCTGGACAAACCCTAGGGTTTCACAGAACCCTTGTTAAGAAACACTGGGTTATATGGGGTCTTTAAAGCTCTATATCACCCCAATGCAGAAGCATTTAGGGCCCATTAGCATCATGGTCCTCCGAGATCCATTTCTTATGCAATACTAAGCCGACATTTGTGATTTCATTGTTTCAATTGACTCAGTTCAAACTAACAAATTGTATTGGTATGTACTGGGTGTCATTGGAATATGCCAAATTCATAGGAAGTGCAACGTGCTGCTAAAAAAAAAATAAAAACAATAATGCATTTTGGTCCCGCTGTGAACAAAGCAATCGGAACACTAACACAATGCGTTATAAACTCAATGCCAACACAAGTCAACTCAAATGCATTTAGCGTTTATCAAGTAGTGCGAATCCATTCTTATACAGAACTGAACGATTGAAAGCCCAGAATCTGATCACTTCAGCTCATTGGCTTAGCAATGGAACCCTGCTGGCAAATATTTCCAACACCATCACCCACTGCTTCTTTAAAGGAACCACCATTTTTTTAAAAATAGCGTGAGGATTGAAAACTACTTTTCCTGCGTCATTAAAAGATATTATCTGGCAGGTAAATGGTTATGAATACATAACAAGATTAAACCAATTATCGTTTACATCTGGTATAGAATATTATACAGTTAATTTGTACTAAAAATAAAGTAAATCCATAAAAACAAGCGCAAATCAACATTGCTTTTATCAGGTCTTACAAAAAGTATTCTGTAATAGCTTCCATCTGAGCACAATATAAAAAGACGTATAAAATATCCACAGAAGAGTCCATTAGGTAGAATGTACATTTGCACAGAATACCTCCATCTGAGCACTTACAGGGTAGCATTAAAAACAGGATGCAAGTTCAAAGTAAACTTCAGAACACTGCAGACAGAAGCCATGCAGTAAAATTAAAGCTCAAAGGCCCTGACTATTATCAGTCAAGGAATCAGCGAAGCATTACCAGGACCCCCTGACAGCTTGAGCCCCTCAGGAAGAGGAGCAGAGGTGCTTCTTAGACCTCTAATAATGACAAAGTCACTGACACCAAATATCTTACATATGTCACTAATGGGTTTGTGGTTGCTTGTTTACCACAAACCTACACGCTTTCTGGTTCTTTACACAGCTAAAGAAACACTTCTGCATGGCCTAAGGCTACATCCACACCTTTCAGTAATAGGTGCCATGTATTTTTTACGTTTTACACGCATTAAGCTTTATCATGTTCTCAATCACGCAAAGACCCACAGTAATTTGCATGTAAGTAGGGTGGGAAAAGATTCGAAAAACCAAAAACTATCTTAGATCTTATTTAAATTTGAACTTTGCTGTAATTTGTTTCTGTTGTTCCTATAGTTGATTCCTTTATATAAGCGGTGGCTAACCAATGTGGTCTGTGGACCAGGGGTGGTCCGTGAGAAAATGTTGGTGGTCCGCAGAAAAATTTGGACACTGTAAAAAGACATTTTGATCTGTCACAGCAATTAAAACTCGGTACTGGTTTGAAATAAAAACGTATCTCCGTCTTGCAGTAACTTCATTGGAGCCAAAAATCCATAAACTTATTTCAAACAAGCACAAGCATACTTAAATAAGCTTCAATTATTTTGTTACAATTAGCTTTAAAGATTTGGTTATGATTACATAAGCATTTATAATTGTTATATTTATTAAGTGCATTTTATATTAATAAAATAGAAGTTCTCTGATCATTATTTTACAAATGTGTTTATCTTTTAAAACAAATAATATTTTTTTTTGTTTATTTCTATTGTGTTGTTTTTTTTATTAGGTCTAAGATTTAAATATTGAACATAAACCCCCTCCCTTCTTTTCCTGTTACACTCCTTAAAATTAAAAAAATAAAATCTTTCAAATAAACTCGAACTTCAGCTCTCTCTACGCCAAGGGACGTGATGGTCATTGAGCACTAATAGTTCTGAATTGTACATTATGACATGAGCAATGACATGAGGGAATATGAGCAACCACAAGACCGTAGATTACGTGCGGCTTCATGGGACCGGTTATGAATGCTGTAATTGGTGTGGAAAAGCCTGCAGAAGCAAAGAATAAAGTATGAATTCCTCTGATATATTCACTGAAATGAGCATTAGACCCTTAGCAGTCCAAGTCATAAGAGCAGCCCTAGGTGACATTGCCGTTCTTGCACAGATACAGTACAAAGTGTTGTCAGCGTAGGAAATGTTGCTGGCACAATCAGCAGGTGAAAATGAAGTTTGTTCAGTTAAAGTACAGTTTAGTTACAGAAAATTCTATGAAATACATATATGAAGTTCTTAAAATCATCCAGCATGTATTTTCCACTTGAATTGTATCTGAAACAGTTTACCAGAGCAATACATTAAAAAAAAAAAAAACAGACAATAAGCATTAAAAATTAAAGCAAAGCCTTAAAAAATGAAATGAGTCAGAATAATTGGATCAGCAAAAGACCTGAAGAGCTATTTCAATGTTTCATTGTCTACAAGACAGTGCAATCAATATATAGCAATCAGAGGCGACAGCAGCTTATGACATACGTAATGGACTCGATATTGATGACTCCAAAATAAACAGATTGCAAGAGCACAGCCATTACTGCCAATAATAACCACAACTAAACAACAGAGCAAAATCAATAAAGTGACCACCTACAAAAACGGCCTAATTACTCAAAACCTATGGCTAGCTCACATTGCATTCTTCCTGGATTGTCACATGCCTTTGCCCTGCTGTGGTTCCTTCCTCTGACCTCCATGTTACTAATGTGTCCTGAAGTGATGCAAGAGGCAAAAGAAGGAGCCACAGCTTGTAGAGGAGGGATCAGGCATCCAACATACCTATACGTGTGCCGGATATGAGGAGGACATTGCCCTAGCAAGAAAGTCAAGATCAAAGAAAGAAGAGACAGAAGGGGTTGTCGGTATTATTATTACACAGTATTTATATAGCGCCAACATATTATGCAGCGTTTAATAAGTCCATAGCCATGTCACTAGTTGTCCCTCAAAGGAACTCACAGTCTACTGTCCCTACCCTAGTCATATGTCATTAATAAAGTGGGGGGGAAGCCAACTAACCTAATGTGTGAGCAAACATGCAACAATGCAAACACGGGGAGAACCTGCAAACTCCATGCAGATAGTGTCCTGGCCGAGATTTGAACCTAGGACCCAGCGCTGCAAAGGGCTAACCACTGAGCCAACCGTGCTGACCACTATACTGGCAGTGCTTTCCTACATAATTTTAACCCACATATTTACAACACATATGCCGACGCTGGTGAAGAACCTGCATTGCAATGTGAGTGACTGGGCATCAACCTGCCAAGAGCTGACACAGATCCCAAATCAGGTCTGATCTGGCCCTTAGTTCGGACTAGTGATATTTTACTTTACTGCCCTTTGGTACCTTAAGTCAAACATTAGGCACCCGGGAATGGAAAAAGTCCATCACTGCTAGGCTTTGTGCAGATATGTGCAAGAGGCTGCAAAAGCCTAGAAGAATGAGCAAGTTTTCATAATTGAAACTGCTTGTAATTTTAAATGGCACCAATTGAATAGAGGTATGGGGGTGGCAAGCATCCACAAAAACATGCAGCAACACTGTGGCCTACCACCTGCCAAATAAAGCATCCAATCAGACCAATGTTATCCATTTTCTGCAAACGGCTTTGAGTGGTAAAATGTCTCAAAACTGCATGCAACAACCACTATTCTGAACTAAGCCTGAGAGATTATTCAGTATGAATAGAATGCAGTGTGGCAATAATTGTGTCTTACAAAGATTGTTAAACAGTATTAACATAATACAGATAAATTATATAAAAAAAAAAACAAAGTGTGTATTTATTCTGTGAGTTCTGTGACCCATATCTCTGCTTGAAACAACTTACCAGACTGGCTTGAGACATGATAAATCTCTGAGCGCAGCTCATACTACGCTATGAAATACCATGCAGGCATCTACCAGCTTTAGATTTTATTGCTCCCTGATGACGGTTGCCACTATTTGAAATAAAATTCAGCACAAATTTCTTGCATACATTTGATAGCTAAAGATATGAATGAGATGGGAAAATATGAAAACTGGGAAACAGAATCCACTAAAGTTATTTTGTTTGATGAAAGCATTTCAGTACAAGTTAGCACACGCATGCTTTAGGTGCATTTACATTGCTCAGTTCACATGAATGTATAAACACCGATCAGCATACAAACATATGGAAAGTGAGAACAAGAGATTTCAGCAGATGTATGCGATGGTGGATGTAGGATAACAAAAAAAATGTTACTGGTATGATCAGGCTATTTATGTTTCATCGCCTGCATTCATACTATAAGAATTCAACCCAGAATTTTTTTTAAGCTGGGTGGCAAAAAATTGTTGGCTGGGGGTGACCCCTGCATTGTGACCAAATTCATCAGTAACCACCCAAAAACAGCCGGGTGGTTGCTGAAAAATGCCAGGTGGTGCGCCCAGCTGAAAGGGGCTGGAGAGAGAACTGAGATCCAAAAGAAAATAAATGGCAACATTGCTATGTACACACCTCAGATGATTCTGGCCAGATTGTCACCTCAGTGCCAATATCGGACAAGAATCTGATGTGTGTCCAGCGCTCATCTGACGCCGTTCATGGATCCGTCTTGGCGAACAATTGTAATGCAAGTGAAGGGGAGAAAGCACAGCAGGGTGCCACTCCGCTGTTCTCGCTCTTCCCCTCTCCATAGAGCAGAACGGCAATGTATGTACGACGCTCGTTCATTCATCTTTCAGTCTTTGGATGTTGGAAAGGATGTTGTGAAAGATCCTTTCAAATGACAAAAATCTAACGAGTGTACGCAGCATTACATCAGAGCTGAAACCCCGGCAGAATAATACAGCTGAATATTAATCTCCAAAAACTATTATTTTCCGATTCACACTTTTGCACTCTTTTGCATGGCAGGAGGTTCAAATAATTTGGTACCACAATGCAGGTAGCGTTGCTAATATTGTGCATTGATTTGCATTAGCGTGCAGCTGAATGGCTCCACAATGCAGTGGAGCCTTTACTCTCATTGGACTGTAAAATATAAATGACTAAAAAGCAAAGAAATGCAACTAAATGTGATTGTATATACAAGTAGCACAAGATGTCTCCGTAACACAGTTTTCAGCTTTGCACAGAAAAGAGAGGGAGACCAGCACAAGCAGCCAATCAGGTGCTGCCACAATGCACAGTGCTGTCAGTCTAACACAGACAACTGTACCTAACTCCAGAAAAGCTACAAGATATGGCTTTAACAGATAAATCGCCATAGCAGAATTACACAAATGTAAACATTTTACAACAGCTTACAGTTATGTATATATTTGCGTATTGAACTGATAGATTCAAATTCAGATTTAAATGAAAACAGAGGTATCTGTGTTAAATTTGTGTC
>NC_092861.1:139876144-139877828 GCF_032062135.1 Pyxicephalus adspersus
AGAACAGATCCCATTATAAAGTCCTTCTACATACCCAACCCAAGAGGAAGAAAGTTTGCAGAATGGACAGAAAAAATAATAAACATAACGTCTGGCACACAGATGGGAATCTTAACCAATATCTGTGGCAAACTTTTTAACTTTTCATGGGGAACCCATGAAAAAAATTTCAGTACTTAGTTAATTGTTATTAATAATTGTTGTTAAAAAACCAAAGATTAACGACCAATCAACGAATATTTTGAACGATTGTATAGTGCACAATTCTGTACATGATGAAACGATACAATTGTTCAAATATAATCCACCAATAAAGTACACACACTAGATACGATAGTTTGAACGATGCAGGAAGTGACGTGTACCGGAGGAAGTGTACGGTCGTAGTACAGTACACTTCCTCCGGTACACGTCACTTCCTGCATCGTAGATTGCGATAGATTGCGAACAATCGTCGCCCAATCAGATCCGCCGGGACGGTCGTTCTTTTCCAGCAACATTCCTTGTTCATCTTCGCCGTTGTGCACTTTTTTGTTAACGATTATCAGACGATCGGTTTTTAATCGTTCGTGGGTACGTAGCTTTAAAGAACCATTGCTATAAATACTATATCCACAGCTCACAACACATTAATGTGCTGGTTAATGGGAAGAATGCTTCCTATTTTGCTGGGCAGTGGGAAGAATGTCACCCTTATAGCCAAAAAGATTATTGGTTTTATTAAACTGACCCGAGTGTCATCATCAACTATTCATTGGGCAGGAAACCCCCCTAGCAAACTCTGGAGGAACCCTGGTTGAAAAACACTGATCTCTATAAATACATGGCAAGTTAAATCTTAGATGGTTACAGTGCAAACACACTCGAGCCTGACAGCTTCAAATAAAAGAGAACAATGCTATAATAATAATAATAATAGGTGTAATGCAATAAGGAACAATGACACCCAAAGGAAAAGCCGCATTTCACAGATCTCTCCTAAATTGCTCTGTGCGGCTATGTGCCCTCAGCAGCATTGTAATAATTACAAAGTGAGAAACATCAGCTGGGAATACGGGGCACCATATACAACAACAAGGCACCATATACAACAACACGGCACCATATACAACAACACGGCACCATATACAACAACACGGCACCATAAACAGCAACTGATGCAACCAGTTCAACAATTGCTTGTAGCGTTTGCCCTGTGTAAAGTTGCTGCAACCAGGGACTCCTAATATAGGAAGTGATTTTAATAGGCTAAAATCTCCCCTCTGTTCTGCAGAGAAAACAAAGCTTTAACCATAAAGACGCTGCATTAATGTTCAAACCAAACCCAGAAGAGGATCACAGAGGATCTACAAGTCAGATAGATGTCTTGTGACCCATATGTGTCTGTGAAACAGCTATAAAAGTTTTTTGATTTTGATGTATATCCTGTTGTAGTAGGGATGTGGCCCGGATATGTCAAATAGGGTAGATAACACAGTATCATTTTCATCTATAAAAACATATTAATAATACAGATCTAAACCAAAAAAAAACAGAAAAATCAGATTGCATGAATTATTTGATCTGTACTAACACACTATGCAGTATAATAACCAGAATATGTTTTATAATTGGGTGGGATGAAGCTGTAGAGGGGTGGCAGTGTCCCTGTATTGTGACCCAATTCATCAGAAACCACAAAACA
>NC_092861.1:139878512-139879402 GCF_032062135.1 Pyxicephalus adspersus
TCTTGTATTGTGTTCACTTATTTATAGCGCTTTTACACATTCCATACACATACAATATACACACAGCCATAAATATATATGGAATTTATTACAGAAGAATATAAAATATAGAAGACACAAAAAGCCAATGCAGCCACATGATTACCATGAGATAGATATAAATATTTTTCTTTATACACACGTATGTTTTTATTTTATTCACACCCAATTGTTCTCATTGAATACCCTGGGAAATAAAGAGACGGTAGCATCAATTACTAATTACCCTCTGCTTGATGTCTCTGTTACACCAACACAGCGAGAATATCATTTATTATACACGCACAGCTATAAAATCCAGAAACCAAGAAGATAAAATACAAGGCAATGCAAAAACCCATTAGATATGAAGACACAGCATTGATGTATTTCTGCAGATAAATATACAATCATGCAACAATTACAAAGAATTGTCCAAGCTGATGGGTGACACACAGGCACGATAGGATGCAAGCTCTCACAATACAGAAATAAAATATAGAAAGCTGTCAGCAGCACTAATATGTGTGGGATGGGAATCCTGAGCAAGATAGGAATACATAAACACTGCTGACAGCAGACATGAATGTAAATGATGGCAGCAGCCCTGATCTGTACATCAAACCGCCACCTTACACCTACCATCCAGGCAAGCAGTCTGCTGGGGCAGCAATAGCGCCCAGGAAAGGCAGTCAGCAGCCCCATGCCGACTCCGGTACAGCCTCTTGGTAATATGCCGGGTGCCATTACAGGCGGTCAGCCCATAGCATACAAGGTGTCATGACAGACAGCCATTCAATACCACGGGGTATTAGGACAGTGGTACAGATGGGCAGTCACCCCCATTATCGGTGTACAGTGGTACAGACGGG
>NC_092861.1:139879902-139935992 GCF_032062135.1 Pyxicephalus adspersus
TGGTGTACAGTGGTACAGACAGGCAGTCACCCCCATTATTGGTGTACAGTGGTACAGACGGGCAGTCATCCCTATTATCGGTGTACAGTGGTACAGACGGACAGTCACCCCCGTTATCAGTGTACAGTGGTACAGACGGGCAGTCACCCCCATTACTGGTGTACAGTAGTACAGACAGGCAGTGACCCCCATTATTGGTGTACAGTTGTACAGATGGGCTGTCACCCCCATTATCGGTGTACAGAGGTACAGACGGTCAGTCACCCCCATTACTGGTGTACAGTGGTATAGACGGACAGTCACCCCCGTTATCGGTGTACAGTGGTACAGACGGGCAGTCACCCCCATTATTGGTGTACAGTGGTACAGACGAGCAGTCACCCCCATTATCGGTGTACAGTGGTACAGACAGGCAGGCAGTCACCCCCATTATTGCTGCAGGGGGTCACCACAGGCTGTCACCCCAGCATGGAGCCCCAGGTGTCTCTCCATCCCCCGGACTCACCCAGGCTGCCGGCGAATCCGTCCATGGCGAGTGCAGACTGGCGGGCTCCCTCCTGGATGGGGCTGAGGCTGGCAGTCTCTTTCATTCAGTCAGGCTGGCCCGGTGTGCGGTGGATGTGGCCGCTCCGCTCCCGCCTCTGTCTGTACAGTCACCGGCCTCACCGCCTCCCGTCTGCCAGGTTTTTTTTTTTTTCTGGAATAACTTTATTGCGAGCACAGCCTGACAGACAGTATGGGAAGGAGGAAGTATAGAGCTGGCTGGAGAAGCTCAATGTCTGAGGAGAGATAAAGAATCTCAGCTCCCATCCGGCATTATGTGAGGCTAGGATCTCTCTGGCCTTCTTTCTTGCCAAATTCTCTGCCTTTGTTAGTGCTCAACATACCTTTTCCTCTGTTGGCATTTCAGAACATTCTGCCCCTTTCCCAGATCCATCTGCCCCTCTCTTTTAAACTGCCCCCTCTTGTGGACCCAGATTCATCTGTTCCTCTCCTGCATCTCCCCCCTCTTGTAGACCCAGATCCATTTGCCCCTCTCTTCCAACTGCCCCCTCTTGTGGACCCAGATCCATCTACCCCTCTCCTCCAACTGCCCCCTCTTGTGGATAGAGATCCATCTACCCCTCCCCTCCAACTGCCCCCTCTTGTGGATCCAGATCCATCTACCCCTCCCCTCCAACTGCCTCCTCTTGTGGACCCAGATCCATCTGTTCCTCTCCTCCATCTCCCCCCTCTTGTAGACCCAGATCCATCTGCCCCTCTCTTCCAACTGCCCCCTCTTGTGGACCCAGATCCATCTAACCCTCTCCTCCAACTGCCCCCTCTTGTGGATAGAGATCCATCTACCCCTCTCCTCCAACTGCCCCTTCTTGTGGACCCAGATCCATCTGTTCCTCTCCTCCATCTCCCCCCTCTTGCAGACCCAGATCCATCTGCCCCTCTCCTCCAACTGCCCCCTCTTCTGGATCCAGATCCATCTACCCCTCTTCTCCAACTGCCCCCTCTTATGGACCCAAATCCATCTGCCTCTCTCCTCCAACTGCCCACTCCTGTGGACAATCTTAGTTTCCAAGATCCCACCACCTTGCTTGGTTTCCTAGAACCTGGTGCTTCTCTTGGATTAAAGGACCCTGTATCTCTGTTGAATTGTATCTTTGTTGAATTCCTAAAGATCCCTTTGCCTCTTTGGTTGGCTCTCTTGGTTTCCCCAATCCCCCTGCTTTACTTGGTTTCCCAGATCCCCATGCTCCTATTTGATTCAAAGATTATTTGACCCTTTTTGGATTCACAGGTCCCCTTTCCTCTTTGGTTTCCCAAATCTATTTGCCTTGCTTGGTTCCCCATATCCTACTGCCTCTCGTGGATTCCCCAATTCCTCCACCCCTTGTGCATTTTTAGGTCCTTTATTGTTTTTGGATTCCTAAGTCCCTCTGCTTCTTGTGGATTTCCTAGATCACTGTGCCCCTTTGGATTCCCAGATTCGTCTCTCAGATGGAGGACCTTGTGTTTTTCTAGATTACTCTGTCTTTCTTGCTTTCCCAGATCCCTCGGCTACTTTTTGATGGTCCAGCTAGTCAAACTATTTGAAAGTCATTACCTATAACAGTTAAAGAAAATACACAGTTAAGGTCATACTTACCTAAAAGTGCATCTGAGAAATAAACAAATAAAATAAAACAATCGGATGAGAATCGGTATTTGCGGAGCGGGGTGACTGTTGTAATGGTGGAAACAATACTGAAATTTATGGCTCGGCAACGCCTCATACAACTTAAGACTACACTGACGTCACGCTGCGCTTCCCTTGCTTTACCGTCTCTAGTACAGTTTGTGAATTTAGTGCAATATAAAGGTGAAAATTGTCATTCAGAATTTAAGAATTTATTAGAATATTCTTTTGTTATATTATTAATCAAACATGAAAATTGAAAACAAAGTCCAAATTCTGTTTTGCGGACCACCAAAATTTTCTCACGGACCACTGGTTGGCGACCACTCATCTAGATCCTTTTGCCTCTCCTGGTGCACTAAAACCCACCGCGCTCCTGATCCTCCTTTCTCTCTTCTGTGCTCAGATCTCTCTGTGCTTCTTGATTACCCAGACCCCTTCTGCCTCTCTTGTTGGCCCAGATCCTGCTTTCTTTCGTCTGTCGTGGTTTTCTAGATCCTATTGCCACTCTTCATGCTTGCCTGGTGATCAAAGCTCGTTGGCTCCTCTGGTGCTCCAGATTGCCTTCCGTCTCTTGGATCTCCACATCTCATCACCCTTCTCCTTCTTGGTGGCCCTAATTCCTTCCCTTGTTTTGGTGCTCCAGCTCACTTTGTATCTTTTGGTGCTGTACACCTCTTTGCCTCACTTGTGCTCCATATCACTTTACCTATCTTGGTACTTAAAATTTGTTCATCCCATTTAATGCTTCAGATCTTATTGCCTCTCTATGTGCCTATTTTGGTGCTACAGATCTCCTTTGCCCTCTTTGTGCTTAAGATTCATTCATGATTCTCTAGATCCCATTTGCCTTTCTTGGTTATAGAGTCATATACTTCTTTGATGCTCCAAAACTCTCTTGGTGCTGTGGATCCTTTTGCCTTTCTTGATGGTCCAGATCCCTTTGCCTCCATTGAAGCTCCATGTGGTGCCTGGTCCCATTTTTGTGCATGGCTCAGCCAATAAAAGCAATGGACCAGGGACAGTAAGGTTGGAATGAAAAGAGATAGATGATGGTTTCTGCAGCTTTTCAATGCAAACTATAAAAAGATCACAGCTTTTAGAACTGCGATTTCTGTACTCTGCTTTACTTTTGTTGTTCAACTTTGCTTTGTAACGACTGGTCTGTTATAAAGATTGATGTTTTTATAGGCGCTGTCCTGCCACATTTATAATGTGTTTGTTACTTTCTATGCCTCTTTTGCGGTCTTTATTGTCTTTTGTTTTGAAAAATTTTAAATAAAGAATGTTTAAAAAAAAAAAAAAAAAAGATCACAGTGTGCAGTGACATCAGAAATCAAATTCAGTTCTGAAGAGGAGTCTGCACAACTATGCAAGACTGAATTCATGGCTGGATCTCTGCCTTTATTTTTGTTTTTAGGTTTAGGTGCACTTTAAAATATTTACCTCTCTTCTAGTTTGGCTTTAGATCAGTGTTTATCAACTAGGGCACTAGAAGTTACTAGGGGTTTCCTAGAGCAATGAGCAATTTGTGCCTCTCGGATCAGTATAACTAACACCAATAATCATTTTGTCTATCGGTAACGGTGACGTTCTTCCCACTGCCCAGCAATGTAAGTGTCATTCTTCCCACTGACCACAACACTAAAATACTGTGAGCTGTGGATATAATCTTTATAGCAGGGGTTCCCTAAAGCTATGAACACATGCAATAATTGTTGTTGCAAAGGATCTTTCACCATCCTTTCCACCAACTAAGGACTGCACGATGCATGAATGAGTGTTGTACATACAGCTCCATTCTGCTCTATAGAGAGGGGAGGGGGAGAACGACGGAGCAGAACCCCCCTGCGCACTTTCCCCCTCCGCTTCCATTAGGATCGCTCGTCGTCCATCGTCTGTTGATCCGCCGGGATGGTCGTTCGGACAATGGGGGACGGGCGCTGTACCCACGCCAGATTCTCGGACGAGAACTAGTGCAAGTGTGTACGTAGCCTAAGACTTAAAAGTTATTTCAAGGGTTCCCCCATGATAAAAAGGTTGAGAAAGGCTGCTTTAGATCATACCAGAGGGTAAGCATGTCTAAAGCACGTGTTTATTTAGGAGAAGAGTGCTCTGGCCTCTATCTAAATATCTTACTAATCATGCAGTGATCTCTCTCATGAGCAATAAATCAATATTAAAGGTGCATAAATGTCTCCAAATGTGTGCTTGCTTTCCGAACACATTCACCTGCATTTTAATGTGTTCCTTATGTGGTTAAGTCACATGTGTTTGAAATGAGAAAAAATACAACATGGATTCCGAAATGCAATCCTGGCACGGCTACAGATTAGCTGGATTTCCCCTCTAAGTGACAAGAGAAAATATGCAGCTGCTCTGCTTGGAGAGCAGGGATCTATTTAGAAGCAATGGGGGCAGTCCGGTTCTTATCTGCTCCTTGTAACACTGGAAGTATGAAAACAGTTTGGTATCTGGGAGGATGCTGTCAATAGACTGGAGTGTGCAAATCCTCAAAGCTTGTAAACCAATGCCAAAGGAGAATGTCTTATGTAAATACCCTGTTTACAGTGAAGCATTCATTGTAATGACGTAAGGCAGAAGTCAACACTATTTCATTTGTACAACCTACATGATAACAGGAAAAGCTAGCAACAATGTTATTTATTTCTCAAAAAGAAACAAGATGATATCTTATTTTTGCATGTAGTAGGTAATGGTTTCATTGCTGTCAGGTTTTTATGCTTGTGAGGAAGTGAGGAAGAATACATTTATACACTAGAACAGTTTTTCTCGAATTTTTTAACATTCTCAAAATAACTTTCTGTTTTTTGGGGGATCCCCTACTATAAGTATTATATCCAACTTGCTGTACATTATTGTGATGGTCAGATGGTCAGTAATGCCTCTTACATTCTTGGCCAGTGGCAAGAATATCATCCTTACAGATAGCCAAAAATATCATAGGTGTCAGTGGTAACTGACTTGGGAGTCACAAATGGCTCATTGCTCAAGGAAGCCCTAGCAACCTTTGGAGGTTGGAGTGTTCACACTGGAAGATTTCATGGAAAGCCTAGGCAGGTCCTCCTTATCTTTGCATGCCCTGGTAATTCCAATTGACAAACATCATGGTACAGCTTTCCTAAAAGGAATGAATGGGGCTGTAGAGTGGATGCACAGGTTTAAGAGGAACCAGGCAGGATGTTTTCTGAAGCAAGGCTGTGCAACTCTGGGTAGAGATTCATGAAAACTCTTACTGGGATAGAAGCAGAGGAAAGTATTGATCTATTGGGCCTGATTTATCAAAGCTCTCCAAGGCTGAAGAAGATACACTTCCATCAGTGAACCTGGAAGATCCAGCAAGCCTGGAATGCATTTCTTAAAAGTAATTTGCTATATGCTAGGAAGTGTTTTCAATCCTGGACCTTCCAGGTTTGCTGGATCACCCAGCTACACTGATTAATGTGTATCTTCTTCAACCTTGTAGAGCTTTGATAAATCAGGCCTGTTGCTCTACACTCAAGGACATGCCTTCATTGAAAATTGAACCAAAGGCACAAGTATCAATTTAGAATAATTCAGGAGGCCCAGATTTAGGTCCAACTTGTCTAAAGCTAGTAAGTTTTATATTCCCATTTTATAGTCAACATTAACAACTCACTTGGCTAAATTGGTGCCTTTTTAAATGTGGAATTCATTTTGTGGCTTGTTTGCTGAGTGAAGCGAACTACAACTGCTGTGTATTTCTGAATAATTTGGATTTTTGGCTCTGGAACTTTGCCCCCACTTTCTGAAAAGCTTCACCTCCCTGGAGCAGTAAGGAAATTATGACCGTCCTGTTAGCCTTCCGTAACTTGTGAAATGAGAAAGAAAAGCAAAGTCCATTTAGGCAGACTGTTTTGCACTAAATAAAAGTGTTGGCTCTTGACTTTTGGCAAACAAAAACTATAAACTGTTTTAATTAGTATCATTAAAAAAAATAAATTGTTCATTACGCAGCCACTTTCCTTCCTTCAATGGTGGTGAAAGAACCCATACTGCAGTCCCTTCAATTGGCCAACACATATACTATTATCTCTTTAAAATGATTATACCAATAAACATAAGAATGAAGAAAATGAGTGAAAGGACCTTGTCTCTCTCCAGCTGTGCTGGTTTTAATTCCAGGCTGAGCTGTGTATTAGTGGGAGGTAAGGCTGCTGCTGCTTTTATAATTGTAACATTCTGTGGAATGCAAGAGTAGAAAAGAGTTGGCTGTAGACTAAACACTAATAACCATTTAATGCTGAATGCTGGGCACAAAAACTTTATTTGAAATATATTTCTCGATATTAATGGAGGATAAAAATCCACTTTGTGTGCACCCAATACCTTTATAAACCAGTATCAGAACTTGTTAAAGCTGCAATGACATCATTTTTGTGCTGCACAGACTCTATGTAGAGACCGGAGCTGTGAGAGGAACCCAAAAGGTCCATCCACTACAAAATGAAAGGTGAGGAAGCAGTGATCTTTCTACAGCAGTCCAATTTGCCCCCAGTAAGCCCAGCAATCAGCAAAGCTCATTACTGATTGCTGTAATCAGGGAAAATATGCATGTCACTCCATGTCACTCCATGCTCTGTAGACTATAAATATAGCATGCAGTTGCAATTAAGCTTGCATGATCTAACAATGTTCCCATGATACTACAGGCTATTTGCTCAATATCCAATTGAGCTACTTAAGCCTCATACAAACACCCATTGATAATCAATGATTGTCTCTGAGGACAATCTTTTGTGATGATTTCCAGTGACAGATGAATGAGAGCTGTACACACAGCACCATTCTTTTTAATGGAGAGGCGAGAAGGAAGGACGAGCAAGCAGTACGTTAAGGGGAACTATTTGCAACCATCTCAGGCTGATTTTATTTTTTTAGCACTGCAGTGTGAACCAGTAGAAAATGTTTAAACTACTAACTATTAGGCGAAGCTGCAAATTCCCTACAGGGACACATTGCACTGTATCCAAGCATAGCCCAAAGCATGGCAGGCTCAGGCTGTCCCCTGTGCAAGTATTTTTTGCCATGACCCAGTTCTGTCTTACTGTTCTTTTTTGTTTCCCTTATTCCTTCCCTTTGCCTCCCTCCATTTTTGCAGAGCTCTTTACCTACAGTTTTAAAGCAGAACTAAACTAAAAAACTGTGACCAGGTAGGTCATTTATTGCAAAAGGGGCAGGCAATGTCTCTTCTGCAATAAAATAACCTCACCTGCCTGATCGTCTGTCCCCTATACTCACCTACCTGTCCCTGTTCTGTTTTGTGCATTACCATCTTCTTTCCTCTCCTCTTTCTAGTTTCAATCTTTGGCCATCTTGATTGGCTGGCCCAGGATGACGTAACTTTTGCGCAGGCATGCAGGAATTCCTTCAATCCTACGCTGAGCTCAGCACTTTTTGGCAGAACAAGACATTAATCAGGCATGCAAGAATGCTTATTGCTGAAGGGACATCACCTGTACCTTTCTGCAATGTCCCTTTCTCCTGATAACTTAATTTAATGTATAACTATAACTATATTTAATGCATAACTTTAGTTCCACTTTAAATTTGACTGAGATTTTCAATAGTGACCAATGTGATTCTTTAACTTCCAATAAATACAAATAAAATCTAAAAGTGGCAATCGAGAGACAGCTCTCTTTGTGCCAAACAACAACATTTGCAAACTGCAATAACTAATCAGAAATTAGTTCTATGAGCCCTGATCGGAGAATACATTCTGATTGATTACTTCAGTTATTGAACCTCAAACACTGATTTTCACCTTGAGTCATTGTGCTAGGTGTCACAGGCAGGACCTACTGCTGCCTTTAAACTGAAGTCTGCAGGATGAGTTTCTCCCTCCAGCATATTCAGGAAAAAAACATTTGGATGACAAATGGAATGCACAAGAGAGCCATGGAAATTCTAGCAGAAAGGATGCTTAGCAGTTTGAGAATTGGTTTGGTTTGGCTTCTTTTCATAGCAATTTCTTTGTCTGTAATCCAGAAAATATTGAGATCAGACAAAAGTACAAGGATCCTAGTATCAGAACAGAGGTGATACAGCTATACTGGCCTTTTTCCTTATATATATCTTGATATTTATGTATTTGGGTTCCTGAAGAACACCCCTGGCCTTTAATTTATCTGGGAAAAATACTCCATTACTACCAGAACTGAATACCCCATGTAGTGGTGGCTTCATTATTTTAGTTTTCCCAAAATAAAAAAGCTACAACTTTTATCAACAGAAAGCAATCTTTGTTCTCCAATTAAAGTGGAACTAAACCTAAATAAAAAAAATATGTAATCAGCATTGTAAATGTATGTAATTGCAATTTTTCAAGTACTCTCTCCTCTCTTCACACTGTCATATGTCATCTTCACCCAGACCTTTTCCCAGTTTGGAATCCTTCACCATCTTGCCTGCCCCTTCTGTAATAATAAACTTATCTGCTCACAGTTTTTTCTTATTTAAGTTTAGTTCAGCATCAAATGCCTGGGCTGAGATGATGACATCAGGAAGCAAGTCTCTCCTCCTGTGATCAGACTGAAATATTGTAAATTTGGAGAAATTCAGAAGCTGAGAGGTTGAGGGTACTCAGCATATCCTGACACCCTACATTGAGCTGTGCATGCAGTGTAAACAAGCAATTAACTATGTTTTATTGTAAAATGGACATTGACTGTCCCTTCTGCGATAAAAATCCAGCTTGCTCATAATTTTTGAATGCAGAACTAGTTCAGATTTAACATGCAACTTCAGTTTATTATTTGTTTTTTACTTTTACATTAGCCATAATTGTACAAATTTCCTGATCCTCCTTATGCACCCATGCTGTATCGGATCTCCTCCATTAGGGCAGATGTCAGTATCATCGTGACCTCAGCAGACTGGACCAGAGGACTGCCTGGAGATAAAGACAGCAGGGATTTTGTGATGGTGGAGGGAATGGCTGGAGAATCTAATATTTTATAGATTGTAATATGGGGCACTGAAGAGCTTTTTGAAGAACTAGACATTGGTAAACCACACCAGTGTATTGCCTCAAAAAGAACATGGGGAGGAACTGTGGTACATGATCATAAAGTTCTTTTTGTGCTGGCGACATATAAGGTAATTTAATTTTTCCATCTGCTTTTCAGTTCCATTTTTGTGGTGGATAAAAACAAATGTAAAGAATATCCAATGTAAAAAATAAAATGTTTAAAGATATTTGTTGTTTTTAGTTTGGGTACAGTAGAAAAAGTTAAAAACTTGTGCTGGTCCTATCGTGAGATTTTTCCATCACTATAGTACATACTATAAAAGGTAACAAACACATAGAGTTAACATGCATAAAAAACACATTTGATGCTAGGTCTTCTTTAATAAACGACCCTCTTTACTTTTTTTAATCTGATTTATTTACTGTATGGTTATTTATGTAATATAAAATAATGCAAGCAAGTGCAAATAGTTTTAGGTTAGACTAGAAAATACAAAAAGAAAAAACAACATAATATGTTTCATTATAATATTCACAGGCAAACTAATGACCCCGGCTGAACTTCCTTTCATTCTTATGAATGGGGTGGACTTAAAGGAAACCTGAATTGAAAAATAAACTTGGTTGGCATTTTTAAATTTATCATTGAGTGCCCTTTTTGTTTGCTGCATTTGTATTTCTGATAAGTGACTCAAAAATTTGAGGTCAGAGAGAGCAATGCAACCAGCATTTGCCAAAAGACCTGAAATATACTTACTGCTCTCCAATGACTGTGATGAATAAAATATCAGGACTTAGAGGTGGGTACACATCTTTAAATACTTTTTGTGGGCACTCCAGGACCCCCACGCTTCAAAGTCAGACTTTTCCTGTTAAAGTTTACAAATCACATGCCCCCTTCTGAATATACAAATTTCAAATCTCAAACTTTACTAAATTGATTAGAAAACACAGTGATTAACTAATTTGGTGATAGTTTGGGACAGGACAGTAGCAAATTGGAGAAGTTGAAAATGTGCCAGTGGTAAGTTGTAGGCAGTAAGGGTGGGCCATTTATAAGTTGAGGTGGATAGAATAGCTCAGTGGAAAGTGCAGGAAGTAAGTGCAAAAAGTAAGTAGGCGTCATAAATGGAAGGTAAATGAAATCAGTAGTAATTTGGAAAAGGTAAAGATAGGCCTGTAGTACAGTGAGAAAGGTCAGGATAAGCCTATGATAGGTTATGTAGGGTGAAGATGGGTCAGTAGTTAGTTGTAATAGTTTGAGGGAGGTAGAATATGCCAGTGGTAAGTGAGGGAGGTAAGTGGAATTAGTAATATGTTGAGGAAGATAGAATAGGCTAGTGGTAAGTGAGGGAAGTGAGAATGGGATTAGTAGTAAATTGGGGAAGGTAAAGATGGACCTGTAGTAAAGGTCAGGATGAACATATGATTATATTAGGTTATGTAGGATAAACATGGGTCAGTAGTTCATTGTAGTAAGTTGAGGGAGGTAGAATAGGCCAGTGGTAAGTAAGGGAAGTGAGAATGAGATTAGTACTAAATTGAGGAAAGTGAGCATGGGACAGTTGTAAAGTGAAGAAGGTGGGATGAGTCAGTAATGGGTTAGGGGAAGTGAAGACGGGTCAGTAGTAGGTTGAAGAAGGTGGGGATGGACCAGTAGTGAGTACAAGTGATGAGAATGGGCCAGTATTGAGTGGTGGAGGTGGAAATAGGCCAATACTTAGGGAGTGGGCATGGATCAGTGGGCCACCTACCAGAAGTTATATTATGCATGCTTGAGCACTCTCGGTGAATTGCGTTTCACAGGCATAAACCAAAACCCAAAACTGTTCAGCTTGAGTAGCAAAGGGTATAGCCACTATTGTTTATTGAATTTTAGTTTGCCTTTATTTCCTGAGCATTCCTCACTTTCTGTTCCAGAGAAAACTGTAAAAGTTTACTTTACTTTACTTAAAAGTTTACTGTAAAACTTTAGTGTGAATGCTAAAGGGACAATGGTCACCAGGGTAAAAGGTAGGGTAAATCTTGCAGGGGCAAAAACAGTAATAAAAACCATACAGAAGTTTAAACATTCCCTACTTTATCTTACTTTACAAAGATATTATACAACACTTTAAAAAGTCCATACTCATGTCACTACTTAATTCAAAACAAAACACTTATAGTTGTAAAGCTACATAGAATTTTCCTTCTTTTAATTTTGCTAACAAGCTTAATAGAATTTAAAATGTGACAGGTTTACTTTAAACAAAACACTAGCCTGGCATTAGGGACATTATAAAAATGAGGAAGTGAATTATTCACTGAAGCTAGGATTGGAAGTGACTTGCAAAAGGAAATGAGAAACTGTATCCGTTTAGATGTTAAATATATATGATTTATCTTCAGCCTCAAGAACAGGAAACCGGTCAAGATAGCTTGTTCTAAAGCAAAAATATGAGCCCATTTATCAATAGTGAAGTCATGTTTGCATACACATCTCAGACACAGACAGGGTATGGTGCCAATTCAGCCCGAAGTGTATGAAGGTCAAGCAGATAAAGTCATAAATGTGGTTATGGATGAGCAAATTGATTGGCATGAGCCAGAACTTGCAGGAAGTATAATTTGCCAAAAGCCAACAAGGCCAGGAGTCAGGAATTCTATTTGTCAGCAACCCTAGGGGTTGACAATGCTGCAGAATACCACGGAATCCCTCAATAGCAGCTTAATTAGAGAAACAAATGGATGCGTACTGCAGGGTGAAGACTATGCTCAATGTACAGACTGCGGTACCATTTGTGCAACCATAGGAGTCTATCACAAAATACTAACCAATGCCCAAATGCCCTGGGACAAAGAAAACCATGGAGGCATTAAATAGTGATGACCCACCTTACAGGAGGTTTTACTGTCATCGTCTGCTCTGGGTACATAGATCAGGACAGTCACAATAATGTCCTCCCTAGGACCATCAGAGTGACATCAATGGTTTATTCATCACAATGCTAGGCTCTTACAGATTTTGTACTATGCCTGTACACCTTGTCTTATGTACAATGGTGTCTAATAATTGTACAGCCCTGGGGTCAGTGTATTGATGTATAGTGCTGGTGCACACTTTTCACAGAGCGGTTGACAACTTTCTAGCTGCTGATTTGGTGTAACCACATTAGCCCATTGAGTGTTGTGATGAGCAATTGATGGGTGTTCGTCAAATGTCCCCAACAACCTCTTTGACTATAAGGCCAGGCAATACTTGCACATTTAACCTTACCACTGCCATTCAGGAACAGCCAATATGAACAAGCAAAATATTTCTGGGAAGAAGGTATGATACAACACCTTTCTGTAGTGCAAGGGACCCTAGCTATCCTCAGTTTGCCAGAGAACCTAATTAACCTAAATTCTGTAGGAAAGGACTTCTTACTCTACCAATTAATGTTAAGATGATCTCAGTGTGTGATCATGACCAGTCCATTTTGGAAATAATATTATTATTACACAGTATTTATATAGCACCATCATATTACACAGTGCTGTACAAAGTCTACAGTCATGTCACTAGCTGTCCCTCAAAGGAGCTCACAATCTAATGTCCCTACCATAGTCATATGTCATTAATTGGGGAAGCCAATTAACCTAACTGCATGTTTTTGGAATGTGGGAAGAAACTGGAGTACCCAGAGGAAACCCACACAGACACAGGGAGAACTGCCAAACTCCATGCAGTTAAGTGTCCTGGCTGAGATTCAAACCTGGGACCCAGTGCTGCAAAGGCCAGAGTGCTAACCACTGAGCCACCACACCATGCTGGCACTTGAATGTAATATACATTTGTATAAGAAGAAAACATAATAGGTAAATATGTTTCTTCCATTATATGTCATTAACATACCAGAAAATCCCCCAAAATCCCCAGCAGGATGCCTTTTAGATTGGATGAATAACCTACATATAAATGTACGATATTTACATTTAAATATCGTGCAACGCAAACAAAACAGGAGTCAGAAATCTAGGACAGGGCTGATGATTGGGTATTTAAAGTGAATAAAAGGGAATGATATGGAAAACCAAAGTAAACATTCACTTGTTTAATATATCAGCCCTAATAAATGAGAACAAATCTTAATAGGTGCACAGGCAGGAATTAAAAATCCAACATAATTTCTATTCCTTTTTCCACTCCTATTGAAGCAAATGGACCTTAAATATTATTCACCAAGAAATGTGTCAGTGAATCTTTCACTGCTTTTTAAATAGATCAATAGAGTTTACTGCTCCAAAACACCATTGTTAGTGTGGGTGTCTCAGCTTCAAAAAATGTTGATCATAAAAGTTTTAACCATGACTGCTTATACAACTGCTGTCAGAATAAAACAGCGCTCACCTACTTAAACCTAAAACTGTGTAGGAAACATTCTGCAAATTCAAAGCTGCTGTGAATAATCACAAGTTGAGGCACAAGTGAATTAAATTTTTTTCACTGCTAAATCAGTCTGGAATTTGGTATTTCTGGGGGTTCCTGTGGTTTGACAATTTTGTCAATTATACACAAAAAGAAAACAAAATGACAAAAATGTGAAAATTGTTCTAATTACAATCACAGTACTGATACCTGACATTTCTGTATCTTTTCCCTGCATTGTTTCATGTGAGCTGCCTGGGTAGGGAAACTAACAGCTGGTCAGCAGATTTATGTTTAGTACAATAAAAAGAATGATTGTTATTATTAAAGTAATTGCAACTCCAGGAACATTTAAATTATTTAAAGATGGCACCAGAAAATGACGTTAATAACAATCTTTTATTTAACGGATCAGTCCAAAGTCCACCACCCACTACTTTTATGGACAGCTTAGTGGTGATGTAAATGTGGAGAAAAAATGATGTGACGTGGAAAAAATGAAAAGGTGACTGAAGACAAAAAAGGTGACTGAAAAAAAAAAAAACTAGCCGTGGCCAGGATTCTGACACCTGACTGTCATACATGTATAAGCTTATTAGTCATCTGATCGAAAAATCGTTTTTGCCATGGCCCTCTCCTACCCCTTTGCATCTATAACAGTGGTAATTTTTCCACATTTTGGAATAAATCTGATATGCAAATGAGCATTTGTGCAGATATATACTGATTTTGGATAAATAGATTTGGCTCACGATCAGTGCTCCAATTCTTCACAAATTTTTTATTACTAGGAGCTCTGCACACACATGTGTGGTTCCACCACACCAAACTTCACAAGCTATGTCATTACGGAGTTGGCTTTGTGCACAAGGACTCAATCATGCTGAAACTGAAAAGGTCCTTCACCAAACTGTTGCCACAAGGCTAGGAGTACAGAAAAATGTATAGTATACTGTACCTGTACCCCCTCACTGGAAATACACAAATGCAAAAATTTGGAGGGGTGTCCACAAAAGTGTGACCATGGAATATAGGGGGGGCAACTCCAGTCCAGACAATGATCCTTACACATGTTTAATATTTCTCTAACAGAAAGCAGTCAATTTAATTCCACTTTCTTGGGCATGAGTTAGACACCATTCATACAGTGTATCATTACCAGAATTGATTGTGCCATAGTTATCAAGACTTTTCTTTTAAACAGTCCGTCCAACCAAAACTTAGTTTTAAACTTTGACAAATGCTGAAGCCTTAAACCACCTGATATCTTTTTATTTCTCTTGTGAACTCTTGTGAACTTGTGAAGTGCACTCCATATAAATAAAACACATTCAAACCACTGCATGCTTGCTGTTGTAGCATACTGTACAATGACTTCAGAGACTGCCATGGTTAGATTAATCAGGACAGTGATCTCAGTTCACATCCTTTTTGTCAAAAATATTAGATATAAGTATATATTTTCTGTGCAAGTTTATTTGTTTAGCTAAACTTATAATGGCAACCTTAATAACCTGGATTTTACCTTTTACCTCTACAGATCCCAGGGATATCTATTATACTACTGTGCAGAGGTCGCCAACCGGTGGTCCAAGAGAAGATTTTGGGGGTCCGTGGCTCTGGTCGGTGCAACCCCGAGCAGGGTCAGAAGAAGGATCCCACCGGGGGATGCACCGGCCAGAGCTGCGGACCACGTCCCCCGAGCAGTTCCCAGGCTCAGGAGGTGGGCGGGCTGTGTCCCTGCACACAACCCACTCACTTTCCCATCCCAGGCTCAGATCTGCGATGGCAGAGTGGGCAGGGTTATTGCATTATGACATCACTATGGGGAGGTGCCTCCCCTTTGATTGACAACCAGCTCCCTGTGCATGCGCGGTCAGGAGCCGGTAATTTTAGTGGTCCCCGGGACCAAAAAGTTTGGTGACCGCTGCTACTGTGTGAGTAGAATGGAGCTCAGGTTAGAGCAGCCATGCTCAACCAAGGTTCCATGGATCCCAGGGTTCCTCCAGAGTTTGGAGTTCCTTGAACTGTGGCTGATTGATCTCCCATTAGATGATACCTGCATAGTTCTGGGGTCAACACCACTTGGCAAAACCAGCTGCATGACTATAATGATGTTTTGAGGACTCTATAAAGGTGCTATTCTAGCCATCACTGTAGGGATACATTATTTCTACCTGCCACCAATTTAAGAGGCTTTTTTCCTATTGACTTCCCCAAAAATTGTTTCCTGAGGCCTGAAAATTATTTCAAGGTTCACAAGGGATAAAAACATTGAGAAGGTTGAATTAGAGAGTTGGTATTTATATGTGTATTAAAAAATATGCAAAATATTTTACAAAATTAGTTTAAATTCAAAAGAGTTAAAAGTAAAAAATACTTGGGCCTGATTTATTAAAGCCCTCCAAGGCTGGAGAGGATACACTTTCATCAGTGAAGCTGAGTGACCCAGCAAACCTGGAATGGATTTCTTCAAAGTTATTTTCTATTTGCTAGCAAATGTTTTGAATCCTGGACCAGATCCAATCCAGGTTTCTTGGATCACCCAGCTTCACTGATGAAAGTGTATCCTCTCCAGCCTTTAGGAGATTTAATAAATCAGGTTCTATGTCCCTTGCTAAACATAACTTCTGACCTAATTATATTTCTTTCTCCTGCTACTTTGTTGGGGATCCATGTTGAACGGTATTAGATTCTTCATAGATGTTAATGATATGCTATAGTTCTGGATCCTAGTCATTACCATACATCAAACTTTAACAAATCCAATCTGCATTCAAAACTGACATTACAGTTTTTTTTGGTAAGCACAACACTTCTTCTGTTTAGTTTAGATTTCTTTTGATAAAGCTACACATTATTATAGTGGAAGTAAATAGAATTAAAAGTATTTGGGTCTGATATGGAGTTCAGTCTCATTCATATTAATTGCAGATCTGACAGCCAGCTCTGCATTTTTATCAATGTGTTATTCTCTAGTTAGTCTGGGGCAAATGAATTCTCTGTGCAGAACTGGGAGCGATGGCTTTGATGCTGAATATAGTTTACATATTTTATTTGTTCTATATTCCAACACACATAGGGATCTACAGTGGGAAATGTGCGGTTTCCCCATCTGAAATAAAGAAGAGAGAAAATTTGAAAAGCCAATACTTTTTCAAATAATAATAGAACAACACATACTTATTAAAAGGAGGTTTTGCCATACAGCTAAATATTCTATTTGAGAGTAATACAGCCCTATTCACATTTAAACATGTCACCCTTTGTGAAACAGTAATAAGGATTTTGCACCTAAATCTGGATTTACAGTATACATGTATATTTACAGTATACCAATATATGTGACACTAGAAATGATGGAGATGCTTTCCTTTATAGAAGATACAGTAAAAAAATAAAACTGCAATGCTAATTCACCAGGTTGGTGAAAGCCCGGTATCTCATATCCTGTAAGACTAACGTTTGTAGACCAAATTAGTGAAACAGTTAGATGCAAATCAGGCTGCTTTTCATTTAGCAACGCATCTGTATCTGCAACAGGTTTACAGGGTACTTGAGACCGGTATGTCTGAATTCCTGGCAACCAACTGGGACACATTTGCAAGGTCTGAAACCAAATTAAGAGATTAAAAAGATTAAACAAATTTTCACTCTGAGCAGATGCAAAATGATGATGTAGTAAGGTTTCAGTTACCATATAACTTCAAAGCAGCCAAAAGAGGAATTTATGAATGGAGCTGTACCTTTGTAATAAATTATTTGCATTTTTGACTCTACAGCCTTGCCACATTTCCACCGGAGACAGTAGGGCACCATGACCCCACCCCGGAGCACTACGGCTTAAATTGGAACTATAGTTCTGCAAAAAAATTGTGATCAGGTATGTTTTTTTTTGCAGAAATGACAGACGATCTCCATCCTACAATAAAACATGCTTTACATTCTTCTTTTCCATGTTCACAGCTCATTCCAGGATATGTTGGGTATCCAAGCATCTCCAAGTGCTATCCTCAGGGCTGCTGGAACTGAATGAACTTCTGCGTGCATTTGCTGGAGTTACATCATCCAGGCCTAGCCAATAGCAGAAGAAGATGGCGGCGCCATTGATGAAATGGTGACAGGTGATTGTATTTTTAAAAAATTGCAATCAGGCAAGTAAGGTTATTTAATCACAGGCAGGCCATCACATTCCCCCTCTGCAATTAAGGACCTGACTGTGCTAAAGTAGTTTAGTTCCACTTTAATGACAAAGAGAGTGGTGCCTATTTTATCATATCAGTGCGACTCTCTGCCCCACCTAGGGCCAATCTAGAAGAAGACATATTGTGGCATGTGTTGAACCAAAAACCAATATAGGCGGAAGGGGGCACTGACAGGGTAGAGGGAGCCCAGATTTATGGTTTATCTAAATCTATTTTTTTTATAATTAAAGTGCTCCAATCACTACAATTATTGCTTTATATAGAAGGGTAGGGTAAAAGGGTATGTTTTGTTTTTTATCAAATGCCTTTAAAAAAAAAAAAGAAGGTAAAGCCGCTCTCCTTCTGCCTTTACTGCCCCGGTCGTAAAGACTCTGAATGGGAGCGCAGAGCCTCCTGGGATATGCACATCATGGATTCTAGGAGACTTTTCTGTCATTGCAAAAAGGAAAGATGCCGATCTCACGCATGCACAATGAGATCATCACTTACTTTTTTTTTGTAATTACAGCGGCATACATCACCCCATTTCGTACCTCCGCAGTTCGCAATTGGGTGACGTAGGCAGAAGTACAAAGAAGACCAAGGAGATGGCAGGGCCCGGCCCTTCCTTTGCACTAGAAAGCAGAATGAAACTGGGACGGTGAAACTGAAACGAATGCTGTTTCAGTGACAGCTGTAACATTTTGTATCTCCCATCATTATATGGACCTTATTTATTGGGCTAGAAAAGTTACACTTTCATCCGTGAACCTGGGTGATCCAGCAAAGCCATTTACAATATGTTAGCAAATGTTTTCAATCCTGGACCGGATCCATTCCAGGTTTGCTTGATCTCATTTATCATTTATCTCAGATATCATTTACCAATGGCATACCTATGTTGAGGATATTTAAACAAGTGGATATAAAATGTTATTCATAAATGAATAACTGTCAAAATTCACATTTTTAGCAGCTTCATAATAAACTAGAAGGATTGCTGTGGATGCACTAGATATGTGTATTCACTTTCTTTATGTGTACTATGGGCAGGATTTATGGATCTGTAGTCTTTATGGAATATATGCTTGACGCCTAAATATAAATCAATAATGATATAAAATTCCGGCTCTTCTTGGCGGCTGTGATTCAGCTAAGGAGGCCTGCTGTGCAAAAAGTATTGAGACAGCAGCCTTCTGGGATAGTGGAGTGTACTGTGATTGAATGTACAATCTGGCCACTTTTAGGGAAGATCTGCTGTTCAGTATTACAATATATTGAGACTGAATTATAGAGCTTGTATAGAAAGGATCAGTCTAGATTTCAGTCTGGCCAAGTCAGGTCTTCAAAAATAAAAACCAAATCAATGTAAAGGGGTCAATGTACACAGGTCGCAAAATGATGGATTGTCTTCAGGTATGCTGATCATGCAGGATATGCTGAACATGGTGGATTTGTTGCACTAGAAAGTTACAATATGAAGGTGACTTGTGATGTAGAATACTGGTGATCTGGTGGTTGTTACCAGTGGCTGATGTTGCAAACAGTGAGTCTTACTTGGAGCCCCCCTTTCAAACTGACTTTGGACCCCTGTAAATGTTTATATGAAATCGTTTTATCATAAGTTTTGGTTGGCTCTGCGGTAACAGATTAAGTTAGGGTTTCATGACCATCTTCAAGCTGGCCTGTTATGATTTGATTATGGGAAACTGGCTTATTCTGTATATGTAGAATTTAAAATATGTGACTCTGGCAGCTGAGCTCTCTGAAAAACCACCTGGATGATATACATGTCTGCTCCACCGTGCACGTAATGTCAGTGGAATCGTTGTATACAGAACCCCGTGTCTGCGGGAAACCACAAGTTCAGGATAATATTGCAGTTTTCAGGTGAGGCAATTGTTGGAATGAACTACAACATTAACCATACATATATCTAAAGAAAAACTAGGTCAGACGATCCCAAGAAATATGACCTACAAGGAGTGCTATACGTAGGCCTGATACATATATATGATTATGAATGCCTTAAAGCCCAATTTAACTTTTTGTTTAGAGAAGAACTAAACTCATTTTGCTAACTAGCCTTTTAGGGTAAGTATGCACCCTTTATGTAGGTCAATACCTTGGAACTTGATATACATTATACATAGGTCATTGCCTTGCACATGATATAAATTGGTCTTTGCCTTGAGAATTGTTAGGCCCTGCTATATATATATATATATATATACTTACCTTGGGCCTAGCTACAAAGTTACAATTTTTCATTCTTCAATGTTTTAGTACACTTTTTCAGGATATGTTTAATTTTGGTTGCAGTAGGCTAATGGCAACATCTCAGACTACGCAAAGCCACTGGATTAGAGCATTAGACTTTTTAAAGCTCAACTATCCAAATCCAAGGCTCAGTAAAGTCAGTTCTGTCTGCAATTTATACAATCAATCCAGAGCTGTCACCCACAGTGCCACTTCTTTACCACAAGATGTCCACAGTCTTCCAAATTTCCTGACACCCAATATCACTTAATCCAGAAGACTTTGGAAAGATTGGGTGCTGGGTGTCATGGCCCTGTATTTTAGTAAATTGAGCTGTGCTGATTGTATAAGATTAGCACCAGTCTCTTCATCAACTTAAGAGTGCCTAATATCAGAAGAAGGCTTAACAGAAGAGAACCCAGCCCTCAAATGATTGGCAAGAAGCTATCCAAAAAAAAGATAAGCAAGGAATGAAAAAGCCGAGAAAAGGAAGGAAGGAAGGAAAGTTCTCTGGGGAAGAAAACATATGGAAGTGAGTTTTAATTATGAAAGGTAAAGTGAACCTAAACTCAAATTTTACTTTACATAATAGAGTAGACAGCCCTTTTATATACAGTAAACATATTGTTACTGAAGCACCTCCCCTTTCTAACTTGATTGCCACGGCAATAAAGACTGAAAGGGAGCGCAGAGCCTCCCGGGATACATACGTCACGCATCTCGGAGGCTCTTTGCTGCTTCTTCTGCGCATGCGCAGTGAGATTGTCTCTTTTTATTTCCCTTTTACAGCAGACTATGTCACCCAATCTCGCCCCTGCGCAGTGTGAGATCAGGTGACATACCCAGAAGAAGGAAGTAGAAGACAAAGCATGGTGGGACACGGCGCTTCCACCGCGCTGAGACGAAAGGACCAGATCGAGGAAAGCCATGGAGGGATCTGTGTAATTATAGGTAAGAGTGGTTTTTTATTTTTCAGCTTAGTTCTTTTTTAAGCTGTTTTGAAAAATTATTTTTTAGCTGCATATTGTGACATGTATTTCTTACGCCAGACTGTAACATTTCCAAAAAGTCCTGAACTCACATCACAGATGCAAAGATAATTTGGGCTGATGACTGTGAGCCCCTCCACTCCTGTCGGTCCACATAAGAGAAACTTCTGAACTTGCTTTTTTTGATATTTCTGAGCACCCCATTGTTTGGCTTCAGCCTCAACAAAACCTTTCCAAAAACAATCCCTGCAATATATTACTAGCGAGCTGTTTATTTTGAAATGCTAAAGAATGTGCGTGGCATAATTTTTTTTCTTTTTAGACTACATTTTTGCAAGAACAATAAAAACAGTCTAAACGTTACAGAGAGCCCAAATCTATGGTATGGTGATCTGGACTGTTTGGCCGAACAAAGTTCAGCATTAAAGTATTGAAAATTGTCTAAGGTTTCGCTTTAATAGTTTGACTCAGAACGTTATAATTCATTTTTCTAACCACAGAGAATTCATCCTCTCTATTTTCTCCTCTGGCACTTGCGCTGTTTTATTTTTTTTTCTCTCTTGTGGTCTTTTTTCACCCTTTAATTTTTGCCATATGCTCTGTAATGTTTATGTCTCAGGTTTCCTTTTTTTTATAAACCAAAATGAAGTTCCATATGACTCTGTATCATTATTTATATATATATAATTGCTGTAATTGTAAAAGTAAAATTTTTTACTGAACAGATTTGTACTAAAGTGTAATGTGTAAGTATGGTACCCATACGGGGACAAATTGAGGTATGTATTTTCTTTGAAGTTAAACACCTTCCAGCTGGAAATGAGTCAAAATCTGTTCTGACATGGGATAACAGCCGCTTAACTTGACTGAATAAGATATCAAATGCATGAATAGATCTTTGGAGACAAGACGCATTGTTAGTTTTCCTGTTCGAGTTTATCTAATACAACCGAACATTTACAAGTTAGTATTCATTGTACTCAAAAGCAGCCTTTACCCACTAGGTACAAATTATTTTTATTATTATTATTAATAATAATAAATAAACAGGATTTATATGGCGCCAACATATTACGCAGCTCTGTACATTAAATAGGGGTTGCAAATGGCAGACAGATACAGACAGTGACACGGGAGGAGAGGACCCTGCCCCGAAGAACTTACAATCTAGGAGGTGGTACAAATGCTCATTAACGCTACTTCTTTTAGTAAATAATTATAATAAAGGCGAGCATTTGATTGGCTTTTGGTCACTGGGGGATAGGACCTTACTTGATACTACAAGCCAATGAAAAGCTTCCCCTATTATGAGCTTACTTATTGGCTGATGATGTCAGACTACCAGCCAGTCAAAATGCTTACCACTCTCTTAATGTGAGAGCCTTTGTTTTACGACTGCCCACTGTGTACAAAAAGAAAGACTCCAGATAGGGCTTACTTTGCCAAACAACAATCCACCTGCAGATTATCTGTTCAGCAAGCTGCAGCTTGACTGCTAAATTTATTTGAACTTACATTGTTTTAGAATGAGCTTTCATAATAAAGATTGTCCTGTGTATGAAAACCCAGAAGGCAACAAATTCCATTGAGCACCCTTTACTTAGCAGTTGGGGGGCTAATGAGCAGAAAATAGGTTAGGACAGACAGAGTCATTTTCTGATTCCTTATAAATAAGATGGCGTCCATCATATTTGAGTTCATGGTGAATTTTAGGTGTCACTGCTGACAGGTTTGTGAACTTCAAAGCAGTTTTCAAGACAAAACCATACAGTTCTGGATTGGGGGGTCCTGTATCCTAAGCCTGCTCCACTTAATTCATGTAGTTAGGAGGAAAGGAAACTCATCTGTGGAGTTAGAGATGAGTCCAATTGTAGGAATCTTAGACATGGGCAGTTTCAACAAAGATTGTGTAACATGAAAGTATGATAGGTATAGATTATTTATTACTTATTATTTTACAAAAACTAACAATCACATCTTTGAAAAATATCAATAGATGGTGAGTGACAAATATACAACTGTGGAAATTATGCTTTATCGTAAACAAATCAGTCCATGTAATCCACTTTTTCTAGTCTTTTGACTCAACGCGTTTTGCAAATCATCCTTCATTAGGGGTGAATAAAAGGTTCACTGTGCATGCAATAATTTTGACAGTCTTAGGTTGGAAAGGAAGGATATATCGCGATATGGATTCCTGAAAGTTGTATATCTCAGTCCAAGGTCACAGCAAGTCCAAATACAATTCTCCTAAAGGTCAAAGGATATGTATTCAGATTCTTGGAATGACCCAAAATAATAATCTTTGCTTATGTCAGGGTTATAGTGATGGTTGCTGACAAAGTACTGCTGCAATAGACCAATTTCAACTGTGATGCGGGACCTCATAACTGCTGTGTACTGCTGTGTCATACATTGATAGCTAATATCCCTACAATACAGCAGTACTCTACAGTACATTCATCAGGATTAGGGATAAGCGAGCAAAATTTTAAAACTCGATCTCATGGCGAATTTGGGCGTTCTCTTTTACCGAAATTGTGAGCGAGACCGGCCGGTGTAAATTCGCCAAATGAAATCGAATTTCAAAAAAAAAAAAGATTGCGGGCAGTGCTGATCAATGAATGCAGCCGCGGCTGCATTCATTTATCAGCTCAGTGTGCGATCCCCGGCACTAGAGGTTAAATGGTAACAAGTCTCGCCATTCAAAACCTCTAGTGCTCTCTGATTGAAAGGAAAGCTTTCCTCAGCCAATCAGAGAGCACTAGAGGTTTTGAATGGGGAGACTTGTCCCCATTTAACCTCTAGTGCCGAGGATCGCACACAGGATTCCTAGGGCTTCATGAGCGAATGCAGCCCTGAGAATCCACTGTGATGCCAGGGCACTAATGGTTAATTAACCTCTAGTGCGCGGGGATCACAGTGGAACTGCAGATGAACTCTCAATGGAGTTTCTCCATTGAGAGTTCATCTGCAGTTCAGTTCCCACAGTCACCGGGCTGTACTTACCACTGGTACCCTAGTGGGCACCATCTGACTTAAAGTTCTGACCTTATTTATTCAAAGGAACAGTGCCAATAGAAGCCCCTTTGTAATTAGAATGAATAAAGTATTAAAAAAAGCCTAAAGCTCTGCAAGTCCCGACATCTCAGCCCAAGGAAGTGATTCTCATAATTCATATGTTTTACTATGCAAACGCATCATCTGATAGGCCTAAAGCTGTCTCTAATGACAGAAAAATCTGTCAGTCAGCACTTGGCAAAGTAGCTTTCTAATCCTTGGCAAATGGCCATGCTCGCAGCCCTGAGTCTTCTGAGTGAGTTTTTATCAGATTTTATTTAACTGCTAAGCCAATTCCAGCAATTTTAAACAGAAGTTCTTTTGAGTGTTGAGATTGCTCTTAAAAGCTATGACAATTCATTACAGCAAGAACACTAATCTCATCCATGGTTTGGAAAAGGCTGATCCATGCTCTCAAACTTCACAATTCTTCAAGTTGATGTTGAATCTTAAAATGTCAGCCAACATGAGAAGTACAGAATGAAACAGCACAAGTTTTACTTTGCGAAAGCTTGCAAGTTTCTCTACATGTTTCCTAACCTAATGTGTGGTCCTCCAGCTGCCCAAAAATAAGGTCAGGAACATATTTCCATAAAAAGAGATGAACAGCAAATAAAGAGGCCAGTTTGCTGCAGTCCATTAATGCCAAATTGGATAAAAGAGCATTGCTTTGGTTCATCCATGGTTCTGTGGGGTTTCTTAACTAGAGTACCATGACCTCCATTGAGACTAACCTACAATGACCAGCTAACAACTAAACCAATATTCTCTATATATAATACCTGTAATGTTAAGGGTCCAACACCAGTTTTACATTTGTTTTCTGGTTTTTTTTTTATTATTTACTATTTACTAATATTCATTATTCATCAGATGATGAGACTGAGACCCAAATAGAATTGTCTGACCACAATATTTAGTGACGTATTATAAATCATATTAATGTTCCAATGAGTTGCAGGTATAATCACTTTTAGAAAGTGTTCCCTGTGACCTAAAAATGTACCGTAAGATAAAATGATTGACAAATTGGCAAATGCTTTAAGGCAGGGGTGTCAAAGTCAAATAAACAGAGGGCCAAAATTAAAAACTTAGACAAAGTCGCGGGCCAACCTTGAAATTTATTGAAAAAATTGAGGAAATGTTTTCTTCTCATTAGATATAAACTCTTTTCACATGGAAACAAAGTGGTGTTGCTTCACATTCAATCTGGAACAAGCCTATAATTGAGAAAGAGGCATATTTTTTTTTTAATTCAGGAAAAAATCTCTCTATTTGTAGCCTTTTGAGTTAAATTTCAATGGTAACCTTTTTGCACAGGCTAAGAATAATAATAATAACAATATTTTTCCATGAAAATCCAACCATTCAAGTCCATGTCTCGGAGTAGCAAGGATGTTTTTTTATTACTGAACGCTTCACTTTAATTAAAATACAGATATTTATGGTTGCTGTTTTTACATACACTTTATGATTTTCAATATACACATAGCTATATTCATTATTTTGAAATATCAGCTTTAAGGATTCATTTACAATTGTGAGGGTAAGATTAATAGTAATTTATTTACTTAATGTCAGGTTTTCAGGTGTGATAAATTAGTGTTTTGGCTGTAATAGGTTAGTTTTTTGGGTGTGATAGATTTGTTTTTTTGGGTGTGATTAATTATTGTGCCAATTTGGCCATGCCAAAAATGCACGTACAGTGTTTGTTTTAGTCTTTCATCAGATTATTATTATTTTTTTCTTTCTAAATACAGGAAGAAACTGCAATGATTGACAATATGAACAGCAGTATTGTGTTTTTTAATCTATTGGAGCTGTTACTGATGGTTTATGCCATTTTGTACATTGTAGATATAAACAAGAGCTCTTTTCATTCAGTTCTATGTATTACTATTTTTTTTAATGCAATGACCAAAAAAAGTGAAAGAAAGACATCAAATCTCAGGCTTGGGTCCCCAATACTAATTACTTTTTAACTTCACTCCCTTCAACTAATTACAATTAAAAACTCATGGAATAAAACAACTAAAAGACCCGGTTTCTTACCTGGAGTCCTAGTCATGTGACAGATTAGGTCAAAAGTCCCCTAATTTCTGGGCTGCAGTATAAGTGATGGGGGGATTTTTAACCTCCCTGGTGGTATGAATTTTTTAATATTTTCAAATGTACAAGCGACACATTTGACATTTAAAAATATTTCTTATTTTAATATTTTCCCCCGGTCCCGCCCCAGAGCCACACTCGGGATTACGGCCAGGAAGGGTAACTAAGTGTTCATCTTGTTCCCTGGTGACAGAGACATTTAACAATAGCAAAACTAAAATGTATTGTTATCACAAGATGCTTACAAACCTTCTATGGTATGAATATGAAGGGGGTGAACATTTTTTTAAGTGAGGCATTTGATTTGATTTCTGTTGTATATTTTTTTAGCAGATCAAGCAAAAAACAAAAACAAAAAACAGGGTTCCACAGATATGAAACCGAAGTGCTCTGGGTGCTTTCAGACTAAGAGAGGGAGCATCAGTGAATACATTTTTAGTTTAACTTCCAACTAGGGAAAAAAATAAATCCCAGATAAAACTCTATAGACATAGCTGATCTGGAAGAAGGTAAAAAAAACCTTTTGGCCTGGTTCAATTTGCTTCAACAGGGGACAAATTTCCCTCCGGATCCCGTGAGGCAATCAGATGTTCCCTTTCAATTGGTGGTGGTAGAGTGCTTTGGTTTTGGTTTCTTAGAGATTCTGTTGATGAAGACCCAATTCTGCCTTGTCAGGACATATAGGAATATCCCACTGATATTTCAATTAGGACTATTAACTTGATATCCTACCCTGACATTCAAATGCATAACAGGCTTCATTTTTGCAAATGAATAGAGAACACATTGAACCCAAGCACAAGCAATTAATACCTCATACCTGCTTTTTTCTCCTAAGCTTAGCCCTCTCAACCAGACACGTTTATCCAAGGCTGTACCATTGAAAACCAATAAAGTGTTATTTCCCTGTTCAGCAAAAAAAAACCCATAAAAAGGTATCCTAAGAAAACTCTTTTATTAATGGACTTCTGCTTCCGTTCTTCCATATATTTGCTTGGAACACTTAACATTTATGATGGTGGCATGCTGCCAGCAAGAAACAAATGCCTAATCATACCTTGGGGGTTAACAGTATTGGATTTCTTATTTGAGTTCCAGTAAACCTCTTTTCAAATCGATCAGGAAACCTTTCTATACAAAGATTGAAAGAGTCCCAGTTATATACTAAAAAAAATGCTTAATTCCTTATACATTATAACAAACTGTTAATATATTTGGGACAGAACAAAGTTTGAATTTGGGAATCTGCAGCCTACAATTAAAAAACTTTATGTACAAGGCATTTTTTTTCAGAGTAACTCTTGTCTTCTAAAAGTGGTATTCCCATTGATGTACAGAATTAGATTTGAAAGCAAAATGCACCTTTATTTTAGAGCTGCCTATCTCCTTCCACAATTCTTTCCACCACCACACCAGTCTTCTGGTTGAATCACAGACATCATTTTTGTAAGGAACTTACCCGCCCTGCGAGCCTGCGGGGTCCCTGGGGTTCCCAGCCACAGAGGGAGACCCCTCAGTAGCAAGCAGCATAACCAAGGCTGCTCCTCTGCTCACAGCTTGTCTGTCTCTGCAGGCGGAGGGATCCGCCCTGGACTAATTACTGATCAGCCAGGCAGCAGCCCTTGCATCCCTTTGAATGTGGTTCCTGCTCCCAGCACTGTGCAAGTGCAAAGTAGTGCACGTCCTAGGGGTACTGTGGGAAGAGGTGCGCGTGTCACCATGCGTCCCTCTTGTACCCCCCGAGGGCGTGGCACTCGGCTGCTTCGCCCCAGGGCGGGACATAGTTAGTTTGAATTCCCTGCGGCCAATCAGCTGCAGGGGATTTACTCAGTCTCCCATCAGACAGTGCCAGGTGGCGCAAGGTGATTGGTCATCCTGGCTATTTAAGGAGAGCCTGTCCATCACCCCATTGCCCGCTATAGCCTCTGTTAACACAGTGCGCTTGGGTGTGTCTTTGTGTGTTTAAAACTTCTGCTTGTCATCTCCTCAGTGACCCGGTCTGAACCTAACTCTGATTGAACTCTGCCAGCCCTGACCTCGGATTGTTATTGACCATTCTGCCTGCTGCCTGCCCTGACCTCGGATTGTTACTGACCTGCTTTTGCCTTATCCTTCTGTACCTTGCTTGATTGGACTTAACCCTTGCTGTGCTGTACCATTCTGAATAAACCTTATTCAAGGATATCTGGAGTCGGTAGTGGTTTGTGTGCCCAGGCGCATTACAATTTTTAGCCCAATTCTGAGCCCAGGCTGTTATTCAAAATGTGGCTGACCTGGTTTTGGAGGTTTTGAAGAATTGTAATGAACTTCAATGCAGTGCCCAGAATATATATATATATATATATATATATATATATATATATATATAAAAAGATATCCACATTGGAAGATTATCTTTTTATTTCCTAGTTTTATATTAATGGTCACCAGGACCTTCAAAAGAAAGAACTTCTATAGCAATTAAACTTAGATAGAGGTTATAACCCTTCTTTCCAGAACTGATAAAATTGGCTGCAGATACACTTTAAAGAACACCTGTCATTTTACCTAAACGAAGAAATAACCTGTTGTGTGCAAAGTAGACCTCACTAGGTGTTGGTTGGCATCCTTACATTTGGAACCTGATTCCTTTTTTAGTAACCCAACAATGGATCAGTTCAGGAGCTGACATTCTTCTGATACTTACCTTGTTGCACTATAGACTCCTTTCCATTCTGAAATCCTGGAGTTGTTCTTTAAAGGTTACATATATACAGTAACTCTTATTTAAAGGTTTGGTAGGTGCTGGAAAGTTAAACTACCTAAAGGTTACTTGAAGCTCTTAGGCATGTTATTGTTGTGATGTTTGATTTTCCGGATCTGCAAACCCATGATCGGTATAAGGCAGTATTTCTCAACCAGGGTGCCTCCAGAGGTTGCAAGGCTTTCCTTGAGTAATAAGCAGTTTGTGACTCTCGGGTCAGTTTAAAGTGACACCAATAATCTGTTTGGGTGACATTCTTCCCAATGGCCAGCAATGTAAGAAGCAATCATCCCGCTGACCACCACACTAATGAATTGTTAGAGTTATGAATTAAATAATTATAGCAGGGGTCCCCCTGAAGACCTGAAATTTCTTTTAAGGGTTCCCCATGCTTAAAAGGTCATGAAACACTGCTATAAATGGTGACTATTCTTTCTGAATGCTGCAGGAGAAGCTGGAAAACACAAAGGTAGATGCATCCAGGTGGACATAAATGGAGCTGGAAATTATGGCAAGGAGTTTCCCTATTAGAATATCCAAAATCTAACCCACCCGCCTCATTTTGCCTAAGTCAAAGTAAATTATGCATTTCATGAGCGTTGAAGGAACATGGTGAATTGATGCCAAGTTCCTACAGTTCCAGGATCATGCAGAGTGGGTGCTGTATCATTTGATATTCGTGAATAGATAAATCTACAGAAAGTATTAAAATGATTGTTGAATGGTAGTGTCTTCATCAATTGAACTCATTGTTGGAGACAGACTTTTATTGACTGTTACAGGAAACTAGCATTATGGAGAAAATTCCATGCAACGTCTCCAAGAACGTACTGACATAAAAACATTTACATTAAACAGACTTAAGCATCTTTTCACATTACATATTTAAAATGAAATTTTGTGTTTTGTCTGCTGTTTTTGTTTAAGATGCGTAAACCTTTTGGCACAGACAGGATATTAACATCCTAAAAAATGATCCTAGGGTGGGGAGTTTAGCATTTCCCCAGGTGTTCCAATAGTGTGGGAAACTTTGTTTCCTACTGTATAACATCCTGTATTGCTGAGCCTTAAAATGAATTGAACCTTAAAAAAAGGAAAAGAGAGTACAGAGAGAGAAGGTTTTTTTGGCTGATTGTATTTAACGTAATTAATCCACAATATAAGGCAAATTGTGACAGAATATATGCGCAGTGTAACAGTTTTATGAGGCTCAGTTTATCCCGTCTTTCCACATTTTAGGCTTGCAGACAAGAGGGGGTTAATACGCTAGACAGGCACTTCTGAATGTAAAAAAATGAAGATTGATTCTGGTGGGTCAGTTAGACAAACTGGATCTAAATGGTTTACCCTAGTGTGTGGAGTCCCTAAGTCTCCTAAATCCCAATGCGTTTCACCGTAGCAGCTTCCTCAGGGGAGTCAAGACGTATATGAATCAGGACTGAGAGATGGTATGCCATATCAGAGACAGAGTAGTAATCCGGATACAAGTTTAATGTGAGATCTATAGTTACTAGTATACTCAAAAGGAGTGCGATTTTTCGGTGCAATTTTTTTTGACTATTCAGTCACAGTTTACAATAGTTTGGAGTTTCCTTATGGGTACTGATCCAATGTTCTCCTACAATACTGAAAAGTTGAGTTGTTATTTTTTTATCTTATTTAAGGTGCTATTTTTAGAATCTCCTGAAAGTATTCGCATCCTTAGGGGAGTACTTCTATGTTAAGGAATAAAGATCAATTCCATTAGTGTTGCAGTATAGAGAGTGGAGTGACCTCCAAGGAAATCCTAAAAGAAGGGGAAACCAAGAATGCCGTCACTACAGACCTTGTCCTCAGGCTATTTTCCCCTACTTTGAAGATTTCCCTGGAGGTCACCCCATTCTCTATACAACATTTCAGTATTGTAAGAGAACATTGGATCAGTACCTATAAGGAAACTCCAATCAATTGTAAACTGTGACTGCAGACTAGCTTTTAAAGGCTAAAATCGACAGTCTAGTAGGAATCCATAAGTGCAATTTAATGTGACAAAGTAATCCATAAAAAAATTATCTTTTTTAAAAAATATCATTTTTTGAAGTGGTAGTGACCTTCCATATATGTGACAGTGCTTACCCACACTCCACATCCCTAGTCTCACATGAGTTTGATATCATCAGAGGCATTCCTTCTCAATCGTGCTTTTAAATGCTGATTGATTGACATTTAAAATGTTATACTGATGCAGGGTCTAGGAACTGGTAGAGCTGTTGCACTGTTGATATACTAAAGCAATATAGGCTGTTCACATAGCAAAGTGCAGGCTTTGCTGACTTTGCCCATACCATCAAGGGAAAAAAACTGTTTTTTATTTATTTTCCTTGCACATGATAGGGTATTCTTTGCAAAGTGATGATACTTTTCTTTACTTAAAAAAAAAGATCAGCTCTTTTTTTCTACATTTTCCAGGAGCATATCAACCGATAATGCGCAGTGCGAGATTGGGTGACATTGGAAGAAGAACCAAGAAGACGGAAGAAGATGGGTGTCCAGCCCATGTTGGGACAGAAGAAATAGGACGGGATGGCGCAGGACCTACTCGACAAGGATCAGGAAACGATTGATAACTTTGCACATAGAAAAGTAAGTGACATTTTTTTTTGGGTGATAATTCTGCTTTATAGTCCAACTGAACTTTCAGTTTCAATAACCTAAATATTATTCCAAGTCCATTAGGTAAAAGTTGTGCAAAATTAAAAAAAAAATACATGCTGCAAAGAAGGATCCTTGCTGACACGTGAAAGCAGCGGTCTCTCTGCATGGGTACAATACACCGCTTGCTAAATAAGACTTTACAATTAACAAAGTTCCTGATATCCACTGAATGAAGAGCTACAGCTCTGATTCAACAGGGAACATATTCCCATCTATGCCAATTTCTTTAGAAATTTAACTGTAAGACTTTGCACACTTTTTGTTTTGATGCACCTGAAAAATATTTAGTTAATGAAAGTGAAAGCTTAGTTGAGTTTTAAATTGTTTGTTATTCTTTTCACCTTGTTATATAATATATGCTAAGCTTTATGAACATATAGAACTATACAAATCAGTCCCTATCCAAGTAGATCTAGTAGTGCATTGTCCATATAACACTTATCCTAGTTTGGCCAGAAGCCACGTGATGTGCAACTCCTGCCAAAACTTGATTTAGGTTTTTGGATCAAGCGGGAAAGGGTTGAACTTCCTATAATTGCTGTTATCGTTGCCTGATATGTCATTTGGGAGATTTCCCTTTAAAGCCTGTGTATTTGATGGGTTCAAACAAAGCAAGAGAGGGCAGTGAGGAAAATCATCACAATATCCATGTGACAAGCTGTAGACAAAACAAGAAGTGAAGGTCAGTCTCTTTAGAAGGGAACACAGACAACAATGAAAAGATATCCCAGCAGCGTAAAGGGGGATTGTAACATTTGTCAGAATGTGGTAATATCTTATCTTATCTTAATATATCTTATCTCATAGTCCCATGAGGGAGATTTCTTTTTACCTCCTGTTTATGGTCTCAGACAAAACTGGAACTAAAAATCTTTTTATTGGGATACAGACAGTGTTTTTAATGTCTATTATCCAAATGTGGGCTTTAAGGAGGACCTGCACTGTTTAGGTTGTTGCTGAAATAGGCAATTAGAAGATAATAGGCTAGTCACCAATTTTGTTTTGGGTCTTCGTGCAGCTGAAATTCATCATATTTCTGACTTACCATGACTTGTTCTGCACTGTTCCTCTGTGTAGAGGCAACCATCTTGGTAGAGGCAGGGCTTTGCTTCCTAAAGCCAAAGCTGCCAACCATTCGTCTCTGAGATGAGAACAGTTTCCTAAAAGAAAGACAAACTTGAAAATGTTTAATAAATGTTATTAAAGCCTTAATAAAACATACCAATATTGTTTATTGCTTTTTTGCATTTACATTCTGTCTCCTGTTGCCAACTCTTTCAGCCACCAATTTACCAGCTCCGGACGGCGCATGTACGGGGAGCCAGGTGTCAATCAACGGGAAACAAAACTTCCCCTTTTTTTAGACCATAACTCCCGTACTGCGCTCTGTACGGGAGTCATGGTCCTTGGCTCTGGCTTGTGCACCTTGTCACGTGGGGTCCTTCCCCTGACCGCCCACCGGCCAGAGCCGCGGACCACTAAATTATTTTCGCCGGACCACCGGTTGGCACCATGCAAATGCAGTTCTAGGTAAAGGCTACGATGGGACCTCCGAAGGCAGATAGGTGGGTGGATTTAATTCTACTTTAAGCACAGGTATATATTGATTGAACCAGCAAATGCTTTTATTTTTTATACACATTTAGGCTGAAGCAGGGAGATCTTTGCTTTCCAGGTCTCCAGGTACAGCTTCCTCTCCAGTAACCAGAAAATTGAGGAGCACAGTAGTTACATCTCATGAGACTAGAAGTACAGATACTGTATGACGCTACGGATCAGTAGCACTTAGGCATGGTAGTCACATACCAGAAATTGTTACTTTTTAAGAAGAATTCTAGGAAAAATTTAGATTTTTTTAAGGCAAAGAAGAATTACCATTCCAATAAAACTTGTACAAGATATCAAATTTCCACTTTTTGGTTTTAGGTCTGCTTAAACTTACCATTTAAATTGTGGAAAGAAGCCCATTTAAACACACCATGAACACTCCAAACTCCATGCAGACAGTGTCCTTGTTAGGACTTGGACCTAAGATTCAGAACTGCATGACGAAAGTGCAAAACTAGTACTGCTTATTTTGGCTGGCTGTAAATCCTCAGCAAATGTTTTAGAGTTGAGATTACGCCTAGAATGTAAGTCCTTTATCCATGCTTATGTCCATTCATCATTGTAAGATATGGAACCATACCTTTTATAGAATAGGGTTCCTGGAGCATTAACACCGGTAATCTCTTTTATATAAATGAAGCAAGTAAAAGTAATTTTGCAAAGTTAAAAAAACAAAATTAAATTTTCTTACGGCTTAGCCCTCAAATATGATACAATCCTCCCAGACCTGTACATACTGTGTGAAAACCCACCCCAAATTAATATCCTCTTTATTTTCACAAAAGAATGTAAGAAATGGTTGAATATTTTTCTTTGTAAGTCCAGGAAATCCTCTTACTTACAATGGCTATACTGTAATGCCAAGACAGTGATCCACAATGACTTTGTGACTCAGTTTTAAACCATTTAAGTATTTTTCTTGCCCGGCATTTATATAATTGATGGTAGTTACTGTGCCTCGAAAAGAAACATTTTCTGCTGCTCTTGACATAATTCATACGTAAAATAATATATTATAGAGACGTACAAGTCACAGGTCAACTTTTTAAACCCATTTCTAGAAAATTGCTGTCATTATTCAACTTAAACTCTTGCCTTGCTCCAGGTGAAACACTATTTTTTTCACTGTTAAAATGATTGGGAGTCCATTATAGAACAGGTTGTTTGTGAAAAACGTTTTGGATAAAATATTTTCCTGAAGTGTGTTAATGCAATTTAAAAATGTAATAACATATATTAGCTGCTTTATACGTCAGCAGATATACCATCATGTAAACAGTACAGGTAGTCCCCGGGTTACATACAACATAGGGAGTGTAGGTTTGTTCTTAAGTTGAATTTGTATGTAAGTTGGAACAGGTACATTATTGTAATAAATGCAATTAGGACTGATGTTTGTCTCAACATAATATTAGGCAGTAGGAGAAAACACATCTGGAATCTCCCACAAAAAAATTCACCAAAATTACACCTGCCACATCCCCAAATTAACAAATAATTAAACAAGAAAAGATAAGGGACTTTAAAGGCATCCTCAGAGGATAATTCATGCACATGTGGTTTCCAGGTTTTGCTGTGTTATCGCTTATTTTTAAATATTCATATTAAAGAATTTTCAATGTTACTGGCATTGTTGAGTTTTACAACTGTTAGTTACTTGGCAACATAATCATGTGTATGTATATATATATATTTACTGCCTTTAAAGTCACTTATCTTTTCTTGGTATATTATTAGGCAGCATGGTGTCAGGTACTATATGAAAAACCTGTGTGAGTTAATCACAACAAAGCAAAATATAAAATCTTTATGGAGCCTAGACATTGTTTATCTTCTGGAGCAAACTGTGCTTTAATGTGCAAAAAGAAACAACTGCAGAGTTTGCCTTGGTCATTAAAGAGTTACAAGAGACTGCAGAAAGAGCTCACCCCGTAAGATCACCCACAACCCTAGCTGTATTTAGCAAAAGATTTCTTCTGCAAGTCATGGAAACCGCCCCTCCCCCCTTCAAGCCTCCATTCTGCACAGGAGCGAGCAGGGAAGTCCTGTTCGTATCTAGGAGGCGTCCGTATGTCAGATGTCCTTAACCCGGGGACTACCTGTGCAGTACAATGATAGTACCATATGCACTGTATTAATAAAGATCACAAAACAAATATATATAAATAAAGTGTATGGATGGCCAATTTTTGTTTAGGTTTTTGATAGGTACCATTTGGGGAATTTATTTACTGTCCCAAACATGAAATAATTCAAGGAAATCTCCCAAAACAAAGGGAGTTCCCCAGTTAGACAGTTGTACCCCAAAACACTAGTTCACATTGGAAAATTTGCCCTCACCTTTTGTCTACGGCAAAACCACTAGGCCACAGGCTTTGCCAACTTGGCCTGCAGTCGTCCTCTTTGACTGCAGTCTTCACTGTGACAGTAGAGATCTGTGTTCCCTCTTCTGTCATTTCACTCAGCCAATCACAGAAGCTGGCTTGCATGATTGGCTAAATGAAATAGGAGGGGAGTGGACCTGGCTTATGTGATTGGCTGAACGACAGAAAAGAGGATGAAGAGCCTTCTTATGACAGTGAAGACTGCAGCCAACAAGAACGGATAAAATTGTCTTCCATGGAACTAGCTTGTAGTGCAAAAAATGTTGAGGACTGCTGATCTAAGGGACAACATATGGATTGGTCACCAGTTCATTGGTCACCAAACCAAGCAAAACAAGAGGGTAAATCTCTATAATCTCTATAAATCTCTATAATGGAAACACTGTGTAAAACTTACCCTCCCTAAAACTTAAAAAAAAAAAGTTTTAGGTGGACATGGACTTTGATTAATAGTAACATTTACAGATGGTTAACTGCAGTGACTTTGAAAGTGTGACTATACCTTTGTAATATATGGATGGTTGGAATAAAACAAAGTAGTTCCAAGAAGAGATTACAAAAAGACAGAAAAAATGATGACACCATAAATAAATCACAACATTTCTCTGTGCTCTCCACTTTTCCCTAATGATGATGTCTACTGGATAATAACAACTGCACAACAAGTTACATTGGAAGAAAAGGGTGAAGAAAACCCTGCCTACTATTGTCAGCACTGTGGGCTGCCGGGGATGCTAAATACCGAAATCCTGGGTGGACACAATTGTTAGACCCATCCAGAAGACATATTGCATAATGAGAAGTTGAAAGAAAAGCTATAGGAATCGCAAAATTTTATTCATTGGCTGATGATTCAATCATCAAAAAATACCACTAATTCCATGACTTTTATGAATGAGGAGATGTCAATAGCACCGTTATTTTTACAGAAATAATGCCAAAGCTGTCAGGTAGATAACAAGCTTTATAAAGAAGCAGCTTAAAGTATGTGCATAGTCAACCTTTATAGCCAATAGTTTTGTGATTTAAAAGCTTAGAACAGAATGTTTAACTCTAGACCTAGAGACTAGATACGGACCACAAATCATTTTACTTTGTATACCATACAAGGACTGAAGTTGGACACCACTGGGTTAGATCAAGTATTTCTTTCTTTCAATACCAGTTGGTGATGGTAAAAATTCCAATAAGGACACTATTCTATAACTGATTAGGGGGGATTTCCCTAATTTTTGGAGAGATTTCCTGGTGCATCTCAAGGAGTAAAGATAAATATTCTCAGGACTGTCCAGCTTTCAAACTTTGCACAGTGCTGCCAATATAACAACTACAGAGATGTCCTCCTTCATGAGTTGCCATAACCGCACTAACACCCACAGCTTTGACCAAGCCTATTGGTTTGACAGCAGCAAAGATATTAAATGCTCAGGGCCTTGTATATTATTTGTCAGGCATCTCTGCACAAGACAGTTTGCAGATATTTATTATGTTTTCCTACCTTTTTAAATCTATCTAAACATAATAAACAAATTCCTTAAATTTTACTGATGACCATTTCACAAATGCAACTGAGTTCCTTTATTTTCTCCTTTATTTTCACCTGCTGATACTGCCAATAACACATTCCTGTCTTATAAACTTAATTATATTACATTGTGTTTGTGAGTTCAGATCAAATTTAAATATTCACCACATTTAATGAGTAATGTCCAAATCTTGCCTACTGCCTCGGATGACTGTAGAAACCTGTAGACGGATTTTACTCAAATATCCAAACCTGATACCCACAGCAGGCTGGCGCTTGCATTACCATGACATTGACCCTTATGAGTCAACTTCGCGGTTAACTTAATGGAAAAAAATGCTGGTGATTCACCACAACAAATAGTTGTTACAGCACTAATTCAAGGCCTGGGGAGCATGATTAAAACAAGAATTCTACATCTACGGTGAACCACCAAAATACCAGTAATTTGACTGGCTTGTGGCATTTGATTTTGGTTTAGATTTGCACTGGAGCAACCTGAAGGTAGAATATTAGAGGGGCTGGTAAATATTAACCACGGTTCATGAAAATCTGCTAATCCCTATTGCACATTACATATCTGGGTATGCAGATTGATTACAATCCGATCTTCTTTACATTTACCAACATCTGAGTATTACATTGGCCTTTCTACTTTTAAACCTAAACCTAAAAGAAATTGTTCAGTGATTTGCCAAATCAAATTACAAAGTTAGATTCCATCATTTAATCGACTATCATTTCCCAAACATTAAAGTAGAATAAACGTGTAGAAACATCAAAGGACTAGTCACCAGTCACTTATCTTCACCCCATTATTGACTTACCATGATGGCAAGTTGTGGTGGAGACAACCAACTTGGAAAAATATTAGGACTTTGCCTAATCATGTCTAAGTAAACAGTAAAACTGTACACACTATATGTTTCCCTTAAGATTATAATAATTTGCCCCTGAGGAAGCAAAATAAGGTCTACTGCGAAACGCGTTGAGCATTTATATAAGCTGTGAAAATGTGTTACATTAAATTCCTTTGTGGAGTGTCCAGCTCCATAGTTTAATATTCTGGAGGGCAAGACTTCTATTGAAGTGTAAGTTGTTTGCAAGATGTTTTAATATTTTGCATGTTTTAAATGAGATATTTTATAGTTAGACAATTTTTAGTCACCTAAAATTCCAACTTTTCTCATTCCCCATTGTTTTGGTGTTAAACTATTTAAACCATATTTTTTGGGGATTTGGTTATTCCCTTTTGCCATTTATTATATGTAGGGTGGTTCCTCTTTAGATTTGGTATAATAAAGAGATACTATGCTGTGAGTTGTTGCTTAGATATATTTTCTATTTTTAAATAATTTGAAGCAAATAAATAGGGAAAACAGGGGGATCCATACCCATTGATAGGGGTAGTAAGTTGGATCACTCCTGACAAATGATTGATGGCACCTCGTGTTGCTTTATGTCTTCCCCCAATCCTGAGTGCCACATACTAAATATGCCAGTACTGCCCTTATGATCATAACAAAGATAGAGTAAACACAGATCCAAGGAATGGATGAAGCAGAAATAGGGAGATTCTTGCACTGTATGTCCTCAGGTACAGCTTCTCCTCCAGCAAAGAGATCAGTGAGCGTAACACAAAAACAGCAGTCAGAGGCAGCAGTTTGATTATTCTTATATGGAGGTTGCACAGTACATTAGCGCCTAAGCAATGATTTTTAAAAAGTTAATCTTGTTACAGGGTCTCTTTTTAAGAAAGTACACTTACATTTTTGTACTTAGGTCCACTTTAAGTTAAATAAATGTTAACAACTTTAATAATAGAAGATTCCCACGAGAGAATGTTTGGAGGAATGTCTGATTCTCTGTTTTAAATAGAGCACACAGAGTTTGATTAGGAAAAAAAATTGCAAATCAAAGCTTGTGTAATGTGTGGATCAATGGTGTTCTATGTAAAGCTGTCACTTCTAATAGATGTGTGACCATAGATGACATTTTAGCTTTTTCTTGGTCATCTGTCATTTCTAATTTATGCATGTTAGGTCCTCATATAAACTTTTATTATGCATGCTGCCACTATGCATGCCGCAGACTTCTACATCTGGCTGTGTTGCTTTATTTCCTGGATTTAGAATGTGGAAATGATTTGTAATTCCTCATATCAGCATTTTATGGACACACGGTCACTTGTAATGAGAAATACAGAGCTCCTGTCTCTGGTATTTTATAACAAACTCCCTCCCTACCCCCATGCTTTCAGTATATTTCACTCAAGTCTGCATTCTCGTCTTGGGTGAATTAATTACACTATTCAAATATTAGAAATTAATAAAAATATTTTAATGAGCATGGCAGCCAGGCAACTAGTATTTTAGCAAGCAATGACAGCCCTCATATTTCTCTTTAAACAGGTTTTCTATAGAACAGTGTTTCTCATCCAGGGTTCCAGCAGAGGTTACAGCGAATTCCTTGTGCAATGAGCAGTTTGTGACTCTCAGGTCAGTTTATAGTGGAAGTAAACCCAAAACAAAAAAATCACACTTACCTTCAATCCCGCTGAGCAGTCTTTCTGTCGGGAGGCTTCTTCCATCGGGTCCCGTGTCGTCCTGGTATCTGTCTTTGGACCGGCGCAGAGGGAGCGCCAGGCGCCGACATCTTTTTCTCTCTTCTTCCAATGTCACCTGATCTCGCACTGTGCAGGTGCAAGATCAATTGACGTAGATTTGGGAAAAAATTGCCGATCTCACTGTGCATGCATTTTTCTATTGATGAAAGGGCTCCTTCTGTGCATCTCCGAGCAAGGAGCAGCCATAAGCCTCTCAGAATGCGTGACGTAAGTATTCCAGGAAGCTTTGCGCTCCCATTCATTCTTGATCGCCTTGGCGGTGCTGCACCCTTTTTTTTTAAACCCTTGTTGTCTACCCTTTTATGTAAGTAAAAAGTTTAGGTACGCTTTAACTGACACCAAAAATGTTTTTGGCTCCAAGGATGACATTCTTCCCAATAGCCAACGATCCAAGAGGCATTCTTCCTACTGACCACCATATAATATACTGCGAGCTGTGGATAAAATTATTACAGTAAGGGTTCCCTGAAGACCTGAAAGTTATCTTAAGGGGTTCCCCCATGTTTAAAGGGTTGAAAAACACTGCTATAGTTTGTTTACTATTTTGTAGATTGATGTTCTGATAGTATAACTGAATTCATATCTAGTGATTTATGTGATGGATTGATTTCTGCATTTTTGTTGAGGTCATAACTCTATTTTTATTCTGCACTCTCTGCATAGTGAGGACAGTGTCACCATTACTCTTCACCATTATAGCTTCACATAGTTCCAGCTGACAGTTCTAGGGAGAAAGCTCTGACTCTAAAAATAATTTTCCCATTTCATTTTTGGCCTCAGTAGATGCAAAACACTGATATCAATAATATCCAAGGAGTCTATGAACTTCTAGAACAAGATGTGGCTAAAATTGCAGTAAGCCTCTTTGAGTAGATTGATGAGGCTTATTTTTAAAAGTGCAGATTTAGGCTTCTTTATAATGTCCCAATGTAACATAGCAGCTTTGCTTGTCAGTAACTGCACTCGTCATTATTAGCCACAGCCGTGTTTGTCATATGATGCCTAAAACTCCCAACATCTTCCTAACTTCTCATTTGCAGCTAAGTAAACCAATTTTCTTTAACCTGTCTTTCTTGTTTGCTATGTGCTTGTGTTTGTTTGTGCTCTTCCCTTCCTCTTCTATTTGCACATTTCTTTAGCTGTTGACTTTTGGTATTACTGTGTTTCTCTAATATAATAATGTTTTACCCTTATAAATATTTTTAACAATTGTTTTTATCTTTCATATGCATAGATTGTCAATTAAATTTTCTATATATATATGAAGATATATGCATATGAAAGATAAAATATATATATATATATATATAATAAATATAATTATTTATTTATTACATATAGATAGATATAGATATGAACAATACCATTCAATATTCTTTTAGATTGTAAGCTCTCCTGGGCAGGGTCCTCTCCTCCTGTGTCACTGTCTGTATCTGTTATTTGCAGCCCTTATTTAATGTACAGGGCTTGTGCTATATACATACTGTTTATAATAATAAAGTAGATAATAAAAGTAGATAATAAAAATATTAATATGTTGATGTTATCAACTCATACATTTTTATTTAGGTTAATGCTTTCTATATATTAAAACAAACAATAGTATACATATCTATCCAGTTCGTGGGGACATATATAATTTTCTTTCTTTCAAAAACAGTTCATTGGTTTGTAATGACATTATCCTTCATCATTGTGATAATATTTTTATTGCTGTGCTGACTCGAACTGACTAAGTTGAATATTTTAATTAAAATCCTTGATATTTACAATAAGTGCTAATTTAATGCATTTCTTAACAATGCACGTACTATTCATGCAAAATTATTTTTATTACCTTGGTTTAAAATAGTAATATAGAAGTTGAAATGTTTTGAGTGACCAAAATTCCATGCTCTTTTGAAAAAGTAGATATTGTGATCCCACATTGGAACATGGAGGAGGTGGAAGTATTTGAGGAACCCTTTCCGTGCTGGAAGGTCCAACCCCGCCTTTCTTAGTGTTTTTAACATGGGCTGGACAGCGTGTAGAATGCCACCCTTACTGATAGCCGAAATGATTATTTTCTCAATGGCAATTAACGCGAGAGGTCTAAATTACTCATGGCTTAAAGAACCCTTAGCAACCTTTGGAGGTACCCTGGGTGAGAAATACAGATCTAACCAGAACCTCCTTTGTAAAAGTGAGTGGCATGCACATATTGCTATGAAAGCCCAATAGAACCATCACCATTCACCATTTATTACTGTAATGAAGTTGTTAAATTTTTGGTTTTGATTTTTTCAATGTAGTTTATAGTACAGCAAGTTTTAAGATAACAAGTGTTAGATTCTTGAATTTACACCCAACATTGTGGCCTATTACTCCAGTGGTGTCTGACTCTCCAGAGTGGTATAACACTATATAACCAACCTATTTAGGCTTTAAAATATAGGAAAATAGGCAGTTGCCATGTGTCCACATGACTCAGATATTTATTGCCATGAATAAGCTGCCATTACTGTGGGGGAACCAGGTTCTGGAGGGTTAGAAAACCATTTCATATAGTATATTGGCCAGTCCAGTGTACACCTATTCTTCTGGCCATCATGCCTGGTCTTATATTTCCACCAGGCCTGCAACTCTCCTTTATTTCTGCTCTATGGTTGTTATTGGCATGCATTTTTATGGTAGTAGGGGGATGAAAGTATCTGGTGGGGGCACTGAACCTAATGATGTCCAACATGCAAACAATCCTGTTTGTACATCCCATTGTCTAGTCTAATCAATAGACAACTGACTTGAGCTGCTCCTTTAAAAATTAAATATTAACCTAATAGAATGAGAACACAATGTATAGTGGTGACACCCATAATGAGATATGGAATGTGTGCACTTTTGTCCTTTATATTCCTTGCAGCAGAACATCGATTACTCTAATTGGAGACATGATCTAATCTTCCAGACTGAATAAACTAAGCAAGTCGTCTTCCCATACCACAGCTACGGTACTGGAGATGGAACGACTTATTGAAAGGGCCTTTGTGTTCATTTTCTGGATTCTTGGTAATAAAACAAGTACAGAGACAAAAGTGGGATCAAAGAGACAAAGCTGTTGTTTAGACAAGAGCCAAAAGAAAAGCATGCAGGGGAAAACACGACAAAAGGGCCAATCTTTTGGATATCTGATCTGAACGGCCACATGAGAGGGCATACTTTGGGAAAAGATGTCAATATTCGGAGAACATTTTGTAAACAATGCTTTGGAAGAAAACATACCCCACCAGAGTAAAAATGTGTCTAGTCATGGGGAACATTTCCTGTTACATAAAAACGGAAGGCGATGATTTTAAAAATAATAACTCTTTACATAGCAGTGTAGCAGGCAGCACATGGAAGCACACGCACCATTAGGTATCAGGAACCTGGCACATCTGGACATAGCCGATACTGCCCAAATTTGCCTCTGTTTGGTCAAGGTTCATTCAGCTAAACTGAAGCAAAAATTACTTTGGCAACAGCAGGTTGTATATGAATGTTGGTACATTAGGTCAAAGTTTATGGGCCTGCAGGAGGCAAGCACAAATTTAGAGGAATCTCTCGTTATCATTTTTCCCATCATTGATTTTAGGAATGACATGCAGCAATTGTATTTCAATAAAAAATCATCATTGACTCATAGTAGGGCACATAGTGGCTCCTGTGTCAGTAATGTTTACTCTAAATTTGTTAAAGAGGTTTGGGGGGAGGCTATAGTTATAAAAAAATTCAAACTCACCCTTTAAATATCTTTAAAAGAAAGCTCATTTCTAAGGGCAAATGTTGCTGGTTGCACTAGCAGTTAAATCACTGTAACACTGGTGTGAAAGGTAACTATCTTCTAAAGCAGCAGTCGCCATCCGGTGGTCTGCGAGAAAATTTTGGTGGTCCACGGCTCTGGCCAGTGCACCCCTGAGGGGGTCAGGAGAGGAACCCTGCTGGGGGAGCACACTGCCAGAGCCACAGACCATGTCCCCCTTATGGATCGCAGGCTTAGGGAAGTGGACGGGTTCAGACCTGGGATGGGAGAGTGGGCAGGTTCTGGCATCATGACGTCACTCCGGGGGAAGTTTCTTCTCCTTCGAGTGACAACGCTGCCAGTAAATTTAGTGGTCCGTGGGTTCGAAAAGGTTGGTGACCCCAACCAGGGTTCCTCCAGATGTAGTTAGGGGGTTCCACAAACTGGTTACATCACTGTAACTGTTTTTTTCCATTGACCCCCAATGAAATGGTTTTAGCAGGGGTTCCCTGGGACCTTAACAATATTTAGGGTTCCTCCAAAAAAAAAGTTCAGAAAAGCTGCTCTAAGGTGAACATGCACTGCACAATACATATTCAGTCTTTCACTTTGAAAATGCTAGTTTTTGGCTTTCCTACTGATTTGTTGACCTTATCACTTTCTAGATCTTTGACCCAGCATAAGCATTCAGGCTAGGCAGTTTTTACCTCCCTATAAATTATCTCATGCTTGTTCTGCCTAACAGAATCTCATTTAATAAAGCTCTATAAGACTGGAAGAGATAGACTATCATGGAAGAACATAGGTCACCCAACAAACCTGGAATAGAAAACATCTGCCATCTATCAGCAAATTATTTTTAAGAAAAACCCTCCAGGTTTGCTGGAAACCCCAGGTTATCCATTGATAGTCTATTTTCTCCTGCCTTGGGGAGCTTTAATAAATCAAGCCCAAGAATTAATAAAGCCATAGATGAGGGGAGGTTGGCAAAGGGATCCATTTTTTTTATACAGGTTTCCTTTACTAGGACCCCTAGGCATAGGATTTATACCAAGGATCCATGAAAAAGCCTCCTACAAAGTCCACAAAAAAGCCCCCGGAGATAATATAAGTCTAGAAGATGAAAACCTACAATATTGACCTAGATCTATTGATCTAGATATCAAATCTAATATTTTCTTCTAATGAACCAGAAAGCAGTATAAATAAAAGAATTCCTGCCATAGAAAGCCAAAGCATTATAAAATGATATTAAGCTCAATTCACAAAATATCCTAAAAGGGTATCTTTATTTTTAGCCATGTATCTGTAATTTTCCAATCCCATTTCTCATAAACTCATAAGAACTGTCACTTTTTTACATTACGTTTCTTTATCCTTGTGTTTTAGGTTTGTGAATTGGCCCTTTTGTTTTAGTTGAATGATGACAGTTGTGTTATTGTTATCAGTAGTGATGTCATATGTATAGGGGTCATTAGTAGTAATGGGAATACAACATTACTGGAACTTGTGAACCAATATGTGAAAATCTACTGGAAATCACAGCAACTACAATGGCCTCTTCTATTCACATCTTTTGCATGCAATGACCCAGCTCTGATTCAGCCAAAGACTTTAAAAAGATTCTTTTTGTGCCAAGCACAGGATAACTACTAATGGGGGATGAACTCTAGGAAATCATATAGGACAAGCATAAAGTAGTGTGAGAAGCCTGCACAACAGTTTTGTTCTAGTGATTGGGTGATTGAGTTCTGTGAAACTGAATAAACTGCAAAATGAACAATTTCATGGTGGTAAAGTTTTGCCATCTCTTAATTTTGCTTATCAAACTGCCAACATTATATTTGCTTAAAAAATTTAAAAAGTTTAATTAATCTATCAATTTTAGTTTTTTTTTTGGTAGTTTATTTTATTTGATTTCCAGGCAATTCAGCTACAGTTTACCTGAACTCCAAGAAGCTGAAACCTGGTCAAATGTAATTACTTTCACTGCTTGCATTAAAAAGAACTAATAGCATGTTAATGATTGCAGGGCTGCATAATTTGTGTCTAGACTGCAGATTAATGGTAATGCACTTAAGTTGATACCATATACATTTCTGAGGATTATTCCCACCTATGGGTCCATGCAAGGAGGGGGAAGTGCAGAAAACGTGGTTGTGTCCTCTCTATAGCAAGCATGGTTCAGTGATTATGGTTACATCATGTGTGGTGGATGTAAGATTCTTCCAGAGCTCTTAACGAAAACGATAGGTGACTATTAAGGGGTCTTCTTTAGCAGGGAGCTTTTTTTAGATTAGATTTAGATTCATTTTTTTTATTAATAATGACTTCCCCACTTAAAACCTCATCACAAGCACGGCTCCCAGACGTTTCTAAGGCTGCCCCGACTCTCTGGAATGGTCTTCCTCGTCCTATTCGGCTTGATTCTAATTTCTGTTTATTCAAAGGAGCACTCAAAACCCATCTTTTCAAACTCAGCTACCCTTCTTCTGCCTCCTAAACCCTCACAACTTCCCACCATTCCATATCCCATCCTATTGTGTGCTACTTCCCCACCCCTTAAGCTAGGTACACACTTGCAATAATTATCGTTAGAAAATGAACGACTAATGATTATGCACAAATATTTTGAATGATCGTATTGTGCACAATTTTGTAGATGGTGTAACAATACGATTGTTCAAATATATTCCACCAATAGTGTACACACGCTAGATACAATCGTTTGAACGATGCAGGAAGTGACATGCAAAGGAGAAAGTGTATTGCAGAAACATCCACGATCACTGAACGACCGTACACACGATGGATAGTGAATGATCGTCGCTCAATAAGATCCGCCGGGACGGGCGTTTGTTTCCAGTGACAATCCTCGTACGTCGGCGTCGTTGTGCATTTTTTTTGTTACCAATTATCGGACGATTGATCGTTAGCCGTTTGTTTCCAACGATAATTATTATAAACTCAGGTTTAGATAGTAAGCTCTTCTGGGCAGAGTTTTCTCCTTCACCTGTGTCTATATCTTTCTTTATTTTCAACCTATAATGTACTGTGCTATGCAATATGTTGGCACTATACCGTTTATTATTAATAATATTAATAATAATAATGATAATAAGTTTTAGATTTACATTAAAGAGCTCTTCCAGGCTACAAATAACAGTTTTCAGCATTTCGCTACTCATAAAAACCATTAATCACAGCAACTGTACTTAAATCGGAACATTCACTTACTTTACAATAATTGGATGTTCATGTAATCTCATACGACTAATCCTCTGTTTAGCATAATCTTCATCCAAGGCCTAATACACACAAATATATGTGCTACCAATTTTCCCCTCAACCTATGGATCCAATCGATTTTTCGATGGGTTAGAAGTCTCAAATACTGCACACGTGTACAACATTCTGCTCTTACAGTTGTCTTGGATAGAATGGGATCAGAATTCCGATATAATTTAATCCTTTTGTTCGTGTACCCTTGTGTTCTGTCATTTACCAACACATCCAATCTATCCATGTCTACTTGAAAATGTAAAAATACGTTGTTTATGATCTTCTGCAGATTTACTTTCAGATTTCTTTTATATCCAATCTCTTTATCATATTGTACATCATATATCATATTAGGTCTGTTTATACTATGCCCTTACTTCTCTTTCTCTCCTTACAGCATTTTCCATTTTGCTCACACCTTCACAAATGATTTGCATCCAAATGGTGGATGCAAAGTGCTGGTGTCTCTTAAAATTTGTCATGGAGCATTTTAGACAACAAGGAGCCACCATCACAGGCAGGAGTGTTCCTGGATTGCCAGATTACCAGTCCTGAGCAGGCAGATTGAGCTTGTTCTCGGGCGAGAATATGACGTGTACATGGGCGCCCAACATCGTCAGGACGGATCTGTCAATGGCCGATGGTAAATGACTGCTATACAAGTCAAGGGAAAAGAGCACATCTGAGTGCCCCTAGCTCAGCTTCTTCCCTCCCCATAGAACAGAATGGGTGTGTACAATGTGTGTACAGTGCTCCTTTGGCCACCTGTCAGTCTTTGTTGCTGGAAATGATCATGAAAGAATATTTCCAATGGCGAAAATTGTAAATGTGTACCCAGCCCATTATTAAACACTCATTGCTCCTATAAGCATGGCTGGTATTTGAGGTTGGCAAACTGGGGAATAGCCCAGGCACCCAACATTCTTAAGGGTCCCTAAGAGCTCCCCCTACCTCCCAAAGCCTCTCCTGCACCTAAAGAGCTGCACCATCTGCAGGGTCAGTGTATGGGCTAAGCAGCTCCCAGGTTGCTCCAATAGAACCTATGTACAGGCACCTGAAATATAAAAGTAAGTCATGTGACTATAGGTTCACCTAAACCCCTATACTAAAATGAACAGTGAATTTCATTGCTGCAATGGGAGTAGTGTTATTGCTCAGCATCAAATGAGATTTTTTTATGTATATAATTTTTTTTCATGACTCAGGCTTTATCTTGCATGCTGTGTTAGGGAATAATTACAAGTGGAATTACTGCTCAGTTTATGAATTAAGGATTTAGCTGTTAACACTGCTGTCACTTTGTATTTACTGCACAATGTTGGATGGGATTGCAGCACGTGGACTCTTTCTGCTCTTGTGTCAGTACAGAGCGCCATCTAGTGAGGAAACAAGTTATAGCAACATGAAACTTTATTTCTGTACCAGGTGGATGTACTGCACTTCTCAACATCATAAGAGTCAATGCCTGCTTTGGTTAGAGCAAACTATCAGCTTCTATAAAGTGTATTGTCAAAACTTATTTTGGATTGGAGAAGGGTAAGTACTTTTCTTATATATCTTAAGTTCTTTGTGTTCCCTGCTGGAAAGATTTTGTATATGCAACAATGAAACAAAAATCCTGGAATATCTGAATACTTACAATTGTCACCAGAAGTCAAGCAGAATCTTCCAATGTGGAAACCTAAACTGGCTGTTAAAAAGGAGAACCTTAGATTAAAGAATGTCTTTACCCTCCCGTACCATCAACAGTTCAAGAAATAAAAGAAAAAAAACTGGCAGTTTTTTAACCGTTTCCAACTATATCCAAAACTAATTTTTAGTTAAAAATACACTTTTATTTATTTAATATATTTTATTTATTTCAATTTGATTTTCAATAAATAAATAAATAAAACCACAATCTGTTTTTTATGAATAACATTATAGCTGTAAAACTGCCAAGAAATCCCTGTGTGCTTTCTTCAAATGTGTTTTGCATTACAATATGAGGCCATCGGGAGTCCAAAACCCTCCTGACACAGGTCAGATGTAGATCAGAAGGGGGTCAACTGCAGGTCAAATGCATCTGTTGTTGAACTCTAAGTACGGTAATATTAGAAGTGTGTTAAACTGATGTAAACTAATGCCACCCTAACAAGACCAAAGCACATGGACACTCGCCAACTTTGTTGAGTTATAAGTAATGCTCTGGGCACACTCCCCTCTTTTCACCCTAAAGCCTTGCACTAGTGAATAATTTATGCTTTAATGTCAATAAAAATACAGCTGCATTCATTTGAGTGTTTTACATCTGTTTGGGGTAGCAAAAAACAAAAAACATCGGACTATATACACGAGTTATGGAGAGATGGGAAATGACCAGTGGTCAGGGGGAATCAGTGGCTTTATATACAAAATATATGCTTAATGTGCTTTACCAATAACAGCATAGGGGATGAGTTCATGTTTCCTTCTAAATAATGAATGATAGCTAGACTAGTCTGTAACCCCTATTTATTGTACAGCGCTACGTAATATGTTGGAGCTATATAAATACTGTATATTAATATTAATAATAATAATAGTAATATTATTAATATTTATTGATAATAATATGTGCCTAGCTGATTTCATTTACGTGAAGGGCTCCTGGATGTCCTCAGTCTGATGGACACATCCAACCCACTTCCTCAGGCCATCAAGGACCCACTCCCAGCATGTGACTGGACAATGAATGTAGAAGCAGTACAATAATGATCTCACTGCTCTGTCACTCATGCTCTTGTGTCACTCACCGCTTTGATTTCCATCAGCAGGCTTCTTGTCAATCAATGAACTGATTGATTCCTTGCCCTACATTCAATGGAGATGTGATGCTGAATATGTGGTCCTGCAACTCATAGCTAAAAAAGCTTCAATTACAATTTATTGGGTGGATGTTCATTGATGTTATACTGTAAGATTGCAAGCTAGTTTTCAATATACTTCTAGGACCTCTGTCCATAGCACCCACTTTCTTTAGCTATTTATTTTTATGTTTCTTTTACCATGTGAAGTCAAATATTTTCATTTAAAGTGCCATCCAGGTCCATTTGGTCCAGTGGGGCAGATCCATCCTCCCCAACCCCCCGAACCATTCCCCCGTGCTGCTTGCACTGCTGCGGGTTCTTCTCCATAGGAGGTGTCCACGTCATGCAGGCAGTATTGTGGACACTGGAAGATGAATCCCTATTTAATGTACAGCGCTGCGTAATATGTTGGCGCTATATAAATCCTGTTTAATAATAATAATAATAATGAACCCAACTGGGGGGGCACAACCGAGGCTGAGAGTACATGGGATTGTGGCTTAAGATAAGTAGAATTTTTTTTTCTCTTTATACCTGTAGAAAGTTAGATGGGGAGCTATTAGACAAGTCCTTTATTGCTTTATTTGCAATAAAAAAAACTTACATGACCACAATTTTTTTGACACGCAGCTGTCCTGGGCACGTCATCTTTGGCATCTTCACCATCTGGTCCTCTTTCAGGTGTCAGATTCAGCCATTTTGATCTACTCACCGCCATATCTCTGCATTGGACGGGCAGGGCAGATACCAAGCCCCCAATATGACTCCGCACTGTTCACCTACAGCAAGCTACTGCTCAAGGGTCTGGATGTGCCATCCCAGCACACGGTTGCCCCCAGGGGTGGCATCTGGGAGGACAGACACAGGACCAGGAGCCCACAAGAGCAGGACAAGGGACACAAATGGGGAGTCAGACAGCCCAGGGTCAGTTGCCAGGTGTTCCACAGATACAGAAGGGTGAATCAGAAGTAAGTTCGGGAAACAGAACACAGGTTGTTAGTCCACCAAACAAGGAGGAGTCACAATCATGGGCATAGGTCAGTCTAGGTAGCAAACAATACATGATCATCAAGCTATCAGTCACATCACTAGCAAGTCAGCCAGGGTAAAACAGGCCTGGGAAATGGGAATCTGTAAAGTATCAATAGCCAATGGCAGGGCAGAATTGAAGCCAGTATCTAATGTTCTCATTGGCTGCAGACCATACTCCAAAATCCCCTTTATGTATGTGCTGGGAATGCTGGGATAGACATATGTACAGCTAAAGGGAACCTGAGGATGCTGCAAGCTGCAGAGCAGAGGACAGACGATTGCTTCATCTCCTTTGCTGCAAACAACTCCATCAGGGGAGCAAACATGGAGCGGTGACATATGGCACGGAATTGCCAGTCAGATAAATGTCTCCTAACAGTAAGTATGTTTAGGGAAATCACCTGCCTTGTCTGGTCACAGTTTTTTATTGTAGAGCTATAGTTCTTCTTTAAAGTGTAGTTTATAGATGCTGTAAGTTTTAAAGAACAGTCAAATACCTACTAATACGGCTACTGTGCCAGGGTTCAATGTTATCCACCAAAGCCTTATTCCAGAGAGCTCCTTATAATATTTATGGCTATAAGTTTATGGACAAGTGACTGTCACACTTAGAAAAGATTGCTGGAGATCCCATTCCAAAGTCACAGACATAATTATGGACCCTATTAGCAGCTTTAGGGGCCCCTACTCTTCTACTGAGGCTTTTCATGACATTTCTAATTGTGTCTGTACAAATTTGAGCCCAAACAAATGAGCATCTGTTAGGTCAGGTACTGATGTTGGATGGGAAGACATGATTTGGGCCATATAGAACATATAGTATAGATAGATAGGTGACCACACACTAGGTAATGTGGAAATAATCACAATATCTCCTTGATTTCAACCTTACCTGGTTACCACCTTGCACCTCTTCTGCTAAGAGTGCTCTATAACAACTACCAGATGGAAACTCTGCCCAACAATTTGGTTCAGCCCTGACACAGCGCACCTGTACGGCTCCTGGCAGCTGGCACCCAGCACACTGGACAGTGGGTGGCATTCAGCAGTTCCATGTAATATAATGTTGCCCCTAATTTTCCACAAGGACCTTGTATAGTCTGCAAGCTGTCTGTCTACTCCTGTTCACTAGGAATGGCAAATCATTTTTATATTGTTGGCGATTCACAATTGATTCCTAAAGAAGACAGCCAAAGGAAGATGGACACAAACAACAAAAAGTATATATAGCGAACCAAATATTACTTTGACTTTCACAAAAATTAAATTATTAAATGCATGAAAAAGAATAAAAGCAAAGAAAAGGTGATAGACAACCATGTAGCTGGGCACAAAAAGCCTTTGTGCAGCAATTCTGGCAGCGCCCTGTAGTTTGCTGCAATCAAGTGTGCTTGGAAGGTATGTTAGGGTGGAAGAATGATCAGTAAATACTAAGTATGTGTGTGAACATGAATTATAGAATTGTGCATATTCCTGCAGCAAAAACACATGATTGGGTCCTGAAAAGCAGTGCTTGATTTTAGGCAGTGAGCTTGTATAGGCTTAGATGGTGTTGTCAGCATGCTGCAGGCAGGGGGAAGCATTTTCACAGTCTCCTCCTGCCCCTCTGTTAAGATAATACAGAAGAATCTGTTATTTGTTAGACCTTAGAGGAACCCAACTAAGAAGTGCACAAAGACTAAAAACCCTTTCCATATTTGTTGTGGAAAAGCCCAGAAATGGCTGCCTTCAGGCGCACAGCAAGCTGGAAGCAAACTGCAAGGTTAACGCTTTTGTTCATAATTGCGGCTGCAGATGCAGTTCCTCCATCAGAGAAGGAAAAGCCACTGCACGGCCAAAAGTGATTAGGTGCATTCTGGAACTGTACTCCATTCCACCGCAGCTGTGTGCAAAAAATGGTTCTCAATCAGTTCCAGTTCACTTAAATTATTATTACACAGTATTTATATAGCGCCATCATATTATGCAGCGCTGTACAAAGTCTATAGTCATGTCACTAACTGTCCTCAAAGGAGCTCACAATCTAATGTCCCCACCATAGTCATATTTGTTTAATACAGTAACCTAACTGCATGTTTTTGGATTGTGGGAGAAAACCCACGCAAACACGGGGAGAACAACTCTGGGATTGGATCCTGGGACCCAGCGCTGCAAAGGCCAGAGTGCTAACCACTGAGCCACCGTGCTAAATTGGAACTGCGTTGAGCCTGCGGCAGGACCAGTGCCTCACCCGGGATCTGGATTGGCCCTGGGGACGCAGATGTTGACCCTGGGCAGTAAATGAACAAAGGTTGTGAAAATGAACTAGCAAATGAAGGCTAGTCCGGGAAAGTACTGTGATCTCCGAGAGCTAATACAGACCTGGAAGTGTCATATTTATAAATTATTTAGCATACAAACCCAAACTTAAAGAGATGTTGGATTTTAAATTAAGTGCACCCCAGCACTTAACATCTGGTTTTGGATCTACTTCCTAAACTAATGTAAGGTTGAGCCAAAGATATTGATCACTTTGTACCTCTGATCATTGCTACAAAATGACAGATACACTTTAATTTCCCTGCATGGGTTCTGTAAGAGTTTGGGGACATTTTTTGTTATTTCTTACACAAGGTATTAAGGCCATTTGGTATTCTGCTCCTGGCCGGAATTCATCTTCCACCCAAATGGAAATGAATAGTTTTAGTGGGCTTTGTTCATCGCGCAGTCAGTACAAAATTGTTACATTTCTTTTCTGTTCGGTAACATGAGAAGATCGGCCATAAACCTCTTCTAGCATAGAAAACCCCGGGACACGTCCTATTACTTTCAGGTGTGCTTGAAAGGTTGTGAACGGCATGAAGCCCCCCGACGCTGCACCCTGATAACACCTGGAAGCAGTTTTGCACTAATTACTGACTTCATAAAGAAAAACTGCCTGTTGTGGAGGGTTAGTGAGCCCCCTTCCTGCCGCCTGACATTTATAATGGCCTGTTGCCATGATTTAGGACTTTTTACTGGGTCCAGCTCTGATTTATTGAGACAGCTTACAATTATTCAGTCTTTATTTAGCAGAGGTTTACAGAAATAGAATGGATTTATTAAAAATAGGATTGGAGTCGTGTGTGTAGCCACGACCAGGATACCATTGCCATACCTCCCACCTTCTAGGAGAGGAGAGACGTTGATTATTGATGTACAGGAACCTCAGCATGACCTTATCCTGAAAATGCCAATTCTCTGGCCGCATCTGGATTTAATACCTTTGGGTCACCGAAAGAACAAGCATGCTGTAAATGGGTGTCACAAAAGTGGCCAAATGTCTTTTTGCTGTACATCCCCTGGATCAATGATTAAATAATAAAACTAAAGCATCAGCTGGACAACTAAGAAGTACAAATCTCCAAAAAGACACAGCAAAAATTGCACCATACATAATTTAGCTGCAAAATTTAAAATCGGCACATTATAAAAGAAAAAAATTAAAAAATTTTAACCATTCATATTTTTGAACACTTTCTGTAGGTGTCGGTGGCTTTATTGGACCTCACCGCACGATCTTTTAAAGGCTGACATTCCCTAATCTGCCAAGATGATTAGGCAGCAGATTTCGAGAGTGTCTTCATTTTTGATTAGGCATCTTCAGCTATTCTAGAATCAAATTGGAAGACCTGGTAATGCCACACTTGCCTAGGAATCCTGGTTGGAAGCCAAGAAGGTATGGTTAGTATATTTAGCATTTTTAAAATTTATTATTGTATATGTGTGTCTTATAGATTAGACAACTTTATGTTTTCATTTTAAGGCCAGAAATGAAAATGTTCATTAAGTAGATGAGGGAGTATATCCTAAATTTTGGCCTGTAAACTTTCCTAACTTTCACAACGCTGTAGGAACGTTTTCTCCAGGAACGCACATACCTCTAACCGTATCAGCTCTGCTTCATCCTGCCCACACTTACCACCAACAAGGCTGGGGACCACTTGGACATTAACCCTTAACTCACAAGTCTTCAGATTGGATATTCTGCCACATCTTTTGCACTTACTGTATCAATCACAAACAAATAGGCAAATCATCTTATGGAAAGTATCTTCAACTCACACTTTGTAAGTCTGCACTTTTGAACCATCAAATTCACTATCACAGTTATTACATATACTGCTAAAGAAGGCATTCAAGGTGAAACGTTGGGTACTATAACCATTATTATGAATACCTCTTCACTAGGCTAAAGCTATGTACAAACGTCCAGTGGTTCTTGCCCAATAATCAGCTTAGGGCCGATATCGGACAAGAATCTGGCATGTGTACAGGGCCCGTTGTCCATCGCCCAAGCGACTGTACCAGCAGTTCCACGAATGATGGACGACGGATCATAATGCAAGGGAAGAGAGGGAGCGTGCAGCGGGGTGCTGCTCCATCAGTCTCCCCCTCCCCTCTCCATAGAGTGTGTTTCTTTTTCTAGAATTTAGGTGAATTGGTATTTATAATAATAACGATAATCATGTGAATTGTGTGTGATACACAGAGCTTTCACAAAACTGAAAGAGGTACATTAAAAAATCACTGGTACAGCTGTGCCACAAATAATACCCCCTTACCTGGCCTTCATTCCTTTTAGCCCCAAAATCTAAACTATCACCAAACCATTATATTATTTACCTTATCTTATGGATAAATATCTAATGAAGAAGATACTGTAATGATGATTTGTAGAAGTTCTGGCTAACTCAAAACAAATAAAGCAATTTGTAATTTACAGCCTTGTTAGTGATTTTCAGCAATAGATTCCCCTGTGCTTTTCTAGTCTGGGTGTAGAGCAGTTCAGTACAAATAAATTTGTCTTTATTTACTTTTCAGTTATTAATTATAATGGTCATTTTTAAATAGAAGTGGTTCTGGAATGTTAGGGAAAGTCTATCCAAATTTCCCTGGACGGGTTATGTATTTTCCCTTTGTCACTGCACAATCCAACTAGTAACCAGCACAGGAGGAGTTTACAGAGCAGGGCAGTTAGAGAAGATATGTATTAAATAGTTACACATATCCATTCATTTGACTGTAAGTCCCAAGGCCACGATCAAATCTACTTTCTCTGTTCAGCCAATCCCTGCCCTGTATACTAGTGATGAAAGCATATGCATGCTACAGATAAAATGAGTGATGCGCTCAATGAGCAATTTACAATGGGAAAATGTTTGTAAAGGTTCCCATTTATTCAGATCCAAGCTGCCTTTGACAATGCAGCTCAGGTAGCTTGGATAGCTTCTGATAAAGCAGTTTGGATAGCTTGGATAACTTCTTATGAAACAGCTTGGATAACTTCTGATAAACCAGTTTGGATAACTTCTGATGAAGCAGCTTGCAAAGCTTGGATAACTTCTGATGAAGCAGCTTGGATACCTTCTGATGAAACAGCTTGGATAACTTCTGATGAAACAGCTTGCAAAGCT
>NC_092861.1:139936340-140019091 GCF_032062135.1 Pyxicephalus adspersus
GAAGCAGCTTGCAAAGCTTGGATAACTTCTGATGAAGCAGCTTAGATAGTTTGGATAACTTCTGATGAACCAGTTTGGATAACTTCTGATGAAGCAGCTTGCATAGCTTGGATACTTTCTGATGAAACAGCTTAGATAGCTTGGATAACTTCTGATGAACCAGTTTGGATAACTTCTGATGAAGCAGCTTGGATAAGTTCTGATGAAGCAGCTTTGATAACTTCTGATGAAGCAGCTTGCATAGCTTGGATACCTTCTGATGAAGCAGCTTGGATATCTTCTGACGAAGCAGCTTGGATAACTTCTGATGAAGCAGCTTGGATAACTTTTGATGAATCAGCTTGGATAACATCCGATGAAACAGCTTGGATAACTTCTGATAAAGCAGCTTGCATAGCTTGGATAACTTCCTATGAAACAGCTTAGATAGCTTGGATAACTTCTGATGAACCAGTTTGGATAAGTTCTGATGAAGCAGCTCTGATAACTTCTGATGAAGCAGCTTGCATAGCTTTGATAACTTCAGATGAAGCAGCTTGGATACGCTGCAAAACATCTTCAACAAGAATAAGTCCCTTTGTATGTGATTATTACTAGATAGAGAATCGGAAACATATTTGCAAAACTAAGCCTAATTTGCACAAATGACTAATATTCATGCATAATATCATCATGTGAATAAGCCTTTGTGACAAATATTTGCCATTTATATATCTTAGTAAGCTAATTTTAAATGAGGCTTTAAGGCCGGCTCATGTTATTGCATGGTTTTGTGTTTTACATTTATTTGAATTGGCCATGTAACACACACAAACATAATGTTGCATTCATTTTGTAGAGAACATTTCAATGCATAGGTTGCTGTTTGACATCCCAGCCTTGAATACTATATGTCCTAATCCCAGAATAGTTCATGCACCAGCAATCATTTACAGTACATTAGATAAGTCTAAAATATGCTATAAAGGATTACAGTCTAAATCAGTGTTTATGAAACTTGAAATAACTTTTAGGTCTTCAGGTAACCCCGGCTTTAATAACTATATCCACAGCTCATAGTATGTTAAAGTGGTGGTTCATAAGAAGAATGCCTTTTACATTGCTGGTCATTGGGAAAAATGTCACTGTACAGGTAACCAAAAAGATCATTGGTGTCACTTAATCTGACCTGAGAGGCACAAATTGCTCATTGCAAGGAACCCTTAGCAATCTGTAGAGGAATCCTGGTTGGGAAACGTTGTAAAGTAATAATTTACCATTTTTTCATATTATTTTAACTGACAAATAATGTGTAAACTAGTGTAAACTAAACTATAAATTAGTAAGGCAATATGGTGTGTGTCACATTTAGTTACTTGTAGTATCTAATTATCTTTAATTGTCTGACATGATCACTGCTCAGAGCAGTTTATGAAATTATCCAGGAAGCCTGCAATTATAATAAACTTCCACTGGATGGCGACAGACTACCACTCTGGTCTTTGTACTCAGCTTCATTACTGGCACTTGTATTGTTATATAGAAGATAATCTCAAAGTTCCCAGTGGAGGTAACAACCAGCAATAAAACCAAACAGGGGGATTTAACTATTTTCTACTATATTCAAATTCTGGCTTTACATATACTTTAAAGAAAACCTGTCATGATATTTTGCAAGTTGCATCCCAAAAATGCTAACCACCCTGTGATTTCAAACAGACGGCTTGATTTACTAAAGGAGAATATTCAGCAAGATTCAGCAAACCTGGAATGAAATTCTTAAAAATAGTTTTTGAACAATGTTTCCAATCCTGAACCAGATCCATTCCAGGTTTGCTGGATCCCCCAGGTCCTCCCACGATAGTCTATCTTCTCCAGGGAACCTTAGAGGACCAATAGACTATAAATGTGATCTGTTTGCCCTGGAGTCTTCTATCTCCTCCTCGGTGGCTACTGTTTCCTTTTCTGTGTTTGCAGCGCAGAACATGCCGGGGAATTAGTGCCGGATATCTGCTATTTGTAGAACACGTCCAGTCTTAGTTATGTTGGCCAATTGTGCAGCTCCCCTGGCCAAGATTCTGCTTGTCTGCGAGGCAAATTTGAAATTACTCATAAGCAATAATACAGAATGAGATTTATAACCAGAACCACTTGTGTAAATAAAGCCCGGGCTGCGTGATGAAGAAAAAAAAAAGCTTTTACCATTGATGAAGAATTGTCATTCACAGCCAGCTAGTTTGGATTTAATTCAGAATGGATTGATCATAGGTATCGGTTGTGTAAAGTAAAATTTGGGAAATAAAGATCGTCTATATACCCGGGAGGAATTTAACAAGTTTCATTGCATGCACTTACTTCTTGCTTCTGTTCTGAAGATATCACTAATCTAGGGAGTACTTTCTTAGATTGTAAGCTCTTCGGGGCAGGGTCCTCTCCTCCTGTATCACTGTCTGTATCTGCCTATCATTTACAACCCCTATTTAATGTACAGCGCTACATAATATGTTGGCTCTATATATATCCTGTTTATTATTATTAATAATAATGATACTGTTCTCTTTTATGTTTTCTCTTTTAAATCAAAATGCCGGTTACCTGTTTTAGTTTCCTTTAAGCTAAACTTTAGGCTCATATAAAAGACACAAATCTATAATAATGAGACCTTGGTGAGTCTACCTATTAAAATCACACGTGAGTATTCCGGCATAAACCATGGAAATGTTCATCCTTAAAGCATCACTTTCAGAATGCAGCACTTTTGGAGCCCATTAACCCAGAATCAAGAGAAATGCAGTGCATGTTTAATAAAAACAGGCTGCAACACACATGAGTGCATGGAGAAACAAGTCAGAGTGCAGTTTTAGGGGTGCAGCTCATGGCAAAAAATAGCAGGCAATCTGGTGCAGTGCAAGAACCCTAACACATTTAGTTATTCAGGGACATCCCTGAAGAACTCCCTGGACTCACCTGACATTGCTCAGGCTTGGTGATTGGTCACTCAGACACCCAGTGCTTATATGTCACAGGAATGGGAAAGAGTCACATGCTCCCCATACCTAAAAGCGATGAATATTCCACATAACTCTGGAGGGTTATTATAACATTGGGAAGCAAAGAGAAAGAGTAGGAAAGTCTGTCCCTGCCAGCTGCAGTGTAGCTCTGGGAGTGTAAGCAGTGGTCTCTCTGCAGAAGTCCAAAACACCAAGTCCAAAACTCAGTCAGACCTAAAGCTTTGCAATCAGTGAAACTTGTGTGCCCTGCTGATCGGAGAGCTTTGGCTCTGTTCTATCTATCTATCTATCTATCTATCTATCTATCTATCTATCTATCTCTATCTATCTAACTATCTATCCATCCATAGCTATCTATCTATCTATCTATCTATCTATCTATCTATCTATCTATCTATCTATCTATCTATCCTTCTATCTATCTATCTATCTATCTATCTATCTATCTATCTATCTATCTATCCTTCTATTCATCTACAGTGGTATGATTATTCATTCATTTTTTATTTATCACTGCTAGCATTCAACAACGGTCAAGAGAAATGGGAGGCACTTAAGATAAATTTTGTTGCGTTGTATTTTTGGGTAAATGTAATAAATTGTTTTAAATACTGTTTCCACTCTGTGATTATGGAGTACTGATTGTAGATTAATGATTAAAAAAACTATTACAACATCAGGCTGCAACATAATAACATTATTATTATTATTAATAATAATATTAATAATAATATCATCAATATTTATAATTATATAATCCCATTATATAGCGCCAACATATTACACAATAGGGGTTGCAAATGAGAGACAGATACAGTGACATAGGTAAAGAAGAGGACCCTGCCCCGAAGAGCTTACAATCTACAGATACAGTGACATAGGTAAAGGAGAGGACTCTGCCCCGAAGAGCTTACAATCTACAGATACAGTGACATAGGTAAAGGAGAGGACCCTTCCCTGAAGAGCTTACAATCTACAGATACAGTGACATAGGTAAAGGAGAGGACCCTGCCCTGAAGAGCTTACAATCTACAGATACAGTGACATAGGTAAAGGAGAGGACCCTTCCCCAAAGAGCTTACAATCTAAGAGGAGGGGAAAGTATCACACAGAAAGGTAAAGGAGAGGACCCTGCCCTGAAGAGCTTACAATCTACAGATACAGTGACATAGGTAAAGGAGAGGACCCTTCCCCAAAGAGCTTACAATCTAAGAGGAGGGGAAAGTATCACACAGAAGGGGGGATATAAGTGAAGGAAGTCTGAATACTTTCTGAAGCCTCTGTATATATCTATTATCTATCACTCATATGTGATCTATCTTTTTAAAGTTCAGCTACCCCCCCCCCCCCCCCATCCCAAGTTACTTTTACTTATAATCATCATTTTACATATCATGTTAAATTAATAGAAATGGAAATGACTTATTTTGTATTGATGAATGTAGATGAATGCAGATAACAATGGTGATAATTCTTTCATGATTTTACTGCAGAAGCAACCTTATAAAAGGAAATGCCCTCCCCGGGGTTCTATAGATGGGATCAAGAGGTATTTACAAAATGTTCCAGGAGTTACTTTGGCTGCGTACACATGTGCAAAAATTGTTGTTGGAAAAGATCTTTTACCATCCTTTCCAACGTCAAAAGACTGAAAGATGCATGAACAAGTGCTGTACATATAGCACCTTTCTGCTCTATGGAGAGGGGGGAAGGGCGGAGCGGCACCCCACGGTGCACTCTCTCCTTTAATTGCACTATGATCGTTCAATGTTCGTCGTCTGTGAATCCGCCAGGATGAGCGATTCTCGTCCAAAATCATTCCTGAGGCTATATATAGTAGTATATGTATATATGTATTTATATAAATTTGTAATCTTTAGCATGGTAATGTACTTAAAAAACCCAAACATGTTTAATCTTTTTTAACTGAAACTTTACAAATAGGTAATCCCAGGTAATTCTACCATGAAGGTTCTAGGATCAGGAGGGCTGATATTGGGGGAAGATAAAGCTGTTGAAGTCTTATAAGAAGCCCCCACTTCCATCCACAATTATTATTACACAGTATTTATATAGCACCGACATATTACACAGCGCTGTACAAAGTCCATATTCATGTCCCTAGCTGTCCCTACCCTGGTCATATGTCATTACCACAGTCTAAGGTCAATTTCGGAGGGAGGCCAGTTACCTAACTGCTTGTTTTTGGAATGTGGGAGGAAACCGGAGTACCCGGAAGAAAACCATGCAAACATGGGAAGATCATGCAAACTCCATGCAGATAGTGTCCTGGCTGAGATTGGAACCTGGGACCTAATGGTGCACAATATACCTAATATTGGACCGGCCCAATATTATATCATTTATTTCATCTACATATACGTTGTGTCATATTCCTTAGCAAGCTGAAACTTTTATACCCTTTTGGACTCGTTTTAGTACTCCAGATGTGCAATGAAGTAATCCAAGAGTCAGTAATCCATACGGAACATCACATGATTGATGGTAGTTTTTTTATATAATTTCTATTTGCCAAGTTTTAAAATGTCCAGAATATTTTCCTGGTCTTTTCTAAAGTAAATATTCAATATGTAAAGCAATGTTTCATTTATTTAAGGATTATTAAATCCATTACTGCAGCTTTTATTTCCTTCCCTAAGGTACCATGGTGGCCAGCGAGTCTGCTGGAGAACATAGACCGCTACACAAGTTTAAAATGAAGTGGAAAAAGCAGCACCATAAGAAAGACTATTGTGCAGAGGACGGGACCTGGTTGTTGGGATCTGTTACAGCTGAGACTTCTGCAGATTCTGCTGAATGTGGCTCTTTCTTAGGAAGAGAAGAGATAGTTCTTTGAGATCTGCATGGTGGGAACATAATGATGACTAATGTGTCCTTCTGCACGGCAAATAAAAAAGTAATAGTAAATGATAATTATAATATATATTAAAATAATGCATCTTTCTGAGGTTTCAATTAGAGAGGGTATACCTGAAAGGAGTCAGGTCCTGCAAACCACACTGTAGGTATCCAGATTTGCACACAGCTGCAGACACAGCACAAAACTTCAAACCGTAACCATGTGACCAAAAGGGACAACTATGCCACGATCCACCGCGGCCACATCTTCCCATTCTCTCCCATTCAATGAACAGGGAGCAAATGGTACTGTGGTTAAACCCACAGCAGAAGGTTAAGGCCAGGACACTATGTGCATGGAGTTTGCAGAATCTCCCCGTGTTTGCGTGTGTTTCCTTCAGTTTTCTCCCATATTCCAAAAACATGTAGTGAGGTCAATTGGCTCCCCGCCAAAATAGGCCTGTATTAATGACATATGACTATGGTAGGGACATTAGATTGTGAGCTCGAGGGACAGCTAATGACATGACTATGGACTTTGTACAGCGCTGCTTAATATGATGGCGCTATATAAATCCTGTGTTAATAATAACAAAAATAATTTCCCCTTTGAGGAACATTTAGTGACATGACAATGGACTCTGTAAAGCGCTGCGTAATATGTCAATGCTATATAAATAAAATAATAACATAATAATATATATTACTATACTAAGACATTCCCTTGAAATAAAAAGGAAAACATATAAAAGTTAAAATGAAGCTTCAGTTTTTGAAACCATTGTTTCCCCAGACAAAGCTTGTTAATCACAGTTTCACCCGTAGCTAATTGGTGAGCTGCTTGGAGAGTTAAATATCCAAAAAATGAAACCAAAAATAATCGTAGATGATCTATGTTTAAAGCATGAAAAGCTGTGGAATGCAATCATTTAATAAAAGTAGCCTCCTAAGAAAGTGTCATCTATCATTCTTTTTTCCTTGCGTCTGGAGTCACTGTTTACATTGGAAAATCCAGATGCAATAATTATGTTTGCAATGATGCAATTAAGGTAAATTGCCTAAAAAAAGCAGATAGGTTGCCAGATTTCCTGCTTTCTTCTGTATGCACTAATTATGCTATGTTTCACATTACATCTTTTAGGACAAGTCTACTTTTTCATGTACAAGATTCTATTTTTGGAATGGTGGTGGCTTTTGTGCCATGGGATTGTATTTTGGAATTCTATTGATCATCTATAATTTTATGCAGTGTATTGTGATGGTTTATAGATTGCATTGACATTTTGTTTATACATGATTGTAATACTTTATTTTAAAATAGGATGTATAACTTTAATCTGATTATGTTCAATAGGTATCAGTGAAATGAAAAACTATTGCGAATTAGAATAAGTTTGCATTGTTTAAGATGAACTCCAGCTTTGCTTTGTTTTTTATGCCCTGCATGTGGAATCCTCTCTCCAAGCTTTAGAACCTTCTTACCTTTTATAGATACCGGTCGCATTTTTGGGCTACAAACAACAAATGACATTGAGCCCCAAGGCGGGGACAGGTCTAAATAAAATGGGGCGCTGGGGAAATATGGATTGAGGGTCCCAAATACCCAGAATTCCAGCTCCCTGCACCCCTTGCTATCATTTGCGTCTCTGGAGAATGTAGGGAATGTTGGGAAATAACCCAGTTTTCGCTACTCCAAATCCAGCCCTGCCTTTAGAGTCAACATCCATGCCGTCCCAGACTGGCCATTTTATTTTGGCTGTCCTACATGTCCTACATAGGAGGAAATGAAATAGGGGGGGTCTGCATTCTAATGGAGTGCAATCATGGGGAGTTTGCTGATGTCTTTGCCAGGCTTCCCCCACCCCACCCAGAATTGAGGAATAAGAAGGACCCACTAGTCATGTGATTGTCAATAAAAGGAAAGTTTTATCTAGGGACCCTCAGAGTAAAATTTCTACAGTGATTTATATTGGGGGGTCCTTGGTTACAATGAGTGTATTGTCAATGCTTGTTCCATTATGCGTAAGTGAAATGAGAAATAGTTTGCTTTATTGAAAGTCTATTTACTTGCAAATGTGAAAATAAAGCTGTTGCTAAACTGGTGCCCCATTTTCTGTTGTTTCCAGGGGGCTTGGGTGACATCCTTTCTCGTCATGTGCTGCCATTACTGAGTTTTGCTTGATCCAATTACATTCTCGTTAGCCATCAGTGGTTCTTGCTTTCTCCTTTACCATCCTGCCCATTACTAATTCCATTTTTTGTATGTCTCCAATGCTGCCATCATGGACCCCGGCTGTGTCCGCTCCCACCCTATTCTGTAACCACTAATCCCTGCCACCTCCTTTCTAATTCAGTTGTACCATCAATGATCCATGCCACCTCCTCTCTTATCCTGTCCTGCCATATCTGATCCATGCCACCTCTTCTTTTATCCTGTCCTGCCATCTCTGATCCATGCCACCTCCTCTCTTATTCTGTCCTGCCATATCTGATCCATGCCACCTCCTCTGTTATTCTGTCCTGCCATATCTGATCCATGCCACCTCCTCTTTTATCCTGTCCTGCCATATCTGATCCATGCCACCTCCTCTTTTATCCTGTCCTGCCATATCTGATCTGATCCATGCCACCTCCTCTCCTATTATGTCCTGCCATACCTGATCCATGCCACCTCCTCTCTTATCCTGTCTCTCCCAATCTGACAGTGCCCAGTAGGCATTAGATGGTTTCTTGTCCCTAGCTGTGTCAATAGTATACAAGTAGTTTGAGGGTTGATTTATTAAATGCGAACAGAAATCTCATAATGTTAAAAAAGCGAAGTAATCCATTATTCACTATATTTTATATATTCAGAACTTTATCATTTTCACTAAGCTAACTACTTCAAAGATTGCCAATGCATCAACTCAGACTGTTAATCATTACTTCTAAATAGCTTACCCTGTAATAATTTTATCCTAACATTCAATAAGAATGCTGACTGTACTGCCAGTCCTATTAACTGATATTACCAACATTGCACACAAGATAACATCAATATATATGCCCCATTAAAAAACCTGCGGTCCTTGCCATTGCTTTTTTCCAATTTTTCATACATTTTGGTATTTTCTCCCCTAAAATAGTTTAATAGGGATCTGGAGGTATGTGGGCCAAAACGCCATGATGAAATAGCGGGGCAGTGACACATTTTGAGCCTGACTCATTCTGTTTGTTTTAACTGGCTGCAAACACCATTAAACTAACAGCAAACTCAAGTAGAGTTCTGTCTCGGCTGAACTCTCTGGCACGGGTACGAGGGATCCCAAGGACAAAAAGATAAATATATTTTCAGGAAATAAGAAAAGGCATTTATCTGAGCTATTAATTACTCAGTGCTTATTTTAAGTGCATAATAGGGACCGGCTATAAATTGAGCGCACCGTAGCCGCTGTATATACTTTATCATGCAATCTAGGCATCATTCCCAATTTGCATGAACTGTACAGGAAAACTCCAGAGTGAAAACGATTTCACTTAAGAAAACATTCTTTTCAGCACAGACCTTTTTTCTTTTTCGAAATGTTGCTGGTGTCACCAATGAGTGTATTAAATTGGCCGGCTGTAGTTTATGCTGGGCTGTCGTATGGTATTAAAGAAAATACAAGCTTGTTTTCTCTTTTACAAAGCTTGGCACAAAGGAGAAAGGAGCTTGGGCAGAAGTCAGTCCAAGTGCAATATTTGAGATTGGCATGGCTGGGAGAGGATCGTTTAGCAGGACCGAAGGAAAAATTCTTCTGCCAGAGAGTGGGGACTTAGTTAAGAGTCACTTAAGTAAAAAAAAGTTTTAGGTCTTAATGATACATTTTTTTTGTTTTAACTGTCATTATTTTAACTATGAACCGCATTACCCTAATGCCAGTGGATACAACTCATGCTCTGTTCAGAATATCATCAATTGTTGCCACCCCCTTGTGCTGTAAAGCAGTGGTCCCCAACCTTTTCTAACTCGCGGACCGCTAAATGCACAGACTCCTGACCACATGCGCTGGAAGCCGTGTATCACTCAAAGGGGAAGAAACTTCCCCCAGAGTGACATCATGATGCCAGAGACACAACCCGTCCACCACCCCGAGCCTGCAATCAGTACGGGGGACATGGTCCGCAACTCTGGCTGGCCTTTTTCTGACCCCACTGGTGGGTGCACTGGCCAGGGCCACAGCCCACCTGTAAGACCTGGGTTAGGGACCCCTGTTCTAAAAAATACCAAAAATGTTTTGACTTTGGCAAATGCCATTAGAAAGAGAAATAGGATTTGTACTTGGGTCACTAGCACAGCACCACCTACTTAGAGCCAACACTAACCCATAAAAAAATAATTTAAAGGCAGGAGACCCATCATCCCCAACTCAAAAGTACAAAACACTGTAGGAAACAAAGATAGACTGAGCCCATGTAATCCTAATTTTTTCCCTATTTGTAAAAAAACACACCATCTATATATATTTTTTTTTGTATTCATATTTATTAATTACTGTTTTGAATGTTAACAATGACGGCCACATTTGGTGACTCAGGTTTATAGTATGAAGGAAAGGCTCTTTAGAAAGACCTAGGTTTATACTCGAGAATGTAGTTTTCCTCTTTTTTCAGGTAAAAGTTGGTACCTTGGTTTATATTCAGCTCTGTTTATATTCAGGTATATACGTTCATATTAAAATGCCTGCTAAAAACTACAATGCTCTTATTTTACTTAAAACTTCTTTTTGTCTGTAGGCTAAGCTGAAGAAGAACATAGATCAAGAAATAAAGAAGTGGTTTAAAAGTGGACAATTCCTTTAAGGAATATTAAAAGTTGAATTGTTTATATAACTTGTTATTCAAAATGCATTTCCCCTACACATTATGTATTTATGGTGATCTAAAGGTTAACAAACATAAATGAATTATGCCTAATAATAAAATTAAGCTATAAATAAAGTTAATTCTGGTAAGCTTTATTATATTATATTATAATAATCCAATAACCTCGTTGACTTTGGAAAGTAATTGTACGTCCAGCCTGGGGTAACCAAATCTTTATTGGATAAACTAAATATTTATTTTGCTATGGAAACCCAACCTAAACCTTGTTACCTCGGCTTATAAAACTACTATATATAAAACTACAGCTCGGAAATTCAGCTTGCTGTTATGTTATTACTGCTCAATTTAATTTGGAAGTGAAGTATTGCGTGTGGTTAATAACAAACAAAATGTAATTAACTTATAATTTGTAAGTGCAGTTAAGGAGAAAATTCTCCAGAGGTTGCCAGACAGCTGCCGTACCGACTCTTGGACATTATAAAATGAATTTTGTCTGCAAGATATATGAACATTTTAACTGTCAAGATGGCACCTGTATTGTATAGAGTTGGTTTTCCCATAATGCATGTGATGCCACAGTGGATAAAGCCTACAAATTTTTGGGGTATAAATGAGAGGGAAGTAAAAATCTGAAAAGAAAAAACGTAATATATATATATAAAAAAATTAATATTCCAACTACATCTTCAATAATATATTTAGGAGGGAACTAACTATACCTTATATAAACTCAGCCTAGCCAATCAAGATGGCTAAAATCCTAAAACAAGGTAGGATTGAGCTTTTGAGCTCCGATGATGGTCCCTGAGAGGGAGTTGGTGGACATTGCACCAACTGGATCGGAATTGCATATTTGTGGACTACAATTCCACTTTTAGATAACATTCCTTGGTGGATTTGCAACTGTGTTTTGTGTTATTATCATGAGGTTTAATTTACCTCTATGGTCAGTTTTAAATGCTGAATTTGCTGGTTCTGGTCGGATAACCAAGCATTAGAAATCAGTCATTTGTAGATTATTTTAGTTACAGTGGACTCATTGGACTCTGTTTATAAAATAAGGAATCTGACATTCCCTCAAACATTCCCTTGTGGGAGTCAATAACTGGGAGTCAAACACATGGACAATGGATGATTCCCACAATGGAATGTTTGAGTGAATGTAATATTCTGTATTTTATAAATAGAGCCCATTGATTTTAAAAAAACTTGTCAATCTTTTTGTTTTATTTTTTGCCAACTCAGACATCCACAATCTACATCTACTCTTCCAATCGTGGCTTGATAAGATGATGCCAGAAGCCAATAGCAAATTCCATGATCATTTTTCCGAAGGAGGAGAAATGTGACATTGGGGGTGTTGGCATAAAAAGTGTTGGGGACTTTGGGAATGGGGTCTCTGCCCCGGCCATGTTATTTCAAGATTTGAAATCCTCTTCCTGGCCACCAAAAGAAGGACTTGATGGGTTTTTAGACATGAGGACGATATAAGTGATTCAGTGTGCTCATGTCTCTATATAAGTGCAATATACATTTTGGATTTTATTAACTGGACATATTGAAACTGGGTACAACTTTCAAGGACTACCAGCATCAAGTCTAGTGAACTCAACTTGATAGAAGTGAATCCTATTCAACAGATTCTTGTAAGAAGAACAAGAATGCAAAGGTTCAAGGTTTCAAGTTTTTTTTTGCTGCATATGGGATAGGGCAGCGCCTTTGCAGTGTTAGGTCCTAGGCTTGAATCTTGGCCAGGACATTATCTGCATGGAGTTTGTATGTTCTCCCTGTGTTTGCGTGGGTTTCCACTGGGTACTCTGGTTTCCTCCAATTCCAAAAACATGCAGTTAGGTTAAATGGCTTCCCCCAAAAAGACCTTAGACTGTATGAATGACATATGACTATGGTAGGGACATTAGATTGTGAGTCCTTTGAGGGACAGTTAGTGACATGACTATGGACTTTGTACAGCGCTCCGTTCCAGTTTCCAAACCATGTTTGCAAAACTAAATCAGTTGTGAATAGGCTTTGTCAAGAATGAATTGTGAATAAAACTAAAGTGTAATCAATGCAGCACAATAAATAAATGATCCTTTAAAGGAGACCTACATATAGTATAAATCTGACATGGCACTGGGCATTGCTCAAAGGAATTGATGTATGTAATATATGTGCACAGCTTTCTGATTATCTGGCTATAGTAGACCATCACTGGATCAAAGCTGCCAACAGGAGCCACCTATTTATTGACTACATATATACTGATATAATATTCAATATAAAACATTGTCACGGGCACCCAAAGCAATAACCAATGCAGATTAATTGCAATGCACCACAATGCACAGTTATGCAATGTCACATGTTGTGGTGTGCTGTGTCAATTTTTTGTTATGTTAGTATGGGATGCATTTAAATGAAATGCTTGAATGCAATGCACTTTAACATGTTACATTACATTAATTTAAAAATAGAACTGCTGTGAATGATACTAATGGCAATTTCTTAAGTGTTATATAACAAGCCAGCACTTTATACATGAGAGAAGAATATAAAACAAAATCAATAATAATAATAATGGTTTCATCAACATATAACCAACCATATAATAAAATATAACATAACACATAAAAACATATTATAAAATAATATAAGTATATAAGTTGTGTCATATGTTCACTTACCTTTAGATGGCAGCACTTGATCATTGAAATGGTCCCATTAGGGCTCCTGACAGCTGCTAGACTGATGCCTGGCTGAATTTTGTTCCCTGTTCCTGAATCCCTTCCAAACCTGAGGCCCAGATCCTGTTTCTAATTTGTGGAAAGGGAACTGGCAAGCCTTTACCAATTCTCAACACTTTATCTAAAATTGTTTCCCATTTCCTGGTCTGAGTTATGGAAGAAATGGTCAAAGTTGCACTTTAGTAGTACAAATGGGACAGGAAAAGAAAAAAGGAAAAATAATTAAATGTATTATTATTTGTATTATTAATATTAATATTAATAATATTAATAATAATAATAATATTAATAATAATAATAATAATAATAAATGATAATACATGACCATTGTAGCAATTCTAAATTGATTTTTGATGTTACAATGTCACTTGCTCAGATATACCATAAAAAAAATAGATTTAATGTTGTAAATCACTTTTTTGTTGAATTTTTTGCTATTAAGAAAAAGCCCAAAATAGTTCCAGTATAAAAATTACCTATTGTAGTGCACCAATCACTCTCCTCCCCCAGTGTCCCCATCACTGTGGAAATATGTCCCCTTGGGGAGATTTCCCCTATATTCTTGTTCTAGTGCTGGCCTATAATTTTCTTTCATTTAATGACAATGGTAATCAAGACAATTAGAGAGGGATAGAATACCACTAAAAGACAGCACAAAAACTGGACAGGGAGTTTAACCCATCACAGCTGCGTAATATGCTGGCGCTATATAAATACTGTGTAATAATAATAATAATAATCACAGCTGTGTACAGAGGAGTAGATAAACTAATTTTACCCCTTTTATAGGATCTAATCACATAGCGAACACAGCAGGATTACTATGAAGCCCAATGGTAAATTAAATTTACACTCACATTGATTTATTAAAGATCCTTATGCTTGTGTTTAGGCATATATATTTATATATTATTATTATTACACAGTATTTATATAGAGCTGACATATTATGCAGTGCTGCACAAAGTCCATAGTCATGTCACTAGCTGTCCCTCAAAGGAGCTCACAATCTAATAATCCTACCTCAGTCATATGTCTTTAACACTGTCAATGTACAATTTAGGGGGGGAGTCAGTTAACCTAACTGTGTGTTTTATATATGTTTATAAATAATATATAAGTAAATAAATAAATAAACTGTCTTTTTTAGTTTTGTTATGTATTATTCATCATTATGTAGAAAACTTTAAATGCATTTGTGTACCTAAATCTGTCCCAGATTTGCAGTCCCTGTACAGCAGGGCTGAAGTATGAAAAGAAGAAACAGCACAATGAGCAAAAAAAGGTATTGTATTGACAAGAAGCATGCTGATAGAAGGAAAAAGCAGAGCAACAGAAAAATGAGTGAAAGGTGAACTTTCATTGTGTTACTTTTTCTTTTCAATGTTCAAACGCAGGTTGGGGGGTTGGGTCCACGCTGGGCTCAGGGGAAGTAGATTTAATGACGCCATCAGACCGAGGAAATCTAGTGCAAGAAAAAATGTATTGCAGGGGAAATGGATGCATTTAGGGAGCACAGTTGTACAGGAGACTCTAAATTGTGACAAAAATATTTTCTCTGCCTCAAACAGAAATATAAAATATATATTAAATATATATAATATATATTAAAAATGTTCCTTAAAACCCAAAATTAAAATTTTACCTACCTTGAAAATTTTCATGATTGGTGACACATGAAGTAGAGGGAGAAAAAGAAAAAAAGTCAAAGTGCAGAGACCAATGCAGCCTGGAATAGGAAAGTTAGGGCCCCGATCCCTAGTTTTGGATGCACAATTGGCCCAGGGCCACCTACAGTCGCAATGTAACTGAGATCGAACTCCAGATCTCTACACCATCAAAACCTATTAAAGATCTACATTGGAGAGGGAGACCTTCAGTGCTTCTTCATAGAGAAATTTTATTTAAACATTATCTTTCCAGGAAAGAACTTTTTTGGAAACCTCTAAAGAAAACCGTCATTGATGACGGTTGCACATAAACAGCTTGGAATTAGTATGTAGCTCAGTGGTTAGAAAAAAGTCAATGAGCACCAGGATAAATTTCCAAAAAGTGGTTAGTAATCATAGTAAAACAATAAAAAAGTTGTGGCAATCTGATAAGAGATATACTAGGATGATCAAAATTTATCCAGCGGTGATCGTTTCTGTACCATATTCACACTAAAGTGGCAAAAAAAAACTCCATTCACGGTAAAGGAATAACCAATAGATAATATATAATAATATATTAATAATAGACATAGTAGAAAGTGGAAACTTTTTATGTTTTTATGACAGTGATATCACCAAGTTCCCTTAATTTGTAAAAAGCCGACTTTCCCTGACTATGCCTGTGTGTGTTAAAGGAAGAATTGTGATTTCTGGGCCACAACCTTGGCAACCTTTGATAAATCATCTTCTGAAGTTTGGAGGCACCATGACAAACATAATTCATCCATTAGAAAAAAATCTACATAACACATAGATTCATATGGCGTAAAGGTCAGCGGCCCCAGGGAATGATTAGGGAACCTCAGAGGAGACATAGAACAGATATCTGATGGCAGGGCAGACAATTGACACATGGCCGGCTTATGATTATTATCAGCGATTAACGGGAGACAACTGGGAGAGCAAGAACACAAGATCTGAGATGATGATCTGAACCAGAGGGGCCTTTAAAAAGATACGCTGCATCAATTAGAACGCAATAAGCAAAACACTAAACTGCAATTAAAGCTGGACAGTCAACTACAATTGACATCACTGTCTCAAAGGTCCATTAATGGCTATTAAGTGAATATGGCCCAGTGGATTTCTGTTGTGTCTTTTAATGAAGCATTGTGTTTCCTTTTAAGCCTTCATTAGATGTCAAACAATATATTGTCAATATCGTCAAAAATATTGTCAATAATGTAAAGAAATAATGGAATTTTATTCTATTGCTGAAACATATATATAAAATGAATCAATGATGAACCAATACTGGTGTAAAGGCCTGCCCCACCTATATATATATACGAGGGGGTGCTAAGAAGTTCCTGGCTTTGCCCCCTTCCAAATGAAATAGAAAAACAAGTGTGGGGGCATATGACAGCCTAATATCTTAGTATGTAACTGTGCAAATATTAGGTCTTGTGATTTTTAGTGAGAAGCTGTGATGGCAGAGGCACAAGCAAGTCTCACGTTGTTGGAGTAACGGGCCGTCATGAAGTTTTTGTTTCTCCAGGGAAAGTCAGCAAAGGACATTTACACTGAGATGTCTCAAACACTGGGGGAGAAGTGTCCTTCCTACAGCACTGTCAAAACCAGGATCTCTCGTTTCAAGACTGGGCATTTCACCATTGAAGATGAGCCCCGCAGTGTGCGCCCCCCAACCTCAACTGACCCGGCAACCTGCAATACTGTCCATGAGCTGATTATTGAGGACCGGCGAATATCCGCAAAAAAGATAGCCCAGATACTTGACATCTCACGGGAGCATGTTGGGTTTCATATCACCACTATCCTAGACATGCACAAGCTTTCAGAGTAGTGGGTGCCGAAATGTTTGAACAGTGATCAGAGGAAGAAAGGAGTTGAAGCATCCAAAGCTGTTTTGGCCCATTTTGAAGCTGCACAAGACTTTTTGGCTAGGTTAGTGACTGAGGATGAAACCTGGCTGCACATCTATGATCCTGAAACCAAGGAACAGTCAAAGGAATGGCGCCACAGTGGGTCCCCACGGCCTAAGAAGTTCTGAACCCAGAAATAGGCTAAAAAAAGTAATGGCGTCCGTTTTCTGGGACAAAGGCAGTATTTTGTTGGTGGACTACCTACCTATATATATATATACTGTATATTTGTATCAATCATTTAATTTCCATCTCTTCTCATAAGCATTCCCCACCACTTTTATTTTCCATGCCCCTCCCACCCAATCTCCTAATAAATAAAAGGAAAAGACTCTCCATTAGTTTGCAGATGAACTAATACTAATATATATATATATATATATATATATATATATATATATAAATATATAATATATATATGTTGTAGGCCTGCCCCTGCCTAGTTTTGTACATGCCTCCTTTTCTGACATCATCAGGTCACTGGCCAATCAATTAACACTGCTAACCGGGCAAAAAGTTCTGCACTTTTGTTTGGAAACTATTGACTCAATTACTGTCAGGATTATAAAACAATGTGAAAGTACAACCAGACAAATTATGGGAATCTGCACTTCCAGTAAACCATTGCAGGAAACAACATCTACATGCCATTAAAATAAAAAATTGGATTCATTCCACATATTAGGATGGTGTCCAGAGCAAAAAAAAAAAGTTTGATTGGCCCCTGGACCAACTGCACTCAAGCTTTTCTTGTTGTCCCCTATACTTTACAGAAGCCATGGATTCCGACAAGCAAACTGATGATGGCCAACAACCTTTAAACGGTTTGAGATGAATGGCTTTACACAATAAATTTGTATTTGTACTATAATAGCCATGTGATGTAAGTTTGAGATGCAGACGCCTTCTGTTTTACAAAACATCCACTAGTGTTGTGTGACGGAGTAATATATAATCAATCTAGTCCATAAAAGAGTTCAGCCCAGGGGTCCCGCACTCTCCATAGTTTATCTTAACCTTTGCCCAGCCGCGCCACATGAACATTTGTTTCTGCTTTGTAGAAGGTGGCACTAAATACCTTTCAGCAGATCCTGACCTTAAAAGCCCCAAAGAGGTGTTTGGCTGGTCTGTGGCTGCTCTCCAAAGCCTTACACATTCTTTCTCACTCTCAGGACCAAACTCTCCACCCAAACTTCATTCTCATCAGCCCAGAAGAATAATGATGGATAGACACAAATAAACAGACTTTTCATATGTTTATAGCTGCACCAGAGTTTGAAAATCACAGCAAGATGAATCTCAAGCTGCTTGACACACAGAAGAAAATTGCTTGCTGCGACTGGAAAACTTTCATTGCCAAGATTTTTATTGCCAATGTTAAAAGAGGAGCTCTTTCAATGCAAGACAGACGTTAAGATCGTAAATCGTCTGTAACAGTGTGAAGAATGGGCAAGATTCAGGAAAAGTTTAATAATTTAGAATTAACCTGGAACTATGGGCAAAAGCAATAATTATTCAGTGACATTAACACAGAATGATTACATCCTGTGACACTTCTGCTTGGTTCTACCAGTAGATTTGTGATTTTTTAACTTTTTAAAGTTATAAAGATACAGAACTCAATCCAGGTCTTCTGGATGAGTATGCAAAGGCATATCAACAATATGTTTATTAGTTTATTATTTTCCTAAGCAAGAAATCCAAAATAGTCTTATAACATGATTCCCATTATATTAATGGACTTAGTGAGTCCAAATGAGTAAATGGTATCAACGCTGACGCATTTCACCCTTGTTAAACTTCTTAAGAGGAAATTACGGCTGGAGACACAAGGAATCATGGAGGATTTCATCGAGCATACATGGTGGGTCTGGGGTAGCACTCTGGCCTTTTTAGTGCTAGGTCCTAGAATCAAATCTCAACCAGGACACTATCTGCAAGGAGTTTGTTTGCAGGATCTCCCGGTGTTTGCATGGGTTTCCTCCAACTTTTCAAAAACATACAATTAAGTTAATTGGATTCCCAGACTGACCATAAATTGTATTAATATATAAAAATACTGTATAATATTTGAGTACAGAAGTCATAATATGGAAGGTTAAAGTAGAAGGATGTCCTTACCCATCATATCCCCACTTATATCCCCTCACTTCTGTGGAGCATCACAGCCACATCCTGATTGGTGGCTACTCTGTTCATTCACTGCACCATTGTCACCCTGTAGACAAGATAATCTTAATTTGACCCAAAGTTTTAGGTTGATTTTATGTTAGAGACAAATTGGAGCTCAATACCAACTAGCACATTTCTAGGTAGTGAAAGCAAACAATTTTTTTTTGCTTTTTTAAAAAGATGATAAAAGCCGATGTATGAGCTAAGGACTTCGGTTAGCATTAAATGAAAGTTTTGTGGACAGAAAAGTCAATAAGACTAAAACATTTAATGATCAATAGGGATGCTATAGGAAGCAGTAGGGAACTGGTCAAACTAAACATTTACTGGAAAAGTCTATATTGGCACATTGGCACCTACCTATATCCCTGGATTATAATGATTTGCCCTAAAGTTTTTTTTACCCTTATTGTTAACTATCTATAGCAGGGGTGTCAAACTCAAATACACAGGGCAGAAATTAAAAACCTATACAAAGTCGCAGGCCAAACTTGAAGTTCATTGAAAAATTTGAGGGATTTTTCCTTCTCATTAGATATAAAACCTTTCATATGGAAACAAAGAGGTTTTGCTTCACATTCAATCTAGTATAAGCCTATAATAGAGAAATAGCAACGCTAGTACAATTCCCTGCATCAATAAAACAGTCCAATGCAGGGCCACGCATTGGCAGAAAGGCTGCTGGTCTATAGACGCGAGTCATGCCGGGAATTATAGTAGCGGCGCTATTTCAATGCGTGGGCGGACCAGCTGCAATTCATATTTAGAATTCCTTTGGGGCCAAACAAAAATCCTTTGGGGGGCCAAATTTGGCCCTTGGGGCAGAGTTTGACACCCCTGATCTATAGCATGCTCAGTTTAAATTGCTTGGTTCTTTATTGGGTTGCTATTACAGCTCATACCCATCTACTAGTAAAACCAACCTGGCTTTGTGACTGTCCTCTTCGGGTGGCATGGGTGGGAGGATTTTTCAGGGCTAAGTCACCTAAAAATGCTCTGCAGAACTAATTGGAGGCTTGTGGAGAGCACTAACATTGTGCACCCCAGTCTCCTCACCAAGAAATTCAGAACAAAGTAAAGTCTTTGCAGTTGGCATTCCCCCAGATTCTCCATACCTTGTATGACTTCCCCATACACATAAATTATGGTATTTCACTGGCTATGACAGAGGAAAGATAGGTGGAGGGCAGCTGGCACAGTGAATATAAGAGGGTTGGGAAAAGGAAGGGATTCTTTGCATGCACACTGGCTCTTTGCTCCTTATAGGCAAGATTATATTGTTATTTTAATTTTAAAGGATATGGGGCCTGCATGAAGAGTGACCTAAAAATATAATTGGGTCACTTTCCTCAATGTAGCTTTTACTTTTTACTGGACAATAGCTTTAGGGTCCTGTGTAGATGGGCTTTGAGCTTGTTTCAGTAAAATCTCTGACCTTAGTCTAAGACTCTACTAAGATCATTCAGAATTTATAGGCAGGTGTATTTGACTTGTTGCTGACCTTCTTCTGACCTGCATTTGACCTTCTTCAAACTGGTTTTTCGCAATACATTAGACTTATGTTTGCTTCCTCTAGTACTTGAAATCATGGACCTAAAACAAGTATAGACATTAATGTGAAATCAGAAGTAGTGTTGGTCAAATTTGCCTCTGTTCAGTTCACTGAGAGTTCTCCTGAATATTTGGTTTGATTGGCCAGATTTGAATCTATGATTGGGGAAAGTTCATCCAATGCTACAAGTATAGGGTATGGCCTAGCCAATCTGGCTATTGGACTATGACAGCAGTGATTGTATTCAGGCCCGACTGGCAGAGCTGTAGCCAGTACCTGTCATTGACAGCTATAGTATGTGGTATAGTAGGTGGCAAATCCAATGTTAAATCTCAGTTTAGTGGCTAATCCAATCACCAACATTGGTGATGCTCAACTTTATTAGATTCAAGCTAGATGATCGATTTTGGTTTGAATTTGGCACAGACCCAAACTGAGCACCAAACCTATTCAGAAGTCCTGTGATTTGTGTGTTTGAGGTCTCCTGGTCCTCCAGGCTATGCTGTCTATACCAGGCCCAGCATGGCTGCACATATGATGTCATTCCGACCCTGCAATCACTTTCCCATTCATTCTCTCTAATCAAGAACTGCCTCTTCTTGTCTGTTAGTTTTAACTAAAGGCAAGAGCTGAGCCATCTTATTAAGCACCCCTTTGATCAGGTCTTCTTATTGTTTTGCCTGGAAGACAAAAAGAAAAGTTGCATTCATTTACCAGGATGAATATGTCAAAAATCTTTCTGACATAGCTCAGAATTATAGGGCTTAACTATTTTCACTTACTGATAAAAGGAAGGTATTCAGTATTATACAGTTCTCAGCTCATTAACCTGCTTTGTGGGAAAGGGTGGTTGTCAAAAAAACTGAAGTTTTTGATTTATCAGAATTTCGGCAAAAATGAGGATGTTTCTTTCAAAATTTCCCATTATGGTCAAATGCATTGGAGTCAAAGGGCTAGTGGAATTTATATTTTTGTTGGCTTTTAAAGCACATCTAAACCCCAATACAGAATATTTAAAACTGATCCTTACTAGTGTTGGTGTTCAAATTTGGGTTGTCCTTATATTTGACCCGAATATGGCTGTTCCAATTCGGATAGACCCGACCCGAAAAACACGGGATTCGACAGTAAAAATTCGGGAAAAAAATTGTAAAAACTGTGTTTTAAAAAAATATAAAAATTGATTTTATAGTAATTTATTGATTCTTTGTGATTTTTTAACCAACTTTTTTTTGTACGGGTTTTCCCACAATGACAATATGATTCTCATGGCTGCACAGCTCCTCCTGTCATTGCGGGATCTCAGGGCACTATAAGTGATGAATGGGGACTTGTCCCCATTCATCACCTGTAGTGTCCTGTATTCTTAGATAGAGAAACTCTATCCAAGAACACATAGCACAGCTCTGCAGTAGCAATCGTGGTTGCCGCGCTGTGCTACTACTATGTATTCTTGGATAGAGTTTCTTTATCTAAAAATACAGGGCACTACAGGTGATGAAAGGGGACAGGTCCCCATTCATCACTTATGGTGCCCTGAGATCGTGGTGCAACTGCAGAGGCAATCTGCAGTTCAGTTTCCCACATGACGTGCTCACAATGACGTGCTTGTCCCCATTCATCACCTCAGTTTCCCACATGACGTGCTCACATGACGTGCTTGTCCCCATTCATCACCTGTAGTGCCCTGTATTTTTAGATAAAGAAACTCTATCCAAGAATACATAGTAGAAGCACAGGACAGCAACAGCAATTGCTGTTGCAGCGTTGTACTATGTGTTTTTGGATAGAGAAACTCTCTCCAACAACACATACAACTACCGGTAGTAAAGGGCTGCAAGAACCATCTGATGTGTGCATACTAGATGATTGTTGCCTTGTCTAGTGCAAAAATCTAGCATGTGCTCCCTGATGCCGATCGTCAATTTACCCTGCATATCTCTGTCTGGCCAACCTTATAGTATACAGGAGCTTTATAGGATTCTTCTTTATGTCTGTGTAGCTCACCAGACATCACAAGTCATTGCATTTCTGTCCAGATCAACCAATATTCTCTGTACGTGCTATATGTGTATTTAACTTAAAAAAAAGAAATCAGTCCACCACCATATTTAAGGACCAGCAAGCTACAATGTATTACATTTTTGTTGTTGGGTTAAGTTCTAAATTTACAAATACAACAATTAACATGCCAAACCCCCCTTCTTATTAGATCAGGTTTTACAGTTCCCTGATAGGTTTGTTTGATTTTAAATATCAGTTTCCCACATGACGTCACAGTGGGAAACTGAACTGCAGACCTCTGCAGTTCCACTACAATGTCCAGGCACTACAAGTGATGAATGGGGACTTGTCCCCATTCATCACCTGTAGTGCCCTGTATTTTTAGATAAAGAAACTCTATCCAAGAATACATAGTAGAAGCACAGGACAGATACAGCAATTGCTTTTGCGGCGCTGTACTATGTGTACTATGATAGAGAAACTCTCTCCAACAACACATACAACTAGTAAAGGGCTGCAAGAACCATCTGATGTGTGTATACTAGATGATTGTTGCCTTGTCTAGTGCAAAAATCTAGCATGTGCTCCCTGATGCCGATCATCAATTTACCCTACATATCTCTGTCTGTACAACCTTATAGTATACGGGAGCTTTATAGGATTCTTCTTTATGTCTGTGTAGCTCACCAGACATCACAAGTCATTGCATTTCTGTCCACATCAACCAATATTCTCTGTACGTGCTATATGTGAATCAATCCGCCACCATATTTAAGGACCAGCAAGCTACAATGTATTACATTTTTGTTGTCGGGTTCAGTTCTAATTTACCAAATACAACAATTAACATGCCAAACCCCCCTTCTTATTAGATCAGGTTTTACAGTTCCCTGATAGGTTTGTTTGATTTTAAATATCGTAATCCTTACTCATCAATCTTATCCTGTAAACATTGTATCATGAAATGTTTGTTTCAAGTGATCTTTTATAACCTTTTAGTGATAATCCAGTTGGATTTGTCTTGTGTTTTTTGAGATAAACATAAAATGTAATTTTAAACCATTATTTATTTATATGGTACGATTATATGTACAATATTATATACTCTATATATCAGCTATATAAGCCATATATCAAGATATATTCTAAACCTTTTAACCCCTAAGAGAAACTTAGAAATAACTTTCAAATCTTGAGGAACTTTTGAAATAATTTTGCAGGTCTTCGGGAACTCCTGGTAAAACCCTTTATTGGAGGTGGGAATGCCTCCCTTACAGTGGTGTCCAGAATATTATCTTTCAGAGAACTGTAAACATCATTAAAGTCATGCAGTGGGCTCTACCCATGTAGTGTTGGACATAGAATTATTCAGACATCATTAAAAGGGAGGTCAATCAGCGACAGTTCAAGGAATCCCTGGCAGCTTTTGGATGAAACCTGGGGTAGAGAGGAGGTACTGGGCCTGATTTTTCAAAACTCCCCAAGACTGGAGAAGATAGACTATTATGAGAGAACCTGAATGATCTAGCAGATTCAGAATGGATCTGTTCCAGGTTTAAAAAATGGTAGCAAATCAGGAAATCCATTCCAGGTTTGTTGGATCCACCAGGTTCTCCCATGATAGTCTATCTTGTCCAGTCTTGGAGAGCTTTGATAAATCAGGCCCAGTGCCTCCTCTCTACCAGTTAATAATTACAGTGAAATAGAGAGAAAGAAAGAGCACAGTAGCAGCTTTTGTTGTGTCCCTAGATATTGATCACAATGATTTATTATCCCAGTGATCCAAGTCTCCTGATCACTACTCCTAGATGTCACTAGACTGTCCAATGACAGTTGAATTTTGGGTGTCGGTTACACAAAACACTTCTAGGTAGTGAAACAAATGGAGAGTCAGGAATAAGGTTAGGTACACACGTGCAACTGTTCTTGTCCAATAATCGTCTCAGGGCTGATATCGGACCAGAATCTGGCGTGTGTACAGCACTCCTCATCCATTATCTGAATGACCGCCCTGGTCCGTAATGAAGGGGAGAGAGCACAGCGGGGTGCCGCTCTGTCTTTTCCCTCTCCCCACTTCATAGAGCAGAATGGTTCTGTATGTACAATACTTTCAATGCATCGTGCAGTCATTAGTCGTTGTAAAGGATTGTGAAAGATCCTTTCCAATAATAAATATTGCACGTGTGTACATAGCCTTAGGGTCCATTGCTTAATAGGTGCAGGCACAAAGTGTTACCACCGAGTGACCAGTAAAAAAAAGACTCTTTAGTATATTTTAAATTGCATGTTATTTGTCTGGCATTTTAAATTTAAGAAGGTCATACACTAAATACAATATATTCATAGAAGTGTACATGTTCCCTAATGAATACATCATTTATATTTGTAAATAAGGTCCAGGCCTTGGATGGGCTATATTATGATGAATGACATCTGGTCCACTGGCATCATGGTGCTGAGAGCAGGTCAGATCACTGTACTAAGTGATGATTAATCATTATTATGCTGTTGATATAATTATGTCTAACGGTGATATGGATCAAATTTTGGATTCAGCAGGGTGAGGTCATGACCGTTGTGTTACTGATGAAACTGCAGATTAACAAATGACCTTACCTTGCTGTCTCATGGGGGATAGAGATGACAAGTGGTCTTAATAAATTTAGGGAAATTAACTTGACATGGAGTTTTTTTTTTTGTTGCTGCGTGTGCTATTTTTAGGGAAACTATTGTGTACTGTATATATATATATATATATAATAAACTATTCATTTTTTTTTTACAATGTTGCTATGTATACCTTGCTAGCTTCTTATATTTCTTGATGAAAATTTCATTGCAGATTTCATTTTGTTGGGTCAATCAGTTTAAATTATGACTCTTCTATTCCATTCTACATGCAGATGCAACCTAGGCATTTGGTCATGCTACTGGCCACTAAGGAAGCAGTTTTGAGCCCAAGGACATACAATTATAATACTGCAGTTCCAATTAGCAGGGAGCTCCCCCATTTAATGCTGCTTGCTGAGATATAAATCTGACTCAACAGGAAGTCTGTTGAACCTCTGCAGAAAGATCACTGCTTCCATATAGGAGTCCTTCTCATGCATGCTGGAATGGGACAGACTTTTCTTCTCAAGCTGTGGCTGCTTTCTAAAGAAAGAGACCTGCAAGACTTTGCTTCCCATTGTTTTTATGTCATCTGGATTATATTTAGCTATTTTCATCTAAAGGTTTAATTGTGCTTTGATGTAATTTCAAAAGCCATGTTTAGTGTTTTGAAATCTGCAGCTCTTTTACCCAGTTATTCTGTAATGAAGGTCCTTGTTCAGATACATATGACTTCCAGTTGTGCATTTGCATAGTCACCCTGTGACATGGCCATCTGGTCATAGCTCCTGGGACAAGTTGGCGTGCCATCACACATTGCGCAGACATGATCTACAGTTGTCATTGTCGGGAAGTTGGTCCAGAGCAATGATGTGCAGCTGACCCTGGAGGCAGTGCATGTAGACAGGATGTCCTGCTAAACCCATTCTGTTATATCTGTTCCTTAAAAGAAAAATTGATCTTGAAATTAAGATCTGTCCTGTGTCCTGCGCACACTTCATATGTTATCTCAAGGGTTTACCCCAGTTATTATCTTGCAATAAGTGGCAGCCAAAGCCAATAGTTGGTCCCTGAAAAAAAACTCTTATAAAATTTTTGGTCATTGGAAAGAATGCCATCCCTGACAGTGGTGACCAGAATTCTACATTACTGGCAACTAATAATATTGTTAAGATTCATGCAGCTGTCTTTTCACTTGGGCTGTTGGCCCCAGAACAATTCAGGCATCATCATATAGGAGGTCAATTAGCCACAGCTCTAGGAACCCTTTGCAATCTCTGAAGGACCCTGGTTAATACAATATACCTTCCCAGCCCTATATAACTAACAACTGACACTAAATATATATAATATATCTAATTTCCATCCCCTTGCCAGAAGTCTTGGCTTTGGGGGGCGCTGAGGTCCACCCAGGACCCTCATTCAGCGACCATCTTGATTGGCCGGGCCAGGATGATGTACCCACCACACAGGCAAGTTGGAGTTTATTCAGTCCCAGCACTTGCAAGGGAAGCCGGGATTTGCTGGGTATACACCTACCAATACTGAGTTGTGTATGTGCAGCTCAGCAAATTTTTCAAGCTGGGAGAGCAACCAGGTAGGTAGGAATACTTTTTGCAGAAAGGAGATTGCCTGCCTCTTTCTGCAATGAAGCCCTGTGTGGTGCCAAGTTTTTAAAGTTCCACTTTAAAGGGATAGAACAGGAGTCAGAAAACTCCGGCCTTTAGGCCAGATACGGCCTAGCCAGTAGTCCGTTGCGGCCTAATGCCCCCCTAGTCGATCCAGCCTAATCCCGGCTGAAAGGGGTCGCCAACCCGCGGCTCCGGAGTTGCATGCGGTTCCTGGTCCTCCTTGTTATGCCTCCCTTCTCTATTTACCATGGCCGGTGTTAACACTTCTGCCGCTGGGGTAAGGGGGCATTCCCTCTCTTCCGTATGCATTGCAGAGGGAAGGGATTTCCCTTCAGGGGCGTTCCTGGTGCGGGGCGGAGGCATCAGCACAGGGCTCAAGAGAGAGTCCGGCCTTGTGTGCCTTCTTGACCTCCTAAAATGGCCTAGTAGCCAAAAAGTTTGCTGACCCCTGGTATAGAACATAGGGAAATGTGCATCCATTGCAGGGAAGTTATGTACTGCCTAGGATTTTCTCCTCTTGGCATACCCTTTAAGTGATAGTTATACGGGTGTTGAAATTATAAACTTTATCAAGTACTTTTCCCAAATGCTACTACCATCTGCATTTTTTGGCAAGCCTATATAGTGCATTTAAACAGCATTTGGAGATATTTTGCCAAAGTTTAGCAAACATGTATCAGCCACTTGGGAGGTGTTTTGTAACCTCAGCTTTGCAGGAAATAGAATGTCGTCCTGGTTGTGTTGTTTGGTGTTTTCCTATGTTTTGTTCTGTATTAGTTTAGATCCAACTAAACTAAATACATAGATTTCCTTTCCATCATATGACTGATGATCAGGACAGGGGTGGAGGACAGAAAGTTCAGTAATCACCTCCATGAAATGCTCATTGTGTATTGTTGTGTGTACTGTTACATTATAAAACAAGGCGACATTTAGTAAAGAATTGTACAGCTGGCTTCTAGGCAACATTTTTTTTGTCCATTCCTCCTTGTTTTCCCTACCAGACAGCTCAACCAGCAAGGTGACTCAACTTTTCACTACTGCATTTATATATCAAAAATTATTTGTCCCATCAATAAATATTGGTACCACATATCTATTTAAAAGAATGAACAGAAAATTGATTTTTTATGTATTTCCTGCATTTAGGCAACACGGCTAGGTTACAGCTACATTGTACGGGTAGATCTGTGTTTAGTCAGTTTAGTAGCAGCGGCAGAATAATAAAGTCATCTTTATGCTCTTACTTTCTGTAAATTTTAGCACACCTGATTGGTCAGTTACTGCTAAACCTAATGTAGCTATATAGAGTTTCCAAGATCTTGAAATTAAGTCAGATTCAGGTATTACCGCTAGCTGCCTCGATATCACAATTTCCTAATCCCGCGCGACACACCTATCCCCATTTTATCAGAGGGTGCTGCCATTTTCCTTCCTTTCGTCTTCCTACAGATAATCCTCAGCCATCTTGATGGCCGTGCCGGGATGACGTAGTTCATTCATCCCCAGCACATGCAAGGGAAGTCAGGATTGCTTTTTTTTGATCAGGTAGGTAAGATGGATTATTCCAGAAAGGACATCACCAGTCCATTCCTTCAATAACCACCTGACGATCCTGTATTTTGTATAGTAGTACTTTAGTTCCACTTTAAAGCTGAGAAAATGCTCCCTCTGGATGTCCATGTACATGAGACCTAAAGAAGAAGACATGAGGGTTGATTCCCTCTATGCTAAATTTCGGATCTAGGCTGTTCACACAGCAAAGTAAAATATTTCCCCTTCGCAAAGGATTCCAAACTTAACTTAGAAACTGGGATGAAGTTCTGCTGACTTCAACCGACCAAAATGTTTTTTTTATTTGCTTGCAAGTGATTGGGTATTCTTTGCAAAGTGAACTATCAGTACATTTATTAAGCTAAGTGAAATATGTCTTGCAAGGCAATTCACTTTGCAAAACCTAAATAACTTTAGTAAATCAGCCCATTATTTTGATTGGTTGAGCAGGATAGAAAACAAAAACGCAGCTGCTTATAGCGTTTTAGTGGATTTCTATTTATATGAATATCGTTCAGTCATCATATTATTTGTACGTCCATATTTACCTATGATAAACACATATGTTCAATTATAACCAAGCATTCCATTTTGCCACAGCCCCAGAGATTGGCTTCCTGAATATTTTTCTGCTGTGAGACCTAATTAGAGCAAGTGATGAAATGTACCTTACAGCAGATAAATTGCTGGCTAAAAACCTGGAATAATTCAAATGTTACAGTGAGCAGGATCTATTGCCTGAATGTGCGTCCATGTGGTTTACATCTGCAGAGTACATGTGGGCCCCACATTTATACAGGCCTGTCAGCCTCCAATAGCATTTAAAGGAACATTATCCTGCACATCAGCTGCTTTGTCTTTAAATGCATCGTATTAGCAGCAATGAATGTCACAGGTCAGCTCAGGAATAATATCGTTTTTTAATGGTTCTTGCTGGACATTTGCTGTGAGTAATCTATCCTGCTAACCAATGCCTGAGCACAGCTACAGGGGACCGACTGTGCTTGTTTATAAAGGGCCACTTACATTGAAATGCGTATTTCCAAATGGTGTAAAAGGAGTGGGGAAGTAGCTGCTGTATTTGTTAATTGATGTGGTTTTGCTCCCATAGCCTCCAGACGCCTTGTTTTATTCCAGCTTGGAATATATTAATGGACTGGTTGTCAGTATTGTGTCTTCTATATTTAAGTGAGGTCTACAAACACTTACAGGACTTAGGCAAATGAACAAGTCTTTTTTTGGGGGATGGAGAATAAATAGGGCATACTTACCTTTTACACGTCTCCACCCAGGACAGGTTTTAGAGTAGGGCAAACTGGGCAATTATCCAGGACCTCTACCTTCTCCAAGGCCTAACTAATAGAATGCCGGGGGTGGTCATATTTGCTCAGGGACCCAAAATGTCTAAAACATTCCTGCCCTGCCTCCCTGTTTACCTGCTGGAACTGGGATAAACCACTGAACTTCAAGATGCGCAGACACATTGGAGTTTCCTTGTCATCGCAAAATGCAGCTCTTGGTGTTTTAGAGGACATTAGGCAAGTCTGACCAATGTCACACGGGAGCAGTTTCTTATTTGGGGGCAATTGTCCAGAACCCCCAAGTTCTCTAAGGTCTCAACTTACAAAATGCAAAAGTTTCAGGTAACTTGAACTTGTATATTTGGGGGCCCTAGTGCATTTTCTCAGGACGTCGTTTTGTCTAGAACTGTCCTTGGCCTACCATTCTGTTAGCCCGCTGAAGCTGGGATAAATCGCTGAACTTCCAGATCTGGGAATGCATTGCTGTTTCTTGGCACCCAACAGTGCAGCTCTTGGTTTTTGAGAGACTAATAGGCAAGTGTGAGCACTGTTACATGGGAGCAGGACCTTATTTGGGGTCCCCACTTCATATTTGCTCAGGGCCCCATTTTGTCTAAAACATTACCTGCTCCACCACTCATTTTGGCTGCTAGAAGGTGGAAAAAAAACTTTGAACTTCCAAATGGAGAGATGCATTGGAGTTTCATTCTTGCCACCCCATGGTTCTAGCAGGCAAAAAGCAAGTCTGTGCATGAGAGCAAGTCCTTAGCTTGGCTATCTGTAAGGGTGAAATTCTTCCTACAGTGAACAATGGTAATCATTTCCACTGACAACCACAATAATTTACTGTGAGTTGTGCATATAGTAATTATAGTAGGGGTTCCTTATAACCTGAAAGTCATTGCAAGGGTTCCCCCATGGTAAAAAAAGTTGAGTAAGGCTAAACTTGTTAATTTGCCCTAAATATTCTAAAGGGTTTATTTTAGGGTTGCAAATTTTTTCCCCTTGGTTGACTGCAGATTTTTAACCAATGGAAGTATATGGGGTATAACTGCCTTGTTTATAATGGTTGGTTGGTGTCTGCCAAGACCTTCTGTAGACATTGTTGTAGACAGGCTTGATCACCTTCTGTAGGTGATTTGCCTGGAGATCCTGCTTGATCACACTTTTATTATGTTATAATGTATTTTATATTTATTATCATCTTAGTGATAAATGATCTGATCATCAGAGAGCATCTGGTTCCAGTTCAATGTTTCCCACAAAGCCATCTGCTTACAAAGTGTCCCTCTCTGGTCTGGATGGCCATGGATCATAGGAGTTCACAAGGTCCAAAACTGAAGACATGAAAGCTCCATAAAAAAAAGTCATTGGTGATTCAGTTTCTGATGCTTTAATCAGACAATGGTCAATAGCCCGATTGTTTGCACAGCATCAATGAAAGTACCAGACCTGCGGACTATGATCTATGCTGAGTTAGTTAGCAAACATTACAGAATCACAAGGCTAACCACAAAGGGCCAGGAGGAAGAGATTTCCCATAAATATTTCCCCATAAGAGAATACTGTTCAATGATTTCACAGCAAGGCAAGCAGCCAACAAGGAAAGCTTGTACGCTCTATCCAGCCGAACACCTAAAACAACAATATAGTTTTCGTCCCTTTACGGAACTTAGTTTTGCTTGTCACATATTTCAACACAAATCAACCCTGCATATTTCTCCGCTGGCTAGAAAGCAGCCAGATTTACTAATACAGGTCATTGTATTTGTTGAGACTCCAAAGATCTCTTGGGGTCCTTTAGCAATGGTGCAAAATTTACACTAAATCAGAAAACCAGACACTTAAAGCAGCTATAAACCCAGGAGATTGATCCACTTTAATGGATTACCCAGGCCCAAGGAAAGCAGGGTAGTTACCAATTCCTTAGAGCTGTGGAAACACAATCCCATGTTCTGGTTCCAGGTTATATAAACTGAAACCAGCATGCTAGGTCATGTGGCCCTGGGCAGTTCGGAATTGTGGCCATTGTGATGAGCAATCTTGATTCACTTCTACCTTAGCACAAGCCACCAACGTTACAGACAGCCTAACAATGTAAGTCCTAAGAGTTTTCCTATTTGGTTCTTTTTGGAATGTAAAATATATAACTAAAAGTGTTCAGTACTCCCTCCTTACCCATTCATGTAGACTAGCCATTCCCATCCTGGGTTCCTCCAGAGGTTCCTTAAACAGTGGCTGTTTGACCTCCCATTTGATGAAGTCTGCATATCTCTTGGGCTAAAACTACTTGGTGAAGCCAGCTGCTTGACTCTAATGATGATTTTAGTTGTCTATAAAGGTAGAATTCCAGCTCCCACTCTATGAGAGGCATTCTTTCCACTGGGTGCCAACTTAAGAGGTCTTATTTTACTAATGGCACCCAATAAATTGGTTTTAGCAGGGATTGTCCAAGACCTTAACATTATTTCCAGGGTTCCTAAGGGTTAAAAAGGTTTATAAAGGCTCATATAGTGTGTTAGCATTGTCACCCTAGAACAGAAAGTCTGTTACTGGCAGGATCTCAAGAATACATAAAGGCCAATAAAGTCTGAAAAAAATTAAACTAATTCAGGCACCACAACTAAGGACTGGTAAGCTGCAAAATATTTCATGCATATTAGTTTTAGATATGCTTTAATATATACCAGAAACAGATCGCTGTAGCCTATGTTCCACATCTTTTGGGTAAATCTATTACAGCAGACCTAATTTTGCAGTTTAGGGGTCTGTAGATAAAAGAACTCATAAGTAGCTAACAGGCTTCACTCATCTCTAAGGACATTGAGGTTAATGTAGACAGTATCTGCCACAAAATACACGTGAATTAAACCCTATAGAAGCCTATTCAATACTGCCCCTGCCATTATTAACCCTAATTTTTATTATTAATATTATTATTAATAATAATAATAATAATAATAATAATATTAAAATGTATTTATATAACACCAGCATATTATGAAGTGCTGTACAATAAATAGGGAGGGATTTATTGATTTGTCCAAATGGCTTCTCCATTCGTACTCTATAGATATGAACTGCCCTTGGTTCCGGAAAAGGTGCAGAGCAAAGGGCTGAATTTTGTCTGAATGAAATCCTAATCTTCACCCAAGCAGAACCTCAGAGTGTTTCATGTAAATGTCCTCTTCCTCAAACTTCCTTCACCATCCAAGGATGGACTTCTGCATAGCCAACAAAGGTGACAAGGCTACCAGAGGTGGCAGGCAGCTAATGAAGCAGGTTGCTACGTCTTAGACCAAAACTGTTAAAAGAAAAGTTGTACTGCTCCTTGGGTTCTAGGTGTACCAATGCAGAGAGGGCAAACAGTCTCCTCTGCCCCCAGCCTTGGCATACCATACATCTCTGATTAGGTTAGTGTTCTAGTATGGTTCGCTGGTCATTTGGTTAAGCGGAAGATTTGCATGATGGCAGCAGTCTTCTTAGCCACTACTACTTCCTGTAACCTTGGTAAGCTTCTACATACATATCCATCAGTGCTCTTGGAAATAAAATAGTGAACCCCTATCTAATACACCTGGAAATGTTAGATACTACCAACACCTGTAGTTCTGGAAAAGGGTAGAGATTTGCTCATCTTGTAAAAAGCTTATTTTTCTATGGGGTATAATAATTTTTATCATAGTGAAAGATCACATTAAAGCTTTTTATGTTTACAAAATACATTTATTATACAATCAGGAATACAGAGGTGCATAATTTTGTGTCATTTAAGATCAGCTTTAAAGAGCAACTAATTGTAAAAAATTTAAAAACTGTGAGCAGACAGATTCTTGATTTGCTTTATTGATTTTGATTTATTGACTTGATTTATATATATATATATATATATATATATATATATTTATAGCCACATAAAGGTTCACGTCCTGACCATTTTAAACCAAACGGGCTATCTTCACACAGGTGTGTTGTACAGTGTGCAGGTCTGAATATTAGCGATCCCAAGTGATTAGATGTATAAACCATATAAGCTTTATCTATTACACACAGATTGCAGTGATTCCCGGCTCCTGTCTGCATTTAGCCACGGGATATTGGGAATAATTTAGCACTAATCTGACCTATCAGCAAAGCCATTTCAGGGACATCATTGTTTTGACACTTTAGTGAAGCCCAGTGATTAGGCTGGAACAAGAACAACACTTAATCGACTTCTGTCAGCTACTGAACCACAACATCAATATACAGATTCCATTTTACTACTGAATACTTTTCCATTGTATGCAACAGAAAAGCCTGCAATGTTCAGCAGGAATGAGAAAATAAGCTCTCCGTCTTCCTGTATAGCAATGTCTGGGGTATGCAATGTATGTGATATCATTCAGAAATTATTTCTTTACTACACTGTGGTGGAATTGATATTGGTAAGAGAAGCGGTAAAGAAATGCTATGCCGCACTGGCACAAAAGTATCACCACCTCAAATATGTACATATATTCAGAAATCATGAATTAAAAAAAGGTTTTATAGGCATGAATAGGTGGTGATAACATTAGGGTTCAATTTATTCTAACCAACTCTGCATAGAGTGCATAGGTAAATCCATAATACAGTATGTTAGTACATGTTAATATGTATAAAGAAGTAGAATAAGTTAAACAATGCTGTAACTTTCGTTAACATATCATTTTTTCTATTTTGCATAGAACAATAGAGAAATATTAATAACTCCTTCTTGGTTTTATTGCTATGTGGTTATCCCTCTAGGCTGGCAGATTTTGACTTCCAGTAGGATTTAAGGATTGAACAGATATGGAGTGAATCTGAAGGGGATTCAGCAGCCGCCGTTCTTAGGAGACAACATTTTTTCCATTCTGATTAATTGTATGTTGATTGGTTGCAGTGGTAAAGTAGATGGGAAGTACACAAGTTGTGTTGTGTGTACAAAGACTAAATTACATCTGATTGGAAATTGGTTTGGAACCCCCAATGGTTTCTATCTGGAGAAAATGATCGGAAGTGCAGAATCTCGTATACATGTGTACAATGGGCATGTAGTGTGGGGGGCTAATAGGGGGCATGCATAGTGCTGCACCAAACTATATGTAATGGTTACAGGTATGTGCCAATATAATGCCAATGATTGTTGTACACCATGACAAATTGATAAGTTTAATATAAAGTGCACATGAAGAGGAATGCATATCTAGCATCTGGGGGGCATCCATATCTGGGGTATGAGGAAGGGGAAATAAACTGAGAGGTTGTAAGGGGCTTTGTAGGGTACATAGGACTAAGAAGCCTTGGGTGGCTTTTGTGGGGGGTGGATGACTCAAACGCTTTTAGAGAGGACTTGTGAAGCTTTGAGGGGAGATGAGAACTCTTTGACCGGGGTGCTGCCACCAGCCTTCATATACCGAAAATCCAGACTGCTTTTTCAGCATGTTGCCTATCCAGGAATGAGGGTGTTTTTTTTTTTCTTCTCATCTCTACCATTATCCACCATGTAATATGTAATAACACAATGGGAGACAGGAAAAAAGGCAGGCCACTCTTTCACAACAGTGGGCACCCTTAGGCTACGAACACACGTGCAATAATTGTCATTGGAAGCATTTGCAAAAAAAATGCCAAAAAAATGCACAACAACAGGCCAACGACGCCGATGAACAAGGAATGTCAGTGGCAACAAACGACCGTCCTGGAATATCCATTTGGGCGATGATCGTAAAAAAATGAAGTATTGTCTCTGGTACACATCATTTCTTGCATTGTTCAAACCATTGTACATAGTGTGTGTAAATTATTGGTGGAATATATTTGAACGATCGTATCTAGTGTGTGTACCTTATTGGTGGAATATATTTGAACATATCCTAATATTGTATCTTTACAGCATGTACAGAATCGTGCACTATACAATCATTCAAAATAATGGTGAATACTCGTTGATCTCTCCTTAGTCGTTTATTTTCTAATGACAGTTATTGCACAAGTGTAAATAGCCTTACTGTAAAGAAGGTCTGTTTTTTGTGGATGCTCCCCTTAATTTTGCCCAAAGTAGGTTGCCATTAAAAGAAGCAAAAGCAGAACCCTATCTCCTGCAGCTATTCCAGTGCTCATTGTGCCTGACAAGAGTAACACTTAATTTTAATTAGGAGGCAGCTAGAGAACTGAACCTGACACATGGGGCTCTATTTATAAAACAAGGAATCTGACCATCCCTCAAACATTCCCTGGTGGTAATCTTCCAGGTCCATGTATTTCAATGGCATTAATTGATTCCTATGAGGGAATGATTGAGGCAATGTCAGATTCCGTTTTAAAAATAAAGCCCATGAAGTGACCTAAGAGAAAAGCTGGCATGCTCAGGTCAAAACCAAAAAGTTCCTGGATATAGATATTTTGAAAATAGTAAAATATAACCTGGGATGATGCCTGAACAAAGATGCCACTGGTTTTCCGAAAGATTAGAAGATACAGACACTGGGACCGATTTTTTAAAGCTCTCCAAGAGAGGAGAAGATAGACTATCATGGGAGAACCTGGGTGATTTAAGAAAATCTGGAATGGATTTCTTAAAGGTCAATTGATATTTGTAGAGAAACCTTTTTAGTCCTGGACTAGATCTATTCCAGGTTTGCTGGATCGCCCATGTTCTCCCATAACAATTTATTTTCCCTGGCTTTAATAAATCAAATCTGTGTAAGCCGTAATGAAAACCTGGAATTGTAACACTTACACATCAGTAAATATACAACACTAAATGCACAGTATGTATTCCAATACTGGGTCACTTTAATTTCATAATTTGCACTACGTAGGTTATTTTCATATAGTTATAGGATAAAAAGACTGCATATTAAATGTACTTCTTGTAACAATGCATTTAAAAAAAACAGCAAAAATGGACATTTATAGAGCCTGTCATTATAAAGTGCTTAAGCGCATTTATGGTGCTCAAAGAGAAGTGGGTTCAAAAAGTCAATAAAATTAGCAGTCAGACTATAACAGCACATTTAGCCTAAAGTAATAAGATTCTCCATATCAGCTGCACAGGGTGAAATGAATACCCCCCAAGAGCCAATGAAATTAGGCAGAATGTTCACATCTGTGTCCTGACACTGATGGAAAATCTAATAGGTAGATAAAATCCAACTTTTTAATAAAGACTTTCTGAACTGGGAATAACTGGAAAAAAAAAGATTCTGGGCTGAAAATCATAAAAGCCGGCTTTACTAGAAGGGGGTTCAAGAACTTGTATTAGAGTAAAGTAAAACCCATAAAATAATTTAGCCATAAAAAATAATGGGAGGCAAGAGTAATTAGGCATTTATTAAAAACAGACATTATGGCTGTATGGCTGAACTGTCTATGGAGAAACAATTATAAAGGAATAATGTAAGTTTGGTTTCACATTGAAATTAGGATGTCACGGACCACTAAATTTACGGACTCCAGACTGCGCATGCGAGAGGAGCCAAGTGTCACTCAGAGTGACATCATGATGCCAGACCCTACCCACGCTCCCATTGCAGGTCTGAGCCTGCAATGCATACAGGAGACATGGTCCGTGACTCCCCCAAGTAGGGTCCTTCTTCTGACCCCGAAGTGGGTTCACCGGCCAGGGCAACGGACCACCATCCGCTGGTGTATAGTATACTATTATCTTGCAATTGGCAGCTTTACACCTAAATACTGGAATGCAGGGAAGGCAGTGCATAAGTTTGGGCGGTTGACATGGTGACTTCTAACCTGGACCCCAAAGCTGAAGATTCAGACGGGCACAATTAGAGCTGCCATTGCACTTTATTGTGTGTGTTTCTGGGCTCAATAGTTGCCATGCTGAACCTCTGGATTTGTTATTTAGTCAATAGCCTGTAGCAAGCATGGAGGCTGAAGCATTAGGTAGATTCTTTCCTTCATTCATACTAGTATTATAGTGAAAGAAGATATCATACAAGTCTCATCAATCAAATATTTGTCAAATCTAAATTGTTTGATGGGGAAATAGTACAAATTGGAAACTACATAAGCACGTTTAGTAATGAATCATTGTTGAAAGAACAAAATAGAAATGCCTGAAGCCTAAAAATTATTTTTCAGTTTAGCAGAATAAAATTGGTAGCAGCTGATCCTCACGAGTTTGCCAATGGAGAATTTCAGGCAAGAAGGTGACCATATGGCATGAAAGCAGACACGTCTTGCAGTACAGTTGCTGGAAAGCGGGTACAGAGCCTCGGGACATCAAAGATGCTTTTATTGTGCTCTGGTTTAAAGGGCTCAGCTGCAGCAAAGACGACAGGCGCCGTCACTAGTAACTGACTGGCAGGAGTCACCAGACTATGGAGCATAAGGCACCAGATCCACAATAATGTGTGCCAGCTCTTTATTATGGTGCTAATATGATGGGAGATTTGATTATCACCATCAGGAAATCTGCAAACACCTTTTATAAATCTGACAATGGACTTCTGGCATTTTCAAATCACTGAATAATGTAACATTATAAAAACACTAGATCATGGTGTTACATTAGACTTGTGACACATGCAAATAATTATTACTATGAATATGAAGTTCCGATGTTATGTTTATATATAAAGGAAATATAAATGTTTCCATAATTAGGTATCCACGTTCCTTCATTTCTTCCTTTATCAGAATTTGACAAAGCACAGATTAACAAAATAAAGAAATGGAGCAGGGAGATCCTTCCACTACAATCCTTATTTTCAGCTTTCTCTCCAGCAAGGAGAACGGTAAGCAGCAGAGCCATTTAAACTGCACATATACATTTATATACAGTTATGAGGCTGCATCTATAGGCATAGGATGTACACTGCTTTGTATCAGAAGGAATTCCAGACTAAATGTAGTTTCTTCAAGGTACTGCTTATGTACTGCACAACTGATTTTTCTAATGCCTCACTATATGATAGCAAATCCTAATTTTTTGAATTCCAATCCTCTTTAAAGAACAAGCTTATCCTAATTGCTTGAATACTTGAATGCATATGTTAATCACATATTAATTTACTTACCAAGCCTGAAACAGTGTTTGCTGTAATCTCAGCTGTAATGCATGCTGTGCTGTTTATGATGTGTGTGCTTGGTGTTCTGTGCACTGTCTATGACTTGTGAGGTTTATATGCTCTGGTCTGTGTATGCTATCTGTTGTGCATGTTCTGTGTTGTGTATATGAATCCTGTGTACGCCTTGTGCTGTGTATCCTTTGTGTTGTGTTTGCCCTGTGCCATGTATGCAATGTGCATGCTCTGCATATCCTCTTTGTGTTGTGCATTTTATTCTATGTGTGTTCTGCACTATGTATGCTGTATTTTCTGTTTTATGCACATTAAGGCTTCTTTGTATTCTTTATACACCATATGAACCATGTACATGCTGTTCGGTGTGTTATGTGTCACTGTGGGCTGTGTCTATTGTGTACTTTTTTAATGGTTTGCATGGTGTGCTTTGTCCTGTAAATGGCACAATCCCTTTCACTTGGAAGTGTAGCTACTTAATAGTTAGTTCACTCCAAAAGGTTGGACACCAAATGGCAAACTGGTCTTTAAATGATACCAATTATTTTTATTAATAATATACAGTATTTGTTTAGTGCCAACATTGCTTTACATTAAATTGGGGGTTTTAAATGGCAAACAGAAACAAACAATGATACAGGAGGAGGGGAGGATCCTGCTCAGAAGAGCTTACAATCTAAGTGGCGGGAGAAATAGCACACAAAAGGAGGAGGGATTTTTTTCATTGTATTTGGAGTGTTTGATATAAACCCATTACACAATAAATTGTATAATTTCTCTGTAATGCAAAAAAATTGTCAAATATTTGATTAGCAAACATTTAACTAAACCCAGCGGTATAAAATCTTAAAAAATAACTTCATAGCATGTGCCGTCTTCAGACTATAAATTCCAGCATCTTATTCCGTTGTACCATTTATAGTTCCTGGCAGGGCTCCTCTTTGCTGAAAAGCATTTGGCCGGCATGGTAAGCTTTCATGAAAAAAATGTCTTTGGTCCCCGCATAAATATTTTGTTACCATATTTTTTTGTCGTCTGGTATTGCTTATAAAGCCATTTGTCAGTAATGTATTTTCAAAATTCATTTCTTAGATCTAAATATTTCTAGAAACATGCTAATATATAATGTTGTCTTGCTGTGGAAGGTCTGAAAATGCTTAAAACAATATAACAGTAGTTGCCCAAATAAAATCCAGTACAAATCATTTTGTGCAATGGGATATTGCATTGCAGCCGCCAACTTATTTTTGGCTGGTAAAATTCATTATTATTTATGCATTTCATAATAAAATGTTACAAAAAATACTAACAAGGTGAGCAGTATGAATACATTGATTATTTGAGTTAACAAAATTAGGTAAAACAGTAGTTTTCACACAAATCATAAAAAATGCATTTGCTGCAATACTAATCTCTGAGTTATTTCTTCTCTATTGGCTGAGGAAAGGAAAACCCTGATGACACTAGAGCTGTCATCAGGGTTTACCTTCCCTCAGCCAATCACAGAGCACTCAAGATAAATGAATGGGGAGACTTGTCCTCATTTAACCTCTAGTGCCCAGAGATCCCACACTGACTTGAGGATTCCCACAGCTGTGCTCACAATGAATGCAACCGTGGGAATCATTCTGTCAGTGTCACGGGCCGTGGAGTCACAGACAGTTCAGCTATGGCTGCAAGAGCAACCAGGGGAGCGGAGCTGACAGACGAATTTTCCCCTCATAGATTTTAATGGTGTTCAAATTCGGCGTTCGATCACCTGAAAAAAATCAGGCTATTCGATCGAATAGCTGCCAAATCAAACACTAAGCTATTTGACTAACACTAGTGTTGAACAGCTTTTCAAAACATTTGAAAGCAAAGTAGAAAGTGCTTCTATACAAAGTTCTATTATTTACATAAAGTAAAGCAAGGTGCTTAATGGAAAGTATTGAGAAGTCTATTTAAATTATAAGGGTAAGTCTCAGTTACTGACGCATTTCGTGATTTGGCTTCTTCAAGGGAGGTTGAGACACAAAACACACAATATTTCTAGTAAGCTCAGTGCTTGGTGACTACTGTGACCTAATAATGGGAAATGGGGGATGATTTATTAATGTTTTCCAAGGCTGGAGAGGATACACTTTTATCAGTGAAGCTAGGTGATCCAGCAAACTTTTAATGGATTTCTTAAAAGTCATTTGCTATTTGTTAGCAAATGTTTTCAATTCTGGACCAGATCCATTTCAGGTTTGCTGGATCACCCAGCTTCACTGATGAAAGTGTACCCTCCCTAGCCTTGGAGAGCTTTATTAAATTAGGCCCATGATCTTAAAGATACTCCTGTGTGAGAATCATGGAATGGAACGATGGGAATCATCTAATTTGAAGCGAATACTTGTTCCATGGCAATTAATTCAGTGCAGGAACTGGATGTCTTTACCAAGAGTGCTTGCTTTTGATTATGGACCACTACTGTCAGAACAAAAAAAGAAGCACTGGTTACAGCATCCATCTTTTGTGGAGGGAGCCTCAGGGAGTCCTCAGAAGAGATTGGTGAAACTAGAAGATGGTATAGCCCACATGAACTACTGTATTTTAAAACCACCAATCCCCACCCAATATGCCATTGAGGACCTGTTATGGATTCCTTGGGAGTTATCATCATGATGACCATCTGGAAGAGCAGTGTAGAACTCATATTGATCTTCCTACAGATGAGGGTACATTTTCAATAGGGACACCTATTAATCTAAAAGTTTAGAAAAGGATTTCATCTCAATTTGGACAGATTTCATCTTACTTCCTATTATGTGAAATCCTTGTCTGAAACAATGTTTGACCCTAAATTCATCTTCTTGTGTCAACTGTATTGAACCTTGTATTGATGGTTTTTGTTTAAGATGCTTCTTATTGAAGTAATATCTGAAGTAGACTCTGCATTTAACTTATGTTTAACAGGTTTTGCATTTTCATGAACTTGGAAAAGCCTAAAGCAATCATAAATCTGTGCTATTGCACAGTGATTGTTGCTCCAAGTGCATTCAGTTTTGCTTTCACAAAAATCTATACTGTATTTGTGCATAATGGGCTTGATTTATTAAAGCTCTCCAAGGCTGATGAGGATACACTTTTATCAGTAAAGCTGGGTGATCCAGCAAAGCTGGAATGGATTTCTTAACCACCTGGCCGTTAAACCCGAGCATGTTCGGGGTAAAAACTTTTGCAATTATCGTTAACCCCGCGTTTTTCTCACCAGGTGGTTAAATGTAAACAAATGTTATATTGCAATCTGATTGTCATACATTGTATGACAATTGGATTACAACTGAAAGGAAATTACCCAGTGTCCGCAGCTCCTCTTGCAGCAATAAAAGATTTGCTATTGCTGCTGGCATCTGCAGTGAGATGTGAAGCACAATGCAGAAATCCTACATTGTGCTGTGCATCTCTCTGGAGATATGAGCAGCAGCAGCCTCCAGCGTCTCTGTCTGTGTCTGTGTGAGCTGGGCAGGGAAATCCCCCCATCTTCCGGGTGATGTGATTGGTGATGTATGGGGGTGTGTCAGGGAGGGAAATTTAAAAGCAGATTACAATGTAATCTGCTTTTAAATGGTTTTTACAGTACAAAAACACCACACAACATGAAATAAAAATAAAAGTACATTTTTTTTTTTACATGATTGTGTGTTTCAAACTTTTTTTTATATTCATGATATCTACTAGACCCTTGTTCGGACATATTTCTGTAACTTACAGGTCTAAAATGTAAAAAAAAAATTTCATGAAAAACAGTGTAACGCTTTTGGTACAGAAATCTAGACATCAGTGTAACGCCCAGGTGGTTAAAATTCATTTGCTATGTGTTACCAAATATTTTTAATCCTGGACCGGATCCATTCCAGGTTTGCTGGATCACCCAGCTTCACTGATGAAAGTGTATACTCTTCAGCCTTGGAGAGCTTTAATAAATCAGGCCCATTGTGTTCCTTTTTTTAAGGCAAATTTCACTATTAGGAAAATGTAAATTTCATCTTTGATTTGGTTTTCTTTTAATAATTTATAATAATTATTAAAATACAGTAAAACTTAAAATAATAGCCTAAGAATGATTTGCAAGACATTTCCTTGTGTTTGTGACTATTTACTGGGCTTTGAAATCATTTAGTACAAAAATGAAGTCCCATAAACTTGTATTACCTTGAACAAGGATACTGAAAACACTTGTGATATTAACTTTCAAGCATTTTGCAAGCATTACCTTGCATAGAACATAGAACACTCTGTGCATTTCTCCTACCAACGGCTACACAGAAGTAAACTTCTGTCAAGTGATTGATGATGTCACTGGTAATTTGGGATATTTTTTCAGCCCTAAGGTAAGAAAGGTAAGATACAATTCAGAGTGCTAAAAACAGGTAGAAATGAGTGGATTGATCGTAGTGAAATGGATTTTACTGAAGTTGAATCCCCAGTTTCACTCATTGAGCTACTTAGACAAAATTGATCTAAAATTGATTTGAAGCTATTTCAAAATTATTAATAAAAAGGGTATGTTTTTGATTGTATTTAAACTAGCTGTATTTTCGTTTAATATCCTTGGAACTTGGTAAAAATAAGAAAACTAACGAAAATAATGAGGGGTCATTTTCTGGCAAGACAAGTTCAAGATGGACAAAATGAGGTTTTGTAGCCCTCAAGAGCTATTTAGGGCCACCAAGTCCTCAAAACCATCAAGACCCACCAACAAATCACCTTGAGTCCACATTAACTATAACATTATTGCATTTTTACAAAACTGCAATATTGCACCAAAATGTCTGGATTTTTGGTGATTTTCAGTTTTACGAAAGAGAAAATTCCCTATCATTCATGTCCCTATAAGTGAAGAAGGTAAATTGGGGCTGGCAAACGTGTAAACCCGGAGATGAACTTTAATTTCTTTTTCTTGACGTCTTTATATTCTGTTTGAATGGACGGGGATATGAGTAACAAGGGTGTCCATAGCCTAAATATTTGGTGCTACAAGGTGTCCCTCTTTCTCATGTTAGGTTTGGGGGTAAGCAACAATCACAAATGTAGCCACAATCTAACCAATTGTCCATTAGCTTTAAAAAAAAGCAAAATTTGGAATTCCATATAATCAGGGTTTTACCAGTAACAAATGCCTGTAGAAAATAAGACATTTACCTGATGTAAAAGTCAAAGAACAACAAATGGTTATGATACAAATACTCCCCACAGTATCATTTCCCATTGGCCCATAACTGTCAATGTACATTTATTTGGGGTGTTTTATGATATGATGCAATTCCCTTTTGTTTCCCTAAAGTGCAGGAGTGCTCATTGCACATGATTGATGAAGGAATGAAAAACGCTGATCGTTTCCAAATCAGATGAGCTCGTGGGACAGTTTTGTGGCTGTCATCCAGCTTGGCCGGTAAAAAAATAAAAACTAAAAAACCTCGTGCTGGCTTAACGCACACCAGGATACAACTAAGCCAGCTGCTAGCCTCTCACTAGGGCTTTTGTAAAAAGCTATTAATGTTTATTTTACATAACTAGAACCAGAGGTCAATTCCAAAGGTCACTAAAAGATCTCAGTTTTGGCTAAAAGACCAAAACAAAAAATAGACAAAAGAAAAACAATCAGGTTCGTATTCCTCCCCATGTTGATTTTCTCATTAGAAAACCCTACTTTTTATTTTATTTTATTTTTAATACATTATAATATGCCTCACTTTGTTTGCTGTTAAAAAGTAAAGAAAAAGTCCACATTCAGGAAAAAATATTGCAAATGTCACATAAGTAGACAATTTGTTGATTCGGACATTTATTTCTAAATTTCCCTTAGATGAACATTAGGAACACAAATCACTATTATTTCATATCCTTAGACTTATAACTTTATAAGTATTTAGAATTGATATCTTTTTTTTCTTTTCTTTAGTCTTTATTTTTTTTTTTTTCATTTTATTACAAGCACTTTGTATTACCTACCTGCTGTCTGATATGAAGACTGTGATTTGTTACCAATATATGAATAATATTCATTCTATAGTGTACATAATACAATAAATATCTGTGTTTCTCGACCCTTTTAACATGGGGGAACCCTTGAAATAACTCAGGTCTTCAGGGAACCCCTTCTATAATTACTATATTTACAGCTCACAGTACATTAGTGTGGTTAGTAGGAAGAATCCTCCTACATTGCTGGTTATGGTGAGGAACTTCACCGTTACAGACAGCCAAAAAGATAATTGACATCTAATAAACTGATCGGAAAATCAAAAATTGCTCATTACCCAAGGAACCCGTAGCAACTTCTGGAGGACCCCTGGTTAAAAAAACACTGGTCTATATATACATTGTTTTCTATTATTTATTATAAAGCCATTATTTAATATAAATAATATTTTTTAATATTATTAGGGTTCATTTAAACTCATGCCCTGGTATATAGCATTGCACCATGCACATGATGGGCCTGATTTATTACATCTCTCCAAGACTGGAGAAAATAGACTATCATAGGAGAGTCTGGATGATCCAGCAGATGTTTTCAATCTTGGACTAAATCCATTCCAGGTTTGCTGGATCACCCATTCTTTTGCATGGTTTTCTATCTTCTCCAGTGTTGGAGAGTGTTAATATATCGGGCTTGATATATGTTATATGTTGCATTGAAAAAATAATGGGTCATGTCTGTGGCTGCGTTGGCAGTCCAGAATTTATGGGCTTTCTTAACCTAATGAATCCTTAGGTTGGTGACAGACCCAAGCACGCACTGTTGTTTGTAAAGGCTCTTAGAAGAACCTTGAAGAAACATCCACCATTGGTGCACACTTCAGACCACAAACACAACTGCCATGGGTTTACATTGATGATCTTACAATGCAAACTCTTGAATCATTATCATATAGAGCAGGCAAGCATAAGTAGCGATGAAAGGTCCTCATGGTATACCTGCCCATAGCTGCATTAAGGAACCAGTGCCATCCAGGTTACTATTTTAGGTTACATTGATCATGATATAGATGTTTTTGTGTTACACTTATAGGTAATACTAAGCTTTCTGTTCTGTCCTAGACTCTTTGAAGTCCTGGGCTCTCATGTGAAGCACAGAATGTTTCCTGCATCACACTGAGCAAGAATATTAATTGTCTGCTTCTAGATCCAGCCTACAGATGTGTGTGAAAATTCTTTTCTTCTGCTCTGCATCAATGTTTTGGTTACGCAAATATCTCAGAACAGAGCTTTCAAAAGGTGTTTCTCTAGCAGTAGATAAATACTTTCAAGCTGTCTTGCACTCAAGTGCTGGAGGTTAAGAAACACAAAACAGTTCCAAGTCGGCTGATGCTACAGTATAAGAAAAACATTAAATTGAATGTATAGGATTTTTTTATTTTGCTAAACGAGGAATGATAATGCAGACAAGGTGGTTTTATATATATATTTATTTACATACATTTCTGAAAGGTTTGCTTTTGCGCCAGTCTGTTTTTTTTAAGCTTGTATAGAGTTGCAATCAGTGACAGTTTGAACCAGCTTCTTTTTCTGTCTGTGACCCCATTGTAATGATTTCCCTTTATCTTCTGTCCCTGCACACCCGGTTGGATGACGTTGGGTTAATGGCTGATATGACAAAAAGGTGCTGAAAACCGTCAAGTTATTGTAAGATGTTTGACCCATTTCTGACTCTACTTAAATTATGTTTTCTGCTTTTGTTTGTTTTACCATCAGAAACATATCTCCCAACTTCCTAGCCAGACCTGTCCATAGGCACTACAACATGTAAAATTATCCAGGAAAGTTGAGCTTAGCTTTTTTATTACCTCCCAAGGTTTTTTTGGGGGGTTTCTTTGATCAGTGGTATTTACCAATGGATTGACTGACTCCTTACACTGACCAATATTGTTGGGAGTTCCAACTCCACTGATCACCAATGAAAGTGGGCCTCAGGGCTTTGTAAAAAGCTATTCATACCAAATAGTTTTTTGTGTATTATATTTTTAAGTTCTAGTCATGCTGATGCACTGTGAGCTCTATATAATCATTTTTAGCAGGGACTTCTTTAGATCTGAAAATTGTTTCATGGGTTCTTCTTCGTTAACATGTCTAGAAAGGCTAGAATAGATTATAAGTAGCAAAAAACATCTAAACATGGGGCTTTAGGGTATTTGTGTTGAATACACCTAGTTTACTACTAAATTAGATTTTGAAAGGACTCTTTGCATGGATTCTAGAGATTGACTTTTTTTAAAATAGTAGTGGACTTGAGGAAAAGCAAAAAATGACCCTTGCAGTGGGGCTACCCCTATACGACAATGACTTATTCTTCATTTATTACTAGGGGGACCAGAACAAGGAGATTTATTTACCGTATTCCAGTGCTTCTTCATCTCCCTACATGTGCCCGTGGGGTCAATGGCTTCTCATGTGTCATTGATATCCTAACCCGGATCATCCTGCTATAGTTCCTAACTCTTCTCCCGTCTACCTGGAAGTTTTAAATATTTCTAACCACCTGAGCATGTTCCAGCTTCTTTTGTCACATTCCCTGTATTATAAAAAGCAGGTGTGCAGATTCAAGAGATTAATGCAGAAATCTCACCAATATACTGTACTTCCCAAGAGGTATAGGAAACTCCGGATTAACTGTGTCACTGTCTGTATTCATCTATTATTTGCAACCCCTACTTAATGTACAACGCTGCGTAATATGTTGGTGCTATATAAATCCTGTTTATTATTATTAATAATAATAATAATAATAATAATAATAATAACTCTAGCACATCCACCTGAAATACCAGTTTTGGGCAGCCCGACCATTTTACTATTCTTTATGCCAGTATTCCTTTTCCATGTATTCCTTTCCCATGTGTTTTTCAATCATTGTTGATAAAACCCACTAGTTTGAAATAACATATTAGGACAGCAGTGATTTTAGTAGTTGGAACAATTCATGGAATGGCAGACTTAACATGTTGTTGATGTTAAAAAGTTTTCAGAACAGCACAAACTGTCTGGGTTTATACTGAACTGGCTTATACTGAAATCTCAATGAGTTGGAAGAATAAAGTACAATATTAAATGTGAAAATAAAGTGTTATTACCATATGACTAAAATCAAATCTGACTGCATATTTACTTTGTGCTAAAAATAATTAATTCCTATGTTTATTTTGTTCATTCTGGAGTTCAGATATACAGTTTTATTTTCACTATAAACAAAATCAGAATATGGAATTTTGCAGTTCATCTCGGTACTCATAAAAGGCAAATGACAATCTTTGATATTTTTTAACTTTCTCCGAGATCTGGAATCAATATTAATATTCCCTACTCTATACAAGAATCTATAATACAAATATACTATTCTTTACTACAAATCCCTTCTCTATACAAAGAAAGACTGGTGGATATAGAAATACAGAAGCATGGTGGCTCAATGGTTAGCACTCTTTGCAGTGCTAGGTCCCAGCTTCAAATCTTGGCCAGGACACTATCTGCATGGAGTTTGCAGGTTCTCCCCATGTTTGCGCGGGTTCCTCTGGGTGCTCCAGTTTCCTCCCAATTTCTAAAAATGTGCAGGTTAGATAGCTTCCTCCAAATTTTTCTTAGACTGTGGTATTGACATATGACTATGGTAAGGACATTGTGAGCCCCTTTGAGGGACATTTAGTGACATGACTATGGACTTTGTAAAATGCTGCTTAAAATGTCTGCACTGGATAATAATAAATCACACACTACATGCAATATTTTTATGAGTTGACTTGAGTTTGTAGTACAGGACTAGTAGGTGGTCCACTACCCTATAGAACACTCCATATTTGCATGTGGTTCTTTGCCCTCAGAAGGCAGGTTGAAAAGTCCCAAGAACATAAATTGCATAGCTAAGAATGAGAATTTTTTTAGACAGACTGAATGAGAAGACCTGGCACCCAAACAGCCCTCCAATTCTATCTCAAAGATGTTCTGTATGGTTAAGCTTAAGGCTTTGAAAGGGCCACTTAAGTTCCTTCACATTAAACTCATCAAATCAAGTCTATATGGACCCAGCTTGGTGCACAGCAGCACAGTCATAATGGAACAGAAAGTGGCCTTCACCAAGCCATAGGCATATGATAGACATTGCATAGCTGTTTAAACTTTATAACATTGACATTAAGTTTTACAAGACACACCTGAACAGAACATAACATAATTTGGAGGGTTGCACACATATTTGTGTGCTACAATGGAGTTGATTAAAAAAAATATTTAAGCTGTTCACTCTGTAAATGATAAATTATGATAATAGGGATGTGCTAGTGAGCAATCCAATCATGTGCCAGAGTTTTTTTCTTATATGTGATTTTTTATTTTTTGCCAAGTACATTTCCACCACATTCAGTAAGCTAAGTGAATTATCCCTGAGAGTGATTAATATTATCCAGTGTTTATATAGCACCAACATATAACATAGCACTTTACAAGGTCTATAGTCATATCACCAACTGACCCTCAAAGGGGCTCATACTCTAATGTCCTTACCATACCTTACCATAGTCATATGTCAATAACATAGTCTAAGGACAATTTTTGAGGGAAGGCTGATAACCTTAACGGCATGTTTTTTTTTTTTTTTTTTTTATGCAAGAGGAAACTAGAGTATCCCTGGGGAAACCCACCCAGACACAGGGAGAACAAACTCCTGGCCAGGAGTCGAACTTGTGATCTGCTGCTACAAAGGTGAGAGTGCCAACTACTGCACATTATTTGCTGGGTGATCCTTCTAAGCTTCTTTAGCCTATTGTGTAAGGTAGGTGTAAAGTTTAATTAATTAACCATTTTAGTAACATACACTAAAATGCTTAATTTATTATCAACAAATCTAAGAGCACATTGTAATCATAAGGTTCAGATCCATGGTGGGAATAAACGTTCTCACATGGCTTCTGGTGGCTGGCAACACGCCGTCTGACCTGCAATGCTGGTTTATAAAGAACCAGCGTTTTAAGATTTTACAAGTCAGTGGTACTGAACATTCATTCTCTATTGAAGTACTGCGGGTAGACGCTTCATATAGCAATTTTCCCAAGTCAGTGATTTAGTGGTGTGAGAAGCTGGTAACTGACCTGCACCAAACATTCACCAAACATTCACCAGTGGTAATTCAATCATTGGCATTCAAAGCATATACACTTGGATGTTTCTTCGGTTGTTAATGTTTGGTGAATGTTAGATATCCCTCTAAATAAATATGTTCCCTAGTGTTTGCATTATTGATGTCCGCATACTTATGAAAGCAGGCTGTTGTTTCCAGGGTATGAGCTAAGAAGAATTTAATATAGTAGTTTTCCAAGGTCCTTTATTCTAATCATTATTTTTTATCAGTTTTTGCTCTGCTAATTCCCGGCTAAGCTCCTTTGATCTCTGAGCGTCCTTCATTCATATGCCTCGAAAGTAATAATTTCAACAAGTATGAAGTCTCTTATCTCTCTGATCCCGACTCCTTTAGGTCTTGCTCAAACAATGGCTTTCCTTTGTTGAACTTGAAAGAATGATGATTACAATATTCACATTCCTAATAAAAGATCCCATTTCACATTTTAATTAAATATTCAAAAATTTCTTACAGGTTAAAGGTCTTTATGATTATTTTTTTTTATTAACTACATGCCAGTGAGGTTTACTTAGTGGCGTCAGGCTTTAAGGGTCATGTGTGGCCCCTATGTATTCTTTTACTCTGCTTTAATTTTTGTTCTTAGTCATAATAAGGGTAAAATCTTTATTACAGTAGTGAGAAGGGTGATTAAAATTTTTTCTATGGGACAAGCAAATCAGTTACTTTAAAGAAAATGGTGATGGAAATGGCAGCATTTTTCTTGCTTGCAATCTAATCAGCCAATAACATATTGGAGCCAGATTCAGGTGTTTTTTTTTACTGTACTGCTAAACTGTGCCCACAAAGGCATGCAGAGGGCAAATATTAGATGATGGTATTACCTATAGGCTCATTGAAGTTTCTTTTTCCATTTCCGATTTATGCCACTTTTTTGTGAAGCCATATTTGTAGGCGCTGCACTTTTCTAATCTCAGAGCTACACTCTGATGATGGGTGGGGAATTATTTAGGAAACAAAAGGGGATATATAAGAAACAGAGATACACATATTAGATAAAGCAGAGTCAGGGAGATACTTGCACGGCAGATCCTACAAATACCTCTCCAGCAAGCAGGACAATAATGTGATTTGCATGGGACAGCCAGAGGTACTAGTGCCCTAAATCTTATTCTACACATATACAGCTATGAGGTTGTTGACACAGGAGTTCCCAGGCATAGTCACATGTCAAGAAATATTTCTATTTTCAGGTGGAATTTGAGACAAAGGTACACAAGATGTAGCATGTAGAAGATATGGAAAACCACTAGATGTTCTTTAAAATATATATAGTAGGTTAGGTTGAAAAAAGACATAAAAGTAAACATATCCCAGATATAAAACCCTATGAACATAGTTGATCCAGAGGAAGGCAAAAAAAAAAAAACTCTGGTAGACTTTGCTCCAACAAGGAAAAAAATTCCTTCTTGATTCCATTAGGCAATCGGATGTTGCCTGGATCAACAGTCTCAGTTATCTTTAATTTAAATCCTTAATCCCCAGGTATATTCTGTGCTTTTAGAAATCATCCAGCTTTTTCTTAAAGCAATCTATAGTAGTTGCTGAAACTACTTCCTGAGGGAGCCGATTCCACATTTTCACAGACCTTACAGTGAAGAATCCCTTCCTTATCCGGAGCTTAAACTTCTTTTCCTCCAGACGCAAAGAGTGCCCTCTTGTTCTTTGTGATAAATATCTTGAAATCTTTGAAATACAATCTTTTCATTTTAAGGTCAGACCTACTTCTGCATTTGGGCTTACATGAAATCTTTGTTTTGTCTGATCACTACAGAGATAATAAAAATAATAATTAGAAATAATAAACCTTGAACTTGTGCTTTTGTGGTTATGACATAGTGGTTCATGGGAATCATTGATTCAATCAATGATTAGAGCACACAGCCATAACATTGTTGGTCTATACCATGCATGTCCAAAGTCTGGCCTGGGGGCCAATTGAGGCCCCTGTTCAGATTTACACAGGTAATCCCCTATGTCATTATAGTTGGTGTGTGTTGTTCGGGACCCGCGTGGACCGCGCCCACTCTGATTCCAAGAACGTGCTCTGCAGGGAGCCCACACTGACATCGGACTCCATGCACAGGGAATCCCTCACGTCTCCCTGGTGGGCGTGTGCTGTGTGGGACCAACGCAGACCACGCCCACACTAACCCTGGTTAGTTGTCGCCCCCACACATTTTCACCTCACCAAATCTGGCCCTCTTTGCAAAATGTTTAGACAACACTGGTCTAGAAGAATAACTATTTTTTTAATATAAATTTAAATGTGGCCAGGCAGGGTTTATTTTTTCCATATTCTCTTTATAAAAAATAAAAAATATAATAAAAAGATACAACACAATTAAGAGTGCTATAATTACAATCTCACATGGCTCAAGGTGGAGCATACCATAGTGAGGTAAAGCAGAAGACATGAATAATACTGTTCATATCGGGGTATCATGAAACATTCGTAAACAGTTTAACAAAAAATTACAGATACAAATACACCAAAACAAGTAGGGTTTAGTTTTAAACAGAAGGCTTGTCCATCAAGAGGGGGTCACAATCTAATGCCTCTACCATAGTGATTAATGTAGTCTAAGGACAGTTTTTGAGGGATTGAACCTGTAACTTGTAAAGGCAAGAATGCTTATCACTAAGCCATCATCAATAAACACATACATTAATGAATTAATCAGTAAGAGTATTGAACGAAACTGAGATTTTTAATTTTATGAAAATTTCACTGAAAATCTATAGAATTTTTCCCAATACTTTTGTAACCACACTCCCAGAGCTTTAGGCTTTTTGAGTTATTGCCACTAAGGCTTATCCCGAGGAACAGTTTTATAATCCTGATTAGGGATGAGCGAGCGAGTTTTTAAAACTCGATCTGACAGCGAATTCGTCCGTTCTCGCTTACGGAAATGGTAAGCGAGAACGGCCGGTGTAAATTCGCTGATCGAGATCGAATTTTAATTTAAAAAAAAAATTGCGGGCTTTGCTGATCAATGAATGCAGCCACAGCTGCATTTATTGATCAGCTCAGCGTGCAATTCCCGGCACTAGAGGTTAAATGGGGACAAGTCTCCCCATTCAAAACCTCTAGTGCTAGGTTAATTAACCTCTAGTGCCCTGGAAATCCACTGCGACCCCCGGGCACTAGGGGGTGATTAACCTCTAGTGCTCGGGGATCGCACACAGGAGGATTCCCAGGGCTGCATGAATGAATGCAGCCCTGGAAATCCTCCTGTACTTATTTCCTTAAACATCTGATGGGTCTGCGAAATCGGTTTGGCCGAAATTACACAGACCCATCGGAAGTTCGACAAAAATTTTTGCGAGAATGCCAGATTCTTGCTCATCCCTAATCCTGATGCCTATGCACAGCGGAACCCATAACTTCCATAGCCAGGAGACAAATTGACATGGACTTTAAATACCATGGGCTTTAAATAACTCCTGATTGTTACAAAAGCTTCTTTCAACTGTCACGCTTGGGGAGACAGGGCCACTAGAGGGCAATAGGGCTTGCACAGAAATGGTGTTAACCCAGAGAGGGGCCAAGGCTCAGAGTCTAAACAGGTCTTCTCCAGAGCCTCTAGTGATGAGAATATTGCAATACTGGTTACTGCCAGGCTGCTGTCCTTGGGCAGACTAGGGAGGGCAGGAAGATGCACAGTACCAAATCACTAGGAAGAAGTATTGTCAAGAGAGGCCGGGGTCAAGGCGGGCAGCAAGCAAGAGAGGTCAGGTCACAAGCCAGGGGTCAAATATCCATTGGACAGACACCAGTGACACAGGGGCCACTGCAGACAAAGGGAACACAGGAGACACTGGAAGCTTCATACAAAGAATCCAACCAAAGACGAAGAAGAAATGGGTAGGTCCAACCACTGAGACATGTACTGGGTGGTTTGGTCAAGCTCTTGTGTGTATTGGGCTGCAAAATCATATTTACACCCATCAAAGAACTGCTAAAACCAATGAAGGCATATCCATAAAATAGAGATTGTCTGAATATCTGATGTAACATCTCTTTCAAAGACTTTTAAAGAACAGAAAGTGAAGGGTAAGGCTTGATGGGCACATATTCCGAGGGCACTTCATCTGACTTCTCTGATGATGTGTTATTAGGAATGATGCTGATATTACCAAAAATTCTGTAAAAAATATGAGACTAGAAAGTAAAATAATTTATAATAAATCTGCAGATCCCTTTTTTAAAGTTTTTATACAGTTGTAATGCATGCTTTTAAAATACATAAATGTGCAAGATAAAGTCTGGAACTCTATATATTTTCAGACAAGACCTGCAAAAAATAGCAAAACACCATTTTATATTTCAAAATACATGGGGAAATCGTAAAAACACTCATGTATAAAATTTTGGAACATATGCAAGCATAAAAACAAATGAAATAACAGAATGAGACAGAGGACTATTATCATGAAAACACAATTTTTCTTTCAACTCTTGGGCCTCGTATTATGGAATATGTTAGGTTGCTGTCTGCCTGGTCCTGCTGGTTTCTTTCAGATGTAGCATGTGGTTACCACTTGTATGCCTCTGTAATTTGTAACACGGCACGGCTGCATTTCAGTAGTGGCCTGAAAAATACAATACTAGACCTTTTTGGTTTAAATGTATGTATGGCTGGGATACAGGGATCAGCTTCATACAATACCATTCAAGTCCACAGTGCATTGCCACCCACCTGAACCCTGAAAGAGGAGATATCTCTAACTACAATTCTTTTGAAATTCCCTATACCATCCATGACTCCACAACACTCATTTTAGGTATGCCTAATAGTTCTGTATAAATAATTAAAGGGTTTAATTGCCAGAAGTTTTTGGTATTACCAATCTCACCTTTATAGCCAACCTGCTTTCTTGAAATTAACATATTGCTAACTTGACCAGTTCAGGATGAGCAAACAATAAAAAATTCATAAGCAGGGGTTACCTTTAATAAAAAATGACATTTAAAAATGATCACTAGATCATTAGCAATCAAAAGGTTGGCCATGGCACAACCCCCTCCAAGCTAACCTTAATAACTATTCTTCCTCGGCTTCCTAATTTCTCTTTATCTCATAGAAATGCATAGCATGTACTCTGACTGTTGGAGCCGTGTCCTTTTAAAGTCTGTGGAAAGTTATTGTTCTCATGTGGGCTCATACGGGCATATATACATATTGGCACCCATCTTAAGGGTTTCTCACACACCAACATTGGGGGTAATTAGTGCACCCACTGAAAAGTGGTATCATGGAACCAAACCACAAGTTCATTTACATGTTTAAAGTCTTGATAAAGCACTTTTACAGAAGAGAAGGCAGAATCTTTGCTGGGCAATATATCTATATATACTTGAACACACACACACATATATATATATATATATATATATATATATATATATATATATATATACTTCAATAGTGTTTTTTGCAATTTGGCTGTTGGCTGAGTTTCCACTGTAAATTACAAGAAACTACCATATGTTTACTTTCTGGAACATGTGTGCTAGTTTTAAATACTGCACATTGTCTTTCGATAAAAGTTCATGCATTTGACACTTCAGGGTTATTTCACACCCCACCTTTCACATACAGTATACAACCATAACACTAAAGATATACATAGCATACTGGATTAGTTTGTTTGAACAACTTGAAGTCATTTTCGACAAGAACAAAACCTCCTTGATGAGGCCGCCATGAAAGAATATGAAGGTACATGGTGTATTTATTTCCTGTAGATACTAAACTAAAATCATTTTAAGTCACATTGTAAATGTATATTATCTGACAGAGCTGAAAGATATGTGCAACACATACAGTATGGCTAACTGGAAACACGTTGCATTAAACATATCTGGAACTTTGACTGAGGTTTGATGAAACTCTAGCTAGTTCACACAAATTCCGAGCTTAGATGAATTAAAATGAATTAAAGTTTAAGCTCAATATTCTGTTCCTAATTTTATATACATGTCTTGATTGTCCTTCATCGAAGGTCTGAACGGGGGTAATTTCCCCAGATGGGAAGCAATAGGGTCCAGCCAGATACTGTATGCCTCTAGTAGAATTTTACCTGGAATCCACTAGAATTCTAAAATCAAAAAGTTATTGACATGTTGTTTACCTGTAAAACTTTTCTTGTCTTAGAAATCCAAAAGGCCTGAGACTGCTGCTGGGTACTATTATATTGGATGCAATGTCACAGCCCCAGCCAGTGTGAACAATGTACCCTATACATTAACTGTCAGAATACCATCTTTACAGACAGCTAAAATGGACATTGGTGTCATACAGTTGGCTCTGCTTAAAAATGTTGTCCCTGGAATTGTCCAGGCACCATCTTATGGGAGGTCGATCAGCCACAGCTCAAGGAACCCCTGCAACTTCTGGAGGACCCTTTAACTTCCATGGAACTCTGGTTGAGAATGGCTGGTTTAGTTACAATCTAGAGTATTCCTCTGGCTCTTTCCTTGCATCTACAGAAATATGAAGATGAAGGTAGGGGCAGTGGTACTTGGCCATCACAAAAAGTAATTTGAGATCGAGCTAACAATCCAGAAGATATTTTTGCAGTAGCTAAAGCTCCTCCATCCATAAAAAAATTCCTGCTCTTTTTTACTTAACTAATTCTACTGACTGTGTTCCTCTTTGGCTCTACTTCCACGAATGATGACTGATGATATGGTGCTCAAGTCTATGCCTTCACCAACTGATCCACTCTGGGGTCATTACACTAGCTTTAGGTGACTACTAAGGGACAAAACATAGGTGGGTTTATAGTGACGAGATAACCTTCATGGAATTTTGACTTCTGCTTAAGGATCTGGTCTAGTCAGATAATGACTCTTCAACAGATTGTCAGTGATGAATAAAGAACAGATAGAGTTCGGCCAGTTCAGTCCACCACCCCTTATATTGTCCTTGTGGAAGGAGATATCTTATGATAGGTCCTCCGAGAGGTACAAAAAGGTAGTGATTTATTCAACCCACCTGTGCCTACCCAAGGCTAAAATATCAGCTTTGATTGGAATTGGCCTTTTAATAAGCTTTCATGGGCCTGCTTTTACTCAAGCACCAGCCCATATGCCCCTCCTATACATTACTAAAGCCAACCGTTCTTTTTAAATTAATAAATGCATCTGTGCATGTTCCAGAAAGGCAGCAATGTATAAATATTTTGTCTGATTCACTACTGTGCATATATATATTGCGTTACATCTTGTAGCCGGCTTTCCATCAAATTCTCAAATTCTGATTCCCCTGGCAGGCGGTCTTCATTTTTCTCCTCTTGTGTAAACGGTAAGAGAATCCTAACAATCTTACAGAACCCTCTGGTACGCATCTGAAAGAAAATGAGAAACCTCACAAACGGCTTGCATACAGATGGAAAATAAACAAACTCAATTACAGTATAATATCTTCAGCACAGATTCCTAACCTGCTGTGAACGGAGGGACCTGGAGAACATCATAGTTGGGTACCTCCCAGAGGCACACCTTGCAGCGAGCGAGAGTCATTTATCAAAGTCATCTCGTGACTGAGTGATGTAACACTGATGGAAAAACAGCCCCCGATTCATAATGAAACCACTCTGTTCTCAGGTTTTGGAATCTCTGTGCATCCCGTGTTGTTTATTATGTCAAGTGTTGGCTGGTTGGTCACCAGGACAATTTAATTTTTGTTCAATTTTGCTATCTCAGTTGGCATTACTGAATGTTTATGTTATATATTACAACAGTGTGTCCATTGGGGATTCATGACATTGTAAATGTTGCCTGTTGCACAGGGTTGTGGGTTTTCTTTTATTTTCTACTTGTCTGTCATTATTTTAAGGTTGTTTTTGTTTGCAAAAATTTCTTGTCATTTTGGATATAGAACTTTAGATATTATGTTTTACCATCTGCGACATATTATCTGTAACCTTTGCAGGCTGGCAATGAAATGCTAATTGTGTTTACATTTTTATGTGTGCAGGACTTACCGCCACTCCACCAATGCCAAGTCCAGGGGATGACTTTGTTGCCCGATTTTCTTTGGCTTCTTGATTGACCAGTTTTGGAATTCATAACCGCTGCGCATGCAATCAGAACTTAATTTATTTCGGCTATACTGGTTGTACACTAAGCTGCATATGTGTGGCTCAATGTACAATACCTAGAAGACTGCTGGCAAGCAGAAGCAAATGCGTTCCTGTCGGCAAAGGTTCATTCGCTCCATTACTTTGCACCAACTTCTTGGTAGTGTCAACCATGGATATAAATTAGCATGATGGCTTGTAGTCTCCACCTTGGCTAAAGGCAACAGGGTGACACAACATACAAATACAACTAGCAGACATTTATCACCCTATAACAGGATGTGCCTGAACAAGGACATCATAACCGGACCCCCAGGCCTTCGTCTAATAAATAAAGTTCAGAATAAAAAGTATTGAAGCAACTTATGTAAGACAATAATGTCCTTAAAAATGTATTAACTTTGTGTACTATTTCAGTTCAATGCTCCACATATTTTTGACATTTTATATGAATTATTAGCTGTGTAAAATAATTAGTTGTGTTTTGTTGTATTATACTTTTTATTCCGTATTCTTTGTTGGTGGGGTTCACTGTATGTAAATGTTGATGGGGGCTGGAGCTAGGTACAAATTGGTAAATACGAAGGTGTTATATCATCATTGCCTGGCCATGCAAGAGGCTGAATAATGAAACTAACAAAGATGTTATGAACTCTGACAGTTTAATTCCACTTTAAGAGTTGATAAATGAAACCTGACATTGGCTTTGCAGGGTTTTTATACAGCATTGTTGTCCTTTTCAGTAAATGACCAAAGAAGCAGATGTTTGAAATGATGTCTGCTCTGTCATAGGTTTCCTGAATTCCATTTTTTTGGCAGGAGTGTAAGGAAATGACTACTGTGCTTTTAAAGTTGTACAAGCTTTGGTGCTGACTCACAACCCAGATATGGACAAAACTATTTTACCCTACTGGGCCCATTCTTTGGGGATAGGCAGTTCTGGTGGCCATATGCAACATTATGGAAGTAAAGAACATGTAGACATCCATGGAAGGAAACTGGATCATCCTTGTGAAAAAACACCCAAGAAATGTTGTGTTCCAAGTAGTTAGTTTCCCTGCAAATGCTGAAAGGTAAAAGTAATGACTAATGTATCAATGTAATTATCTCTACAAAAGTTTAAATAATCTAGATTTATTGTCAGTTGCATATTCCTTCCATTTGGTGTCCAAAAAGACATTGGGCTTGATTTACTAAAGCTCTCCAAGGCTGGAGAGGATACTTTCATTAGTGAAACTGGGTGATCTAGCAAACCTGCATTGGGTCTGGTCCAGGATTCAAAACATTTGCTAGCAAATTGCAAATGACTTTGAACAAATCCATTCCATGTTTGCTGAATTGCCCAGCTTCACTGATGAAACTGTATCCTCTCTAGCCTTGGAGAGCTTTGATAAATCAGGCGCATTGTCTGTGCTATACCTATAACTAAGCCTCATACTTGGTCACTTTCTATACTTTCTACACTTCTGCTGTCTTATTCATTTGTTGTTTCCAGCTGTTTTTAAGGGCTATAGAACCATACTTGCTATGTAATGAAGACAAGGAAATAGTAACATGGTTGTAATCTTGCCTTATGATGAATGCTTTTCCATAGATACAGAACAGTATCATACATACCTTTAGATCAGTAGGTCATGGTAACAGAAAGTGAGTTACTGGCAAGATAACCGAATGAAACAAAAATAATAAAGTTAATGTAGCTACTACTCTAGGACTGAGAAGCTGCAATATATTACACATAGGGATTTAGTCTAGAGGATGCGCAATGATGGCAGAGGCCAGATATAAGTATGACATAGGCCACAGTTACTTGTAATTTACTGCGGTGGGTGGTCCATTGAAGCTGCAGTGTTGGTGGCCAATGCACATGCAAGTGGCAGCCAATTGTTGTATCTTGTGGTGGGCAGCTGATACTCATTGATGGGCAGCACTCATTGATAGGGCCATACATTGGTTATATTTAATTGGTTAGAGAGAATGACCCCTGTTAGGTATTTCCCCTTGCTATGGCTCTCATATATGGATTGCTTAATTGGCTTTACTTTGGGGAGCAAAATGTAGAAGCATTGACTTGATTTTTCCTGCATACCGTTAACACATTGGGCCTGATTTATTAAAGCTCTCCTGGAGAAGATACGCTTTCATCAGTGAACCTGGGTGATCCAGCAAACCTGGATTGGATATCTTAAAAGTCATTTGCTATTTGCAAATGTTTGCAATCCTGAACCAGATCCATTTCAGTTTTGCTGGATCACTAAGATTCACTGCTGAAAGTGTACCCTCTCCAGTCTTAGAGAGCTTTGACCCCCCCAGCGGTAACCCGAGTGTGACTCGGGGTAGAAAAAAGAAGCTGGAAGCAGTAACCCTGAGTCACACTCGGGGTAGGTAAACCTATGGAAACAATAGTAAATTTCGACTTACCTGATCCGCCGACGTCCTCCGTCGCCCTTTGCATCTTCTCTCTTCCTCCTGCCGGCGCTCTCTGCCATCGATCAGTCACAGGGAAGTTCCCGGTGACGTTGGTGCGTGTGGACTTTCCGTTTGGGGCGGGGTGGGAAATTCAAATCCATTTGTATTGCATTTAATACAAAATAACTGTATTGAATGCAATACAATGGATTTATATGTGTAAAAGCAGTACAGTGTCTTTCATGAACATTTATTTTACAGTATACCATAATAGTATAAGTATATTATTTATTTATTTTTTTTAATTTTAAAGATTAAAAAAAATAATTTTTAAAAGAAATGTATTTAATTTATTATTTTGACATGATTTTGTGTTTTAAGCTTTTTTATACTCATACTAATATTATTATAATGTAAAATAAATTTTCATGAAAAACAATGTACCGCTTTTAGGCATAATAAAACTGGACAGAAATGAACTGCCCAGGAGGTTAATAAATAAGGGCCACTGTGTTATATGCTGGTATTGTTGTTACCTGATTAGGAAGGGTTCTGAGGCTTGAAATGTCGCCATTATTATGTGAATTATATTTCCCTTTTCTTCTAACCTCCTGATGTGCTGGTAAAATTGACCTAAAATATCCATTTATATGAAGGCATTCCTCTATGATCATTATGGCAATCACTGATATAGGTCACATATCTGTTTGTTGCCATCTATGTCCCCACAGAGAGAGAAAGTGCCCCCTACATACTGCGTTGTATGTCTCTCGCCATTAAACAGGATTGGGGAAGCCTATTCTTGCTTCTTTAAGCCAGTCAAAAAGTCAAAGAAGCCTATCAAGGATGGCAATAAAATATTAACAAAGTTTCAAACCTTTCTATAATCAATTTTTCTTAAAAAAAAGTATTTGTTGGCATTGGTTTTCAATATAAATTCCCCAAGGTTTTCACCGTTAAAATAAAACTCACCAAGTAAACCGAGAAAAGCCTCCAGATTTTGACCATCTGCCAGATATAAATATTTCACTGGATAGTGCTCAGGGTCGTGTCTGTTGGCCATCCAGTGAATATGATCAGCCTTTAGATCTTTAATGTGTGCCCACCCAAGGGGAGAGTGCATGTGGGAGACAAGGACAATTCCCAGACTGACAAAAAAACCCACTGTTACGATATAAGCTACTTTTATGTTCCAATTGTATGACATTAAATACAAGTAAAACCATCAATCAATTTTACTATCCATGGCAGCGCTTTTTGCCTTTTATTTTTTTCTTGCAAAACATTTTTCCTTCAAATTTTTTCCCTTCTGGATCTGAAACAACTATCTTGATTAATTTTATGGGCTTTGCTATTCATCACTGTCTCTTTTTTTTTTTACATATGATCTGCAATAATCCATTCATTTCCAAGACACACACTTTTCTTTTGAACTATTGGCACCTCCTGTAAGTTTTTACGAGCCCAAGAAATTGTAAATCTTGCTATAAAAAGAAAGGGAAAAAAGAGAAAAATGTGCTATTTCCCATTAAATGATGTGCTGCTGACCTGTTGATCCACTCCGTAAAGAATAGATTTCACAATTCAGATAAACCATTATTGGTCTGGTGTGTTAATGTTCGCAGTATATATTTCTACTCATGAGTCAATGTACTCGTATAGCTATGTGAAGATTAAAGAACACCTGTTATGAGAAAAACGAGGGCTGACCGCCCCAACTCATTTCATTAACTACTAGTTGACCAAACCATCTCCAGCTTTAAAGTCCAATTTTGCTTCTCACCCTATATAGTTTCCTCCTCCATTAAAAAAAAGGTTGTGAAGTCATACTTAGATCCCGTGGTCCAATTCCAGTCCTTTGCTGTGTTCGATACCCTCTCTAGGCTGGCTGCATGCATCCCGTCCTTTCCAATTGCCACCAACGCTATTTACAACCAACCAAAGACAACCAACCAAAGACAACCAACCAAAGACATATAACTGACTACATGGACACACCTTACTTCCTCCTGGCATGTATTTTCACTAATATGTTACATGACTGGCAGTGGTTCTAATATTTTGATCTAACACTTAGTATCATTGCAACAGAATAAAGCAAAAGCAGGCTCCAATAATAGGATAATACCGGTAGAAACATAGGGATATCTTGTTTTTGAACTTGGAACGTCTGCTAAATACCTCAATCAATACCCAACGACTGACTAATAAGGATATCTCACCCTTGCTATACCTACTGCACAAACCTATAAACTTATCAATCAGCGAAGATACCCCAAAACTACTAATAAAACCAACAGGAACTAAAGTCGGCCTCAGCATAATCCTATTTCCAACCACTGACTGAATATCATTATTCTTCTACTTATCAACAACCATATAACATCTAAAGAGTACCTAAGTCTCAGAATCCCCTGACGAGTGCGAAACACGTCGAGTTTGAGACATTATCTATGAAAACTTTATGTGACTTTATGCGATATGTATTGTTAGTTACTTTGTCAAGTCGAGGTATTGCAATTCTTCAAAAAACACTCGGTAAACATTGTAATTTTACTTGCCAAGAAAGCCATCCTTCTTTTTCTTGTTACTTACTATTTTAATTGGGTTTGGCATATGTATTTATTTCTGTATTAGAACTGACCTCTCCTTTTAATAAATTACTACTTTTCTCTGTGTTTAATACCACAGAGCAAAGACCATCAAGAACATGGCCCTTGGCAGAGCATAAGCATGTTAAACAGCTCCAAATAAAAGCTTAAGTTCTTCTATGCAGCATTCAGGATCCACCTTGAGTAGATGGGAATAGAAAAGGACCTCACCAGTCACATGACCAGAAAAAGAGGGAGAAAAAGAGGGATTGTGCCAATTGGTGGTGACCCCTAAAGTAGGCAGACTATGATGGTCATTTCTGCTTTCTGTGCTGACATGACCACAATACATACAGATGTTCAAGCACAATCTGAGCTGGAAGAGGGCATCCTTTGGCATCTTCTTAGTTTGTGTTGGATGAACTTGTCACATTACTGCTTATACTGTCAGTAGCCTGCAGCTACTTTGCACCTTCAATCTACAGGAGCAATGGCTGCACAGCTACTTAACAATGTTAGAGCTCATGACAGATATTGGGAATTAGGGTTATATATATATTGTACTGACTGTAGGAGCATCACTATTTAATGTACAGCGCTGCATAATATGTTGGCGATAAATAAATCCTGTTTAATAATATTAATAATAATAGTCTACATTGTATTGATCAATGTTAGCATGTGATTCTGCCGTTTTGCGTTGATAGCTACAAAATAACTTGCTCTTTCAAAAACATTATAGATGATTATCTTTCTCCATGGCACCAGCTTAACGCATCCCCCAAGTGTTAAAAGTTCATAATTTACAATGGTCTGTGTGGTCTTTTTTTCTTGGAGACTAATTATAATGACTTAAAGCTTAAGTGGGAGTAACATCCATATGCTGCACTCGTATAATTTGAAAACACATTTAGAAAACTCATGATATTTATAAAGGTTAAACCTGTCTTCAAATGTTTGTATAAAATGTAATTTAAGCGTTCTGCTCTGCTTATCCAACCTGACCTTCGTCCAGACAACCATTTCTAAAGGGAATTTTAGCTAATCACATATTTCCCATAAAAGGTCACGTTGTTTTTGATAGCTAGTAGCCATAAATATCTCATATAATCTCGATAAATTATATATAAACAGCTAAACCTTTCAAGCATTAACTTTAAATCTGTGGGAAAAGCTAACTTTTTAGCTTTATCAGTTTGCCAGGTCCTTGGTTGTCTTTTTAAAAGATTATAGCCGTGTAGTCCTTGCATTCCTTGAAATATGTCCACTTAGGGTAGTGCTATGCCCTACCAACAAGCCATATTCTAACTTCAGTCCTTATCCACCCAACCAAATATAAAACATGTCTACCAATATATATTCTTCTAGAGTTCTGAAGAAAGGGGCAGTTTGTACATGCTTTGCTTTTAGGCTAACAAGTAGGTAAAACATATAATATTAAATATAATTAGATATAATGTAAATACATGAGCCATGTGTATTCCTCAATCTTGGTGCCCTTTGTTCATTCCATTGAGCATAAAACTACTTTTAAATTTGACTCTGTGCAAGTGTTTCCTGGAATACAGACCAGTTACTAATGCCTTCTCTTCGCTTGTTGGGTGTCCGGTCTTATATCTGCTCTTCTGTAGTTTTTTTGCAAGCAGCTGGTTCCCTCCCATAACCCTGCCCAATGCACAATGATGATATCGCTATTGTCTATATAAAGAAATACGTTGGTTTGCAAAAACATCTGGTGGACATAAAGTGGACTTATATCCTTTGGGACAATTGGGAAAATGTATATTGTCGGAATTTAGCTTTGACTCCATCCAACCCCCTCCCACCTGTAACCCAAACCTTGGCCAAAGTCAGGTTAATTCTTTCAGATCCACACCTACATCATCATCATGGAAGTTATTGGGCGGCCAGCCCGTTCTGGATTACATGTTCTGTTCATGGGAGATGGTATTCGACAAAATAAAATAGATATTTATTTTCATGTGTTGGAATAGTTGCTTGCCTGATGGCCATAAAGAAACTGACAAAAATATAGTTAAGCCCTCAAAGGAATGGCACTTTGATTTTTCACTTGTGTTGGTGTTAAATCTGTAGACCAGGGGTGTCAAACTCTGGCCCGCGGGTCAAGTTTGGCCCTCAAAGTCCATTTTTTTTTGGTACCCCAAAGAATTCCCGAAAATGAACTACATCTGGTCCGCCCTCGTTACCACCTCACATCATCATTTTTAACACATGCAATACATAGACATTATTCCTGTACACCCATCATGTCATGTGACACAAAGCCTAGGCAATATTCACATGGCGCCTGACTACCAGGGGCATTGTGTTTGTTTCAATCCATTAGAGACTGCATAGTGTAATATTTAGTGTCAGACAAACTTGTGATTTAAGAGGATGAACAACACACAGCCTGCATAGATAGATAGAAATTAGTCTTTTCAACCCTAAAGTGTGTGTAGAGGGTAGTAGTTTGTTTTTGTTAGTTATGGATAAAGTAGTAAACTTCCTCAATTTTTTCAATAAATTTCATGTTTGGCCCCCGAAGTTTTTAATTTCGGCCCTCTGTGTGTTTGGGTTTGACACCCCTGCTGTGGAGGATACACTTTCATCAGTGAAGCTGGGTGATCCAACAAACCTGGAATAGAATTCTTAAAAGTAAATTGCTATTTGTTAGCAAATGTTCTCAATCCTCGACCAGGATCCATTCCAGGTTTGCTGGAACACCCAGCTTCATTGATAAAAGTTTATTTTCCCCTGTCTTGGAGAGCTTTAATAAATCAGGCCCAATGACTTAGAAATATTTAAGGCATCTATTTATAAAACAATGAATGTGGCATTCCCTGAAAGAACTTCCAGTTTCAATAGCAGTAATTAAATCTCCACCAGGGAAGGTTTTTAGTGAATGTTGGATTCACTGCTTAAAAAAAAGGACCCCTAAGATGTTTCTCTGCTTAGTAATAGCATCAGTAATGACTTTCTAGATCAGTGGTCGCCAACCTTTTCGGACCCATGGACCATTAAATTTATCGGCTCTGGCCCCTTGTATCAAGACTTCTTTACATCTTTTAGTGCAGTCTTGGGGCAGCTACGATTTGTAGCCTGGCACCCATCTAGCTCCCTGCTTCAAGTTGAAAAAAGAAGTTAAAACAATGTCAATAATAATAAGCTTGTTATGAAAGAGAAGCATTTTTGATCAAAGAGTTTTAGTTTAATATCTAAATAATAATTAGATTAATTCTTATTTATTTAATTAGATTAATTAAACAGTTAAAATATCATAGTTTTGATATAAAAAATCTTTAATAAGAAGCAGAAGGCTAAGGGCTAGTTCAGACAGGCAATGGGCTTGCACGTGAACCACACTCGTGGGTGAGGTGCCATGAGTGATGACATGAAGCATCTCCCCAATGGCCCCCATAGAGAAATAATGGGCAGTAGTCAGATGTTTAGTGCCACCAGCTGTAAAATGCTCATATGCTGGTTTGGCCCACATTGGCCCTTATATTTATTAATACATATTTACATACTTATTCTATTTATTTATACATACTGAGGTACCTGATTTAATAAAGCTCTCCAGGACTGGAGAATATACTTTCATCAGTGATCCTGGGTGATCCAGAAAACCTGGAATGGGTCTGGTCCAGGATTGAAAGCATTTGCTAACAAATAGCAAATTACTTTTAAGAAATCAATTCTAGGTTTGCTGGATCACCTAGGTTCACTGATGAAAGTGTATTTTCTCCAGCCTTGGAGAGCTTTAATAAATCAGGTCCAATAACTCTATTGACAATATGAACCTAGGGCACAAAATGTGGCCATCACTACTAACAAGGCATGAATAGTCAGAATGGTAATCAGCAGAAATGCCAATAAATGTAAGGTGAATAAGTACATCCATGGTATATTTTTTAAATATTTATTTAAATGGGGTAAAAATTAGAATCACATTCTCTTTGTCTTCTCCCCCTCTCAACTTTTTACAGGAAAGTATTTTGTGTTTGAGTTGCGTTGGCTATGGGGGGTTACTTGCTTCTAAATTATCTTTTGTTCATTAGTGTTGGCCGTCAATAGATGGCGCTGTGTCCTTATGTAATATGTGTAACAAACTCTAAAAATGTCCCAGATGGTACATTTGTTATACACCTTACATGAGAACACAGCACCATCTAGTGGCGTGATCTGAGCATAAACCAAGATTTTTTTTTCTAATGGCATTTAGATAAAAAAAAAATATTGGTTTATATTTGAGTATATACATATATCAAACTAAAGTTAAGGCTATTGAACTAAATTTGTTGTATTGCCAGTTAAAATAAATTTCATGAGTCTGCTTATTTCTAGCCAGAACACAGACCTCCTGGTATGTTCTTAAAGCCGACAATTAGTTTCCAACCTGCCCTGGAAAATGAAAGCTGGATGCTGAATGTCTGAACTTAATTGGTGGCTGTGGGGAAGAACAAGAGCTCTTTGTACCAATGGCAATTTATAAAGCTAACTGGGATCAAGATCATGAAGAAACGAAAGGGGATTACAAGCTTTTGCATCTTAGACGCGCCAAATGATTAAAAAAAATCATTTTTGTGCAGGTTAATCACTGTTTTTCTTAGTATATCTTAATCCCAATCAATACATCCTACAAACTTTACCATGTTAAAGAAATGTGATATTCAATATTTTGAAATCTGCAGGTTTAATTCAATAATTCCTGGTACTTCTGTCATTGGGACACTTTTAAAAGATAACAATGTTCTGTCCCTGTCTACTAAATGTTCTGCATTGTCACCTTGGAACACAATCTTGTGATTGTAACGTGCATGCATGTAGACAGGAAGTGGAAGTTGGAAAACAGGATGCAGGGGATAAACTTTTGAAATAAAATATATATATATATATATATATATAATAAAAAATCTGGGAAAATCTGCCTAATGAACTTTTTAAAATGTTATCAGTGCCTTGGTGCCTTTGTAACTCTATCACAAGTTATTTAAGTTACTTTAGTAGTCTGCAGATTTAATATCAACAACACCTTGTACTTTGGGTTGTATGATTCAAAAGCTTAGAGACTGAAAGCTATTCTAAGGAAGTTCTGGAAACTGTCACAGTGAGGGCAGTTCCCATTTGTTTGTTGTCCTATAGGCCATAATTAACGTTGAACCAGAAAAGACAACACCATAGCACAAGGGACGGCATGCTGATCCCGGGGCTGTTATTCAGTATCTAAATAAATGTTCACTCTTTTGATATTTAGGTTTATCTAAAAGCAAATTTCTGCAAAAAAGTTAAAGAAACACTTTAAAAAAAAAAAAAAAAATGTCTTGTAGGGTAAAAATGAAAGTTTTCTTTACTAATCACGAAAGGTCATAAAAAGAAATAAATATACATAATTTTATGAAAAGTTACAAAAATTATAAAATGTATATTTGTTAGATAAATATACTGTATATTTAATTGCATCAATATATATCAATTTAACTATATATATATATATATATATATATATAAATATGTATATATATATTTTTTTTTATTTATTTATTGTACATTGCTGTGTAATATGTTGGCACTATAAATCCTGTTTATTAATATAATAATTTTATAAGTTTATAATAATATTAATATATAAATAATTGAAATATTTTATTAAACAAATCCAAGATATGTTTTGATTGACTTACTACTGCACCAATTAAACTAAATAATAAAGTAAGTTATGTTAAATAATGATGATAAACATTAAAAGAAAAAGAAAAATTCCCAGTATCACAGCTCAGGAACATTTGGCTATTACACATAGCTTATGGTCAACAGGTCAGTTGTATTTTAGTAATACTTTATTATAGCATCTTTTTTTATATAGATGTACCATTTTATATATTCTATATAAGTTTTTATAGCACAAAAAATATATTGCGCAAATAAAGAAAAAACAAAAATGAGGATTACAGTTTGCAAAATTTAAATTTTCTTCTCTTTCCATAAATCCAAAATAGAACTACTGCAAAACATTGGGATAACGTATTTAGGTTGCCTTTAATTTTCATAAAGTTCTATTACAAAGCAAATATTGACTTCGTTCATGTAAAAGTATAAAAAAAATCTTGCACACTGATCTCATTAAGAAAATGATGTATTGCAATTTCCTTTTGTTTTGCACCCGGCCCCGCAATATTTTCAATCTCAAGTCAGTTAGGCCTGGCTTGTCTCAATCCCGAATGTGCAGCCCATTTAACACTGTCATTTACTTTGACCAACTTATTCAATGTCTCCTTCTGTTTTGAAAGTAATGGCTCTATATATTTTCTAGATATCAAAGCGCTCAACATAAAGGCACCTGGGGATTCTGGTATGGCTGTTTCAACTTGCATCAAAGCAGAGACTGTCAAGTGGTGCAGAAATGTTAACGCACAGCAGAAAATTTGGAAAATAATTGATTTAAAAACTAAACTAGTAAAAGTCTAAAAAAAATATATAAGAGAGTTGGTAAGGTGGAAGAGGGTTTAGTTTTTCATAACGATCTTTGAGCGATTCCATCCTGGGTTTTACATTAAATGTGGTCCTTATTCCATGGCTTGAGGAATTAAGGGATATGGTAAATATCTAAACATTTCAAACTGTTTTAATTGAAATTTGATACAAGAATGTGTGACCTGGTTCCATCCAATTCCTAGCTTCGGAATTAGTGAGCTCTGCTGTAGCATGGCCTTACACAGCAACCAATTTGAGCACAATTTGTATCACAGACTGGGTAGGCATTGTTGAATTGACTGTTGGACATCCCCTGCCAATCCTCCCAGGAGGATTCCCTGGAGAACACTGACTTTGAAATGTATCCCTATCACATGCCAAATGTAATAGGGAATTACAGCTAAAAAGATTATTCGTGTCACTTACCTGAGAAGCCCAAATTGCTCATTGCACAAGGAACCCCTCGGCAATCTTTGGAGGAACCTTGTGGATCCACGGAACCTCGGTTGAGAAACAATGATCTATCGTCAAAACATTTTGCATAAAAAAATGAAGTTTTTACAAACATATTCACTAAGTTTATCAATTTTTATCATCACTATTCTTCAAAATAATGCACATCCAGCCTAATTTTTAAAGCAGAAGGGGTATGGGACTGGGTTTCTGGATCCAGCAAGGAATTATTTTATTGATTTCCAAGAGGACCCAAGAAAGAAAGCTGATTTTCAAAAGTGGGAACTAGATTCCAAGCAGTTATAGTGTGTGCATATTGTAGCTTATCTTAGCTTAATGATGAGAGAAATGAATATTTTCTTTTTCTTCGTTGCTAAATATTTCTTTGTGAAACAGGATTCTTTATTGAAGCTGAAATCAAAGTGAAGAAATCATCTTGATTTGCCAGATGACATGCGAGTTGCAGCCAGCAACTGGACCTCATTTCTATGTTTTAGTGACATAAAGATACCAGCATTGTGGTTAGCTTGTCTATTGTTATTTGAATAAATATGATAAAATCATGAGTCCTTGCATTTTATGTAAATATAAACCATGTTACTCACATTTTTGAAGCCATGCTAGAACCTAATATGACTGGTAATAATAATGATAATTCTGGCAAAGGGAATACGGGGACACATTGGGCAATCCAGGACGTTAATCATAAATTGGTTGGGAACCCCTGCTTTTAAAAGACGATGAAAAACAAATAATTCTAAATATATAGCTTTAGTTTTGTTGTAGATGCAAAGTTGTAAGGTGGTAGAAACCCTTGGCCAGCAGGTACCATAGCCCTAATGAAGACTATAAATGGGAGGTCCCAGAAGATAGAGCAACTACTAGAGACTTGATGACTGTCCAACTAACTGGATGCCATTGCATGATCTTGTGAACCTAGACTAACTTTCATACTTGGGCAATCCCTGTCAGAAAGTTTTCAACCTGTTGCAACCCTTTAAAACGTTCACCCCTGAGGAAGCCGTTTGGCGAAACGTGTTGGGTTACGAGACGTTATTACCTTAAAACACTACTTTTCAACTTACATTATCAGGGATACTCTGTCTAGTTAGAAGGTCTTATCCCCCACTTAAATGTATGCGGGAATAACCTTTATTGTTGTGTAAAGACATTTGTGATATATTCACGTGTACTTTGTATGATATACTATTTTACCCAATATACTTATTTTTGCCACACAAAAACCCCAAAACCCCAGCTTTCTTTCTGCTTTTATCATTATTTACTACTATTTTGGGGTAAGCAAAGCAATTGTTAAATTGCCAGAGGATAGTTGGAACCCCCTTTACGAATTTTCTGAGTCCCATGCAGCAAGTCTACTAATGGTGGTCTACCAGTGTGAACAGCAACGCAAGCCTAGGTCATAAGTTAGCTTGGTTTCTCTGCTTGTATGATAGCATCAAATAGCAGATGGTCAAATTGTAGATTATAAAAGGATGAAAAAAAAAGAGCATCAAGAATTAAGCATAAGAACAAGCCGGTATAAGAAAGAACAAACCTAGATCAGATTTCCAAAGTTCCAATAAGTTTTGGAGATTCCTCATTCAATGTAACTTCTTGCCCAGCATAGCTAGACTTGTGTGCCACACAAAAGATTGCCCACCCCAGCTAATAGTGGTCTAGGTCACACGTCTAGGTCATAGGTTAGTTTACTCTCTCTGCTTGCATGATTTTAATAAAGCCCAGATATTTATATATAAAAAAGGAGAAGAAAAGGTAGTGGACCAAGTATAAGAGAAAACAAATATAATTCAGAGTTCCAAAGCTCCAACGTATTTCAATGACTAATATACAATTAACTCAGTAAAGGTTCACAGAAGGAGTTCAATAGAATGTAAATAAATTCAGCTGCTATTGGAACATAATAATAGCCAGGTCACGGCACAAAAGGGTTACAGATCACAATATAATAAAAGTAAAAACAAGTATTGTTTGGCTTTCCATATTTCTCCATATTACTCTACTTTTATGATTGCAGTTTCCTATTGGTTTCTTATGGTTGCAAGTGCAACCTTTTAAAATATTTATCTACTAAAGATCCCAACAAATCTTCAAAAGAATTAACTCAGTATCATTCAGTATCACATTTTGTTCCAAAATTTGTTATCAATTGTAGAATCGTATGAAGAAATATTATTACTGGGAATATGTACTGTTGGTTGCATCACAATGTATAAAGATTGTAAAGAAAATTGTGTGCTAAACCTCTTTGAACTACAATGGGCCATCTCATCTGATTTCTAAGGCAGGAACTGGCACTGAAAAAGAGACAAAATTTGTTCCTAGACGCATTGGGCACTGTCATTTTTCCTTGAAGGTATATTTAATGGTCACAGGCATGGAAAAGGAAGTTTGTTGCCTTTGGATCTCAAGCACAGGATTCATAAAAACATTTTTTGGAACTTACAACTAAACTGGAAAAACAGCTCATTGTGTGTCATTGCTGAATTCAGCTCCGAGCTGGGACTTCATGATGGGAAAACCATGTATCAGCATGGCATGAGGCGCAAACCTTAAAAGTTGTACCCACGGGATTTCACAAGCGGACTGCATCCAACATTTGTTTTTGGAAATCAGTGTTTTTTATTAATGGGGTCATTACATAGGACCATTATTACCACAAAGATTATTTTATCTATTTAATAAGAACAAAAATTGTTAATTTTGGAAATTTTTTAAGTTAAAAACTTCTGGCTGGGCTGCATGTTAGTTTAAGGGTTGGTTTAGTGTTAGTATCTAGTTTAGGGGTTATGGTGAAGGGAATGAATAAAAGTTTTGTTCATACTTTACAGCTTTGATCTAATAAAGCTCTCCAAGGCTGGAGAGGATACACTTTCATCTGTGAAACTGGATGACCCAGCAAACCTAGAAACGGTTCTGGTTCAGGATTGAAAATATTTGCTAACAAAAAGCAAATGATTTTTAAGAATGCTGGATCACCCAGGTTCACTGATGAAAGTGTTTACTCTCTAGTCTTGGGAGTTTTATTAAATCAGGTCTGTTGTCTTGATGTCTTTTTGGGGGGTATATCCACAATAATAAAAAAAATATTGTACAAATAAAACATATACACAAGGATGGACGAAGGAAGGATCCAAGTGGGAGCTGTTTGCATTCAGCTTAGATATTTGGATGATGTAGAATAAACCTGAGGTTCATTGGGCTGAAGAAAAGAGAAATAATTGGAAATCTGTGATAAAGGAGGCACTTACAATGAACTGTAGTGCCATGGAGTAAATAAGTAAATACAAAAATATATAATAAATAATGATAATATAAAGTATTATCATTAAGTCATCCATCCAGCCAGCGGGTTGAGCTCTACTCTACTTTTAACATCATTAGCTTTATTATTTTTTACCTGTCTTGAAAAAGCTCTTTTCATGCATACCTCTGTAAATCATCAGATTAGTGACTCATCCCATATTACAGGGGTCGGAAAACTTTTATGGCCACTAGGCCATTTCAGGGGTTTGACGGGAGCACACTAGGCCGGATGGCTCTGCCCCCACTAGGAACGACCCCTGAAGTGAAATCCCTCTCCTCCATATGCATTGCGGAGGAGAGGGATTTCCCTTCAGGGAGAGTTCCCTATTTACCGCGGCGGCAAAAGTATCAATGTCGGTGGCGGTAAATAGGGGAGCAACAGCAAGGAGGCGGCACCGGAGCTCCAGAGTTTGACACCCCTGCTTTAGATAATTTATAGTGTGTCAGGAATGCTTTTCCATGTTTATTTGCAAAGCAAAGATTGTACAAATAGGTGTAAAAGTAATTTTTTTAAACTTTAAACTCAAAAACATAAAATTTAATTAAGCCTTTCATATTTTTTTTATGTTGGTGTTAGGGTCAGGGCTAGGATGCTAAATAAATACATGGAAGTATGGACAGGCTGATGACGCCACTTTCAGTTAAAGCAAACCTATAAAAAAAAAATCAACAATATCTAAGGTTCGTTTTCCTTTTACACAAAAAAAATTATTATATTATATATTGGTATAATGGTAAGTATTTTTTTAACATTTTCTTGCCCCTTGCATACTTACTATACTTACCATTGCGGCAATACCTGCACCTACCTTCTGGTATATCCCAGGTTGATGAGGCTGCTTGTTCTGCACACACCTGACATTGGGCACTGCACCATCAAGGCCATTCCTAAAATGTAAATGAACCAGTGAACAACATTATGCATGAACATAATGAGATCAGTACTCAGTTGTTTAAAATTGGAGGCCCTGTCACAGGACACTTCACCCGATCTCTCACATGTGCAGTGCAAAATTGGGAGATGTTATTAGGAAGTCAGAAGAAAGAAGATGGCAGCATGAAAAGTAAAAGGGAGCCCAGAAAGAAGACAAAATCAAGATTTAAAGAACGCACACACATTCCCCACCACCACCATTGAAAAGTAAAAGGGAGCACAGAAAGAAGACAAAATCAAGATTTAAAGAACGCACACACATTCCCCACCACCACCATTGAAAAGTAAAAGGGAGCACAGAAAGAAGACAAAATCAAGATTTAAGGAACACACATTCCCCACCACTACCATTCTGCTAACTGTATAGTGAAAGAGCAGAAACAGAATGATGAAGTTATCAGTTTTCTTGCTCCTCTTTTTCCTTCTATCTAGATGTTCTTTAGACAGACTAGTTACTTGAAAAATTGTGAATGTTCACAGAGCTCAACAGCTCAAACTGAGAAGCTGATTTGCAAGGTCAGGCAGGTAAAATAGCTGGAAGATGACATTTTAAGTATGTTTAATTACAAAAATGCTGGGGAAATGAAGTGGTCTGAGAAGCATAACTGCCAAATCCGTCAACCTCCAGACCTGAGGAGTGCCAGATTTTTGAAAATTCCGGATTTCTTTTTAAAATTACTTTCACACACAGACCAGTCTTCTCCTCGCAGCACCACAGACATCTGGCACAGTTCCAGGGAACAGGCAGCAGGGACGTCTCAACGTGTATTTAGTGTAGCAAGCAAGACCTTACAGCTTGCAGTTTCCGCAGAACAGTGCCATGAAAACATTAGTGACCAAACAGTGTACTGCAGTCCCAATATTGAAAATGCGATATGAAATTCATGCCGGGAAACTGAAGAATCCAGATTACCGATGGCCAGATTTTTGATTGTCAACCTGTACTCAGAATTTTTAATGACCATCTTTTTTAAAATCTATCTGCCTGGCAATCTTTTGTTGTAACATTTCTGGATCTGGAACAAATATGGGGAAATTTTTTTTTTTTTGAAACCCCTTACTGACAGTCAGGCAACGTGCAGTTTTTAAAGAAGTTTTTAGCAAAAAGATAAGTGTGTCTGCTTTGGGCAACTCTTTTTAGAATAATCCTGAACAAATCTGCAGTGCAGAAATGATGCTTTTCCACCATATTTATAAACCATGGGATGTTTGTGTCACCCGTGTTAGTTTCTGAATACGTTTCTCATGCATTAAAGCAGACAAAGTCTGACGTGTTCTCTGTTTTGTTTGCAGAAGGTTTGTCCAGTGTTTACTCATTGACTGTTCTTCAATGGTTCCCAGTCACACAGCGTTCTTTGTAATAGGATTGAGTATGGTAAATCCAAACAGCTCAGAGACGGATGATGACCAGTCGGAGCTGTCACTGCTTCCTTTGCCTGGCTTTCTTCTACAGCTTGCTTGTTATGGTTGAGGGTGGAGAGAAAGTACACAAAGGATGGACAAACATTCCCTGCCTGGCGAAAAATTAATTAGACTGCATCAGCCGCAGACTTGTGTCTGCATAATGCATATCTTCTATCTGATGAGGTCATGTTCATCTCTGTACCATTAATCCAAGGGCTACAGAGTTCATCTATGGACACAAAAGGGCTTGCTAGCAGTACATGCATGAAGGTGTGTGTTTGGGATTCAATAGCAATATGTTTCATTGAAAGGCAATTGCCATTTTAGAGCAAACTGCACCCATTTGGTTGTTTTGAAAGGTGTGCTTTGCAAACTGTGATCACAAAAGGCAAGCAGAGGGTAGAGGATTATTTATAAATATTGCCTGAAGCTTATCATTTGCCCCATTACTGACCCACTGAAGGCCACCTTCTTGAAAGAAACATGACTCATATCAAGTGATCTTATCACTGGTAGGATGATTCTCAAAAAGTAGCTGGAAAGGTATAAAAATCATACATAGATGGAATAAAGCAAAAGCAAGGAGATATTTGTAGTGAAGATCCTCAGGTACAGCTTCCTCTCCAGCAAGCAGAACACTGATCAGCTCAAATGTGGCATCATTAAATCATTAAACGCTGGCTGCATTAATTCTGTGTGAGATCCCCGGCACTAGAGAATAAATGGGGACAAGTCTCTCCGTTCAAAACCTCTAGTGGTCTCTGACTGGCTGAGGAAAGTCAGCCAAACAGGGAGCACTAGAGGTTTTGAATGGGGAGACTTGTCCCTTTTTAACCTCTAGTGCCATGGATCTTCTCAATGAATGCGGCCGTATTCATTGGGAACAGTTTGCGATCCCCGGCACAAGAGGGTAATTAACCCCTCCGGGAATCCTGCGAATCCTCCTGTTATAATTTCCTTGATCTTCTGATGGTTTCCGGAAATCGGTTCGCCGAAATTTCACCAAACCATCGGAAGTTCAAAGACACTTTCAGGAGAATGTCACTTTCAGGAGCAGTCCAGTTCCAATCTAAAAGTTTTGTGAGCCCAGGATAAGTGTTGAGTGTTCTAGAGGGCAGGTCCATAACTGCCTAGGTTCTGAGGAAGTAGGCTGAAATACTCAGGTTGTCAGTCAACCTGGAAGACTTACAATATGTATGGACATAAGGAAACTACTTAAGGGACTGCTTGGGATTTAAGGTGAGTGTTACCTATCTTCCCCAGTCTTAGAAAGCTTTAAAAAATCAGGGCCAAGAGGCAAAGATATCTCAGGATGTCCAAACTGCTGGCTTCCAAAGTTGCAATAAATACTTTGTTTACCAAGCTTTACCCATGAAAACATTTAAAGCAGACCTTTTATGGCAATGTTAGCATTATATAAAAGGGTAGATAACCCTTTTATATGATAAACAATTTTTTTTAAAATTTTTTATAGTTTTTTTTTAGTTTTAAGGGCAAACCCTTCGCTTTCCATCTTATCTGTCATGGCAGTAAACTAAATGAGAGACCTAGAGCCTACTGGGATACATACGTTATGTATCCCGGAGGACTTTGGGCTGATCCTTTAGCACATGTCTGGTCTTAGGCATGTGCAGAAGGATGTAAAAAAAAATGTAAAAAAACCCCCACAATTTTACTGCGCAGTGCCTGCACAGTACAGGACAGTACAACCCCGAAGGTGGCTCCAGAAGATAGCCATGCCCTCTGGTTCTTCTGTGCTGAAAAAATGAAGCAATCCGGGACAGCGCAGGACATAATTGAATCTGATTGTGGAGTAAGGGACAGTTTTTTTAATGAAAGTTCCGCCTAAGAGCATTTCCAAGGTATAATTATCCAAATGTTTTTTTTTTCTATGAAAATCTACTTTCCTAAATCACCTAAGACCAGAATCACCAGTGAAACCTACAAAACATCAGGTCGTGACCACAGGCTACCTTCTGCCAGAACTATGGCATCCTCGGCAGTATTCTTAGGTTTACTATACTGGGAGTCTTATGGTTAAGAAACACGTACAGATTGCTAGATATAAAGGAATTATGGGGAACCAGGGCTTTGTTTTATAATAATATTCTTTTGGATTATAATAAAAAGCAGAACCTCCCACATGGCATTTATTTAGAAACATGAAGGAACGTGAAATTGCTTATCTTCGTATTTACAAAACAAGAGCAGATAAAGATCTGCAATAACACAATCTGAAATCTATGCACATAGCTGACCTGAGCGAGATTGTCTTCATCTGAAAACACATTTCTGAATTATGAGCCCCGTCCGCTATTCTATGGCAACATAACTTCTTTTCCGATAGCGTATGTTCAATCCAATCATCTTGAGGAGAAAATTGAAAAGTGGCCTTTAACTTATTAATTTAGGTGTGAGAGCTCCGACATGGTGTCTTCCATTGCTTCTCACATACTTTATCAATCTCCTAGACTTGTCGGTGATGAAAATTGGAAATAAAGCATGCAGAGAAGAGCAAGGCAGCATCTGCCAAGAGTAGATTATTTTCCAACGCCCATTACCTGCTGTGCACTTGACGCTCCTCCAAGCCAGTGAATGAGTGGATTGCACTGTCTGCCAAGACTCTAAGTCCGGGGAAGGTGAAGCACAGACTCAGCAGCGGCAGAGAAGCCTACTGGCATCCTCAGCAATATTTTATTGCAAATTGATTTATTGGCAGACTTGGCAAACCCTCCAGTATTGGATAATGAAATTACTTAAGCCTGTGTCTCATTTTTAATATGTAACAATTGTGGAGCTCTGCCTCTTCTTGAAAACCACCATACATAAATCCTGATTTTCCACATCAGACAAGGAAATGTTATCCAGTTTTTCCTTTTTTGTTTGTTTTGTTATCAAGGTCGTGTTTTACCCCCAATTACAATTTACATGCTATATCGAGCTGCTGTTTTCTGTACAAGTTTATTTTCAAATGCTTGTTGTAAGAAATCCTATCAGCTAAAGTTTTAAATACATGAATTCTTCCTATTTTCGTAATTATTTATGTATGTGGGGCAGCCATATTTGCATATTACATAGGCTATGCTTCTTTTTTTTACTGCTCCTCCTAGGGCTATGTACACACGTTAGATGATTTTTACACGATATGAGCTTTCAGGCTTGTCTCGGGTGAGAATCTGACAAGTGTACAGCGGTCATCTGTTCATGGATCCATCCTGACGGGTGATGAACAACCACGATAGAAGTGAAGAAAGGAGAGCACAACAGGGTGCCGCTCGTCCGTTCTCCTCTTCCCCTCTCGCTGTAGGTACAGCGCTTGTTAGTTCACCTTTCAGCCGTTTGTCATTGGAAACCACCATGAAAGATCATTTTAATGGCAATGATTGAACATGTGTATGCAGCCTAACATTTAGGTCCTATAAAGTCCATCGACTCAGTGCTCTCCCTGTGTAGCTGATGCAACAAAGTTGATGCAATACAATTTTCAAAAAGTTTTTCACATAGTAAAGTGAATTATACCCTTGCAATAGATTAGTTATGAACTAAGGCTCTGCAGACTTCAACTATCCAATCATGTGCAAGGAAAAATCCTTTTTATTTTGCTTGCTTGCATGTGATTGGGTATTCTTTGCGAAGTGAACTTTCATCGCATTTACTAAACTAAGTGCAATATCCCTTGCAAGATGATAATTCACCTTGGTAACTGAACAACCAAAATTCTTTTAATAATTCAACCCCTATGTTTAATAGAGATTGACATGCTAATACAGTTGCATTCATTATAAAGGGGGACACGAATAATATTTTGGACATTAAAGCCAATATAAAACTATATAAACACAATAAAGATGGCACCTTGAATAGAAAGATTGGGAAGTAATAAGTTAGTGGTGAATAAAATAGTGGGGAAAGCATAGGAACATTTACAAACCCCCAACATAAATAAAGTTGGGATTGAACCATAATTTCTAGCATTGCAAGACAATAGCGCCATCCACTTCACCATCCTACTTCCATAAACGTTGCCATTGGAACAAATCATCAGGACACGTACACACTAGTTTCCCTTTACAATATTTCAAAACTATTTCCATGTTCCATTAATGTTCTGGTTAGATCTTCCCATATGGGATATCTCTGGATTGTGAAATGTATTATCAAGGAAGCAGCACATCATAAGCACATCCTTTGCTAAGAACAACTTTGAGTCTCCCAGCGGGATGGTGGAGTGGCAAAATTCATCTTGTTAATCTGTAGAAGAATAACACAGGAATACAATAAAACTGGTATACAAGACAAGAAACATAAACATTTTAATATTCAGCTTTTAAGATTCAGCCCAAAGTTTCATAGACAGAAATCTGTTTATTTTACAGAAAGCTGTGCTGCAGTACAGCTTTGAACACCCTGTCTTTAAAGATATATCGCTTATTTCACAGACTTATCCTTTTTTAGTAAGGAAGACGCCAAGAGGCAATTAAAAGATTATAATGCTTGCACTGTCCACCGCTCAAAGAACTAATGTCTGAAAAAATATAAATATTCTTCCATTAGGCTCTAGACTTCTACAGCAGGATAAATTCTAATGTTTCTAAGCTCAACCTTGAGGTTCTGTGTGGTATTTACACTGTAGTATATATCTTCATGAATAATGACTCATAATGGTTTTGAATAAAATGGAAGTGCTCAGGCTAACAAGGCTTGTATGATTGTGATGTAGCCAGAAGCTATTTATTACAATCAAGGGGCACGCTTTTGCTCCTGAAGGGCTGAAAATACATTAAACATAATACACACATAATATACAGAAGGCAATTATGCTGCGTGTTTATCTATGATTTGTGTCTAACACTGGCTATTTTGGATATCATTCAGACCAATTGTTATCAGCGGGAGAATTGATAGGCCTCATGTTTCAAAATGAATACATGGATTTTGTGGTTGATTTAAGGTCAGCGGTTACTTTTAGTTGTTGTCCTGGCTAAAGCAAACTTTTTGTTGCAAGGCTTCCCCACAGCATTAGTTAATTTCCCAGTGAAGACACTGTTGTTACCATCGGGAAAGCCACCCTTACAAATGCCATGCCGCCATTACTGGAGAAGTGGTTCAGGATATCATCAGCACTAAGATATAGCAGAGGATGAAAAAATATTACATTTTACTTGTTTGCACAACATTTAAGCTAATTAAATTTGATAAATTTTTGCTAGGTTATACATTTTAATAGACCACTATTAAATGTGTTTAATTATCTTATCATAAACTTGAAAATAAAATAAAAAAAATCCCACTTGCGTTTACTTCCACAGATCCCTCAATCCCTCCAGCGCTGTCCTCAATTCGTTCCTGTGCCGTTCTGGAATCCTCCTTCGTCCCGACGTGGAGTAAGCCAACCTCTTCTCCCTTTTTTTTCTTCTTCAGGTATTGTCACCCGATCTCGCACTGCACAGACGTAAGATTGGGTGATGTAGCTTGCTGAAAATGGGAAAAAGAGAGTACGGATCTCACTGCGCATGCTGTACGAAGATCATTTTTACCCTAAATACCATAGATAACCTATTTATAAAAAAAGGTAAATGTTGGTGATAGGTCCGCTTTAACGCTACAACTAGAAAAAAACTAAACTGATTTTTTTGGTGAAATTTAAAAATTTTGGTAAAAGGAGGGAAAGGAGGAGAACCAGACACTGTATGCTTTTGGTTGGTGGTGCTTATGGGTAAAAACAAGCTTTAAATGGCTCCTGAGGGTTATGGAAGTTCTTCTTAACTGTTCTGGCTTTGGATTTAAAGCAAAAAAAAAAAAATTGATATAAAAATGAAACTTATCAGGGCATAAACAGTAAAAAGTACAAAAAATCCTAAACAAACAAAATATAAAAAACCCTATAAATACCTCCCAAAGGCCCACATATACTATTCATAGGAAAGGTAAAGAAAAGATTCTACCATTCTACTATACAATATATATGCTATACTATACAATACCATTGGATTGAATTGGATTGGATAAAGTTAGATATTTCGAAATCAAGCAATGACAATTTTTACCCAATGTACAAAAACAAACTTATTTATACATGTTGACCAGGTTTGCCCTTATCTTTACAATGCGCCTGATGCCAATGTTACTTCCATCAAAATTTACGAAAAAATGTTGTCCCTTAGTTCCGCAGTAGGAGGTTAAGGTTTTTGTTCAAGATGGAAAACGAGGGTCTGAAATTTGCATTCACAGCACATTTATGTGCATTTTTTTTTCAAACCATAATGTACTTCAAGCCTTTTAAATGATGGTTATTAGGCTTAGAAGAACCAACATGGGGGCTTTTGGATACAATACTCTCATTACAAAAAAAGGAGAGGTGGGGGCACAAAACAGCCATAGATTTTTTAGTGCTGGAAGAAGAACAGGAAAAGCTGACAAAACATTAGGAACAGTTAGGAAATTGTACTTGTTCTTGTCAGAATCTGCAGTAATGTGCTGCAGGGAGCTCCAAGAACAGATAGTTAGTAACAAGTGACATCTACACTATAAAAACCTCAAAATATTAATATAATATTATTTGAATATAAAAAACAATATTACTCCAAAACAGATAAAATCCCCCAAAATAGCTACATTTGTAATAACACAAAGTTTTCTAAAGTTAAGGAAAAGTCTGGTAAATTAACTAAAAGAAATTTATGATCTTAAATCTACATAAAAAAGCCGCTGATAATAAGAACAAAAATGTTTCATGCTACATATTTGAGAAATGCCTTTTTGTTCCATTTATTGGTATCATTATTGGTATGAATGGTATATTTAATTGACTAAAAGGCAGAAAAGGAAAAAAAGTTTGGGTTTTAATAAAATTTTGGGTTTTTTTAACTTTTTAAAAAAAACATATTACATTGTCTTTATTTTTTAGTACAGGTTACACCACAATGATAGACCATGATTTTAGGAAAATTTTTTAGAGCTTTTACTTTCACCGAATAAAATTGGGTAACCCAACAAGTGTTTTTTT
>NC_092861.1:140019549-140030425 GCF_032062135.1 Pyxicephalus adspersus
GGATGAGCCCCACAGTGTGCACCCCCCAACCTCAACTGACCCGGCAACCTGCGATGCTGCTCATGAGCTGATTATTGAGGACCGGCGAATATCTGCAAAAAAGATAGCCCAGATACTTGACCTGCGCACATGTCCAACGCTGTGGCTGCCAAATTGAACACTCTGGGTTTCCAATTGATCCACCCCCCCCCTACCCACCAGACCTGGCCCCCTCTATTATCTGTTCCAAATTTGAAGAAACACCTGAATGGGCAACGTTTTGAGGACATTTCTGAAGTCAAAGATGCCGCTGAGAGCTGGTTTGCAGCCCAACCAAAGGACTTTTATTTGAACGGTCTAGAAAAGCTGCAACTATGCTGTACCACGTGCATCAGTCTCAGGGGGGAATATGTTTATTAAATGTGTTATTTCATAACTCTGGCTCTCTTCTTTCTGGGCAAAGCCAGGAACTTCTCAGCACCCCGTCGTTTACCCGAAAAAGTGAACAACTGGGAAAGAAAGGAGGACAGAGGGACCTGGAGAGGGACGATCCCTCTAAATCAAGGTTAGTTGGGAAGTAGGTAAATCTACAGATTGTACAAACTAGATTTTAGAAAGATTGTGCAGACGGATTGTAACTGTTCTGAGCAATTTTCTGTATTTGTACATTTGGAAGTCCCTTGTTCCATACTGTTACAGTCAACGGTGGAAATTGTCCCAGAAGTTTTCTTTGAAATCTCAACCAAAGCTACAAATGGCCACCTCTATTCTGCATAAATCTAACACAAAGCCATAAATGTAATCAGAGCAGATTTTGTACTCTACTGTGCATACTGAGTTGGGTATAAATTACTAGAAACAAATGTGTAAGCAGATAAAGATAGGCTTAGGCATATGATTCTGAGGTCTTGCTCATGTTTACATGACGGATGGTGGAGTATTCCATGGAAGCATGATATAACAGCAAATAAATTATTGAGTAAAAAAAAGGGAGCAAAAGATAAGGACTATTTAAAATATGATCCTCTTCTAGTGCTGTCTCCAAAATAAACACATGCATAGATATGGATGGGACTGCCTTAGATAAGGAAAAGTATGCATTTCTTCTGAAATATAAAACATATTTTTTGATATAATGTTACTCCACCGAAACCCTTGCATCCCAAAAGGCTGTTTTAAAGAAAAACATTTAAGAATTGTTGTTGAGCATTATTTGGAATTATTATTGGGAAGTTAGCTTAAAGAGAAACTGTCAGCTATTTAAAGTTAAAGAGGGTTAAGGTTGGACACCTCCACCACACCTGCGGTTATTGTTTCTAGCACCAAACTCTCTTCTATATGTTCCTCCAAATCTAAATTTGCTTGGCCAGCTAGTGGTGTTCTTATTCATTCAATGTGTAAGCGCTTAGGCCAGGTACAAATGTGCAATAAATATCGGCTCAGGGCCGATATCGGACGAGAATCTGGCATGTGTACAGTGCTCATTGTCCATCGCCCGAACGACCGTCCTGGTGGATCCATGGACGATGGACCATGAACGATTGTAATGAAAGTGAAGAGAGAGCGCAGTGGGGTGCCGCTCCACCGTTATCCCCTCCCCTCTCTATAGAGCAGAACGGTGCTGTATATAAAGAAGTCGTTCATCCCTATTTAATGTACAGTGCTGCGTAATATGTTGGCGCTATATAAATCCTGTTTAATAATAATAATAATAATAGATAAAATAATAATAGATAATAATAATAATAATAATAATAATTATTATTATTATAATAATTATTATTATTATTAAATAATAATAGATAAAAGATAATTATTGCACGTGTGTACATAACCTTACTACTTTCGGGCTAGGGAAGAGATTGCCGCCAAGGTCAAGTGGATAGAGTGGCCACTTTGAGTTCTTGGGTTCTTTGAGGAATAAGCAGTTTTTGACTCTAAAGCCAATTCAACTAATACTTAACTTTATTTAACTAACACAGACACAAGACTGTGGTAGAGCAAGGCAGTAATTTGACATTTAGAATATGTATTTTCTACATGGCATTCAGCTTTAAGGGCTATGCGCCCTATTTGAAATTTTTGTGTTCAAGAGGGCCTTAATGCCCAATAAGGGCACTTTTGTGGTTTAAAGAACAACCACCCCACTACCACCATATGGTATAGGAAGGAGAGATTCTCTGCAGTTTATATCAACCTAGGGTGAAAACACTTTCCCTATAGATTCAGAACATAGAGTAAGCATTGTTGGCCTTGGACAGGAAATGTGTTACTGATGAGTTCACCAGGTAAACATAAAAGAGAAAAAGCCAGGAAGAAAATAAATTCAGCTCTAAAATCTAAGGACTGATAAGATAAGAAATATGTTATATTTGTGTTCTTGAGTTTAGATACACTTTAATGTAGTGAAAAAAAACTTGGAGGAAGTTGATATGTTCCAGCTGGTATGTGATTTCCCTGTGTACTATTTTTTTTCTTTTACATGCAAGACGCCCATAAAAGCAATTTATATGCAGCATCATCCACAGCTGTTTCTCAGTTCTCCGCCTGCATGTTTTATCTAAATATTTCGCCTTAATGGAACAATGTTCTAAGATTCATTCTCGGTGTATATACATACTTTCACAAGAGCACAGAAGCTTGCCTACAACTGTTTTGATAACTGGGAAAGCACAACAAGCGCTAATGCATTCGACCACTCGGCTAATTCTCAACAAACATTCCATTAGGAAGAAGGACTAAATATGAGATCGCTGTCTTCCTCTTGAAAATGTCATCTCAAAATCTTTTTGTCATAACAAAGTCCATCAGGGCTGCCAGAACAGTTCGATCTATTCATCTTGCTGAGTAAACACGTATTGTCATTTTTGGGAACAGAAATGTCTGCTTCTGGACATTAAAAGTCTGCAGATCCAACCTCATGTGCCTGGAAACAAAGAAGACAATTTGTCAATCGATGTGTGCAGCCCTTCTTGGTGGTGGTCTAGCCAAAAGCAACTACGTGCGTGCCATTGTTAAATATTAGGAGTGGAAAATACTCTCAGAAAAGTTCAAATGGATCATACTATTATTCTTATAATAGTATATGTCATAAACAGGATTTAATTAGAGCCAACATTTTACGCATCACTGTAGATTAAATACAGGTTGCAAATGACAAACAGATACAGACAGTAACACAGAAGGAGGAAAGGAACCTGTCCCAAACAGCTTACGCTCTAAGAGGTGGAGAAAGTATTACAAAGTAGGAGCGGGGATATGGAGAGGTTTTAGGAGACAGAAGAAGATGGAAGAGGAAAACCATTCCAGAGAGTCGGGGCAGCCCTAGAAAAGTCTTAGAGCCATGCATGTGACAAAGTTATGAGTGGGGAAGTCATTAGTAGGTCATTGGAAGAGCAAAGAGAGCGGCTAGGGGGGTATTTTTCTACTAGGTCAGGAAGGTAAGTGGGAACTGTGAAGGGTTTTGAAGGCAAAGCACAGAAGCTTGAATTTATATCTAAGGTGAAATTGAAGCCATGAATAAGTACATATGTTGAGTTCACTTTTGGTGAAAACTAAGATATAGCAAGAAAATGTTTCAGTCAAGTCACACCTTTTACCATTTCAAAAGCCTCCCAATTGGTCAAAAATGCCACCCATCACATTTAAGTACCCACTGGGCTCATGGGTGACTTGGGAGACGTGACCATTTCATACTACTGCCCAACAATGTATTAATATGATTTGCAGTTAATAGAGTTGGTGCCATTTTCATTGAAGCTTAATCCTGGGGTCAGCCCCTACTTGATAGGTGTCCAAATTTACCCCACAATGACCACATAGAGGTCAGGATTTACATATAAAACATTTTGTGGCTCTTTGTAGACCATACTGTACTAAATTTATTGTCTGTTATAAAAATACTAAAAATCCTGGTCTTGGAGGACTGGATTTTAAGACGCCGACCTATTGCTTGGACAAAAAACTATATTACACTAATGTATAAATTCTAGTGTCTGTATTCACTGATCTTCATGTGCTGCTTCCCACCATGCAACTTGCCACAGTTACAATGTTGCAGGCTGATCACTAGTGGTGGGGACTGAGGAATGCTTCCTCCTGCCTGCAGCAAACTCATACCATATTTTTTCTAGACTACTTTTTAAACTTTCAGACATCTTCTGAAACTCAAGGGATGATTTATTTTGAATAAAACAAATCCTGTTATGCTCTCATAAAGATACTGACTGGTTCGCTTCAAAAAATTTGGAAAGGTTATGGTATGTTACTAAACAGGTGATTATTTGTACACAACCATCGCACCTATATGAGCTTGTTGGACATCACTTTCCAAAACCATGAGCATTTTACTATTATTATTATTATTATTAATAAACAGGATTTATATAGCGCTAACATATTACACAGCGCTGTAAGTTAAATAGGGGTTGCGAATGACAGACAGATACAGAAAGTGACACAGGAGTAGAAGACCCTGCCATGAAGAGCTTACAATCTAGGAGGTGGGCATTAATATGATGATGCTCTCTCTCCTCTTTGTGGTTATATCAGCCCCATGTTTTTTATTAGGAAGGATTTCCACAAGATACTGTAGTCTATCTATAGGAATTTGTGCCCATACAGCCAAAACAGTATTTGTGAGGACATTTACTGATGTTGAAGGAGAAGACCTGTATCATAATCAGAGAATTAGGTGTCCAGTAGGGGTATTTGCAGATCCCTTATGTTCCCCCCACACCAAATTTATCAAACCATGTCTTTATGGAGCTGACTCAGCAACAAACAGGTGTTCATGGGCCTTAACCTCCCTAGCGGTAACCTCGAGTGTGGTAGAAAAAAGTTGCTAAAAGTGGTAACCCCGAGTCACTCTCGGGGTTGGAACACCTATGGAAGGTTAGTAAATACAGCGCTTACCTGATCTGCTGGGGTCCCGCGCCGTCCAGCGCCGCGATCTCCGTCTTCTTTCTTCTTCCTGCTTCTGCATTCAATGAGTCACTGGGGGAGTTCCGGTGACGTCGGTGCGTGTGTACGTCCCGGCCGGGCGGGGCAAGAAATTCAAAATCCATTTGCATTGCATTCAATACAAAATAACTATATTGAATGCAATACATTGGATTTTTATGTGTAAAAGCAGTACATTGTTTTTAAGAACATTTATTTTACAGCATATATAATATTATGACTATAATGTGTATTTTTTTTTTTAATTTAAAAAAAATATTTGTTTTTAAATGATTTAGTGTTTCAAACTTTATTATACTCATACTAATATATTATAATGTAAAATAAATTTTTATGAAAAACAATGTACCGCTTTTGGACATATAAAACTGGAAAGAAATGAACTGCTAGGGAGGTTAATCCACCGATCACACTTTTGCAATTTAACCAGATCATGCCAACACATATGTATTACTTTTCCATTGTTTTCAACATTACCAGTTCACACCTATGGACCTCATCGCCCAAATAGCATAGTTGTGTTTTTTTAGCATGAATACCCATGTCAAAGTCCTATTGATTGTAATGGCAGCCAAAGACACATTTAACATATGTTTTTAGCCCATGTCAATCAGCGCCTTCCCTTGCAACCTAATAGACTGCTGCAATCTCTTCAGTTTTAGAATAAAGAAGTATTTTAAAATTGGTCTCAATCGCTATAATAAAAAAGCCAAATATGGGTTGTATTTTCACGTCTCATTTTGCTAACATTTCCTTTTAGAGCCGACTAGAATAATAGAACTAAAAGTAAAAAGAAAAACAGTTAACACTGGAAAGCAGCCAGTTCTGTCCATGCCACATTCCAGCATCATCTACAGAAGTGCTTATTGTTCATTTATTCCCAGATAATCTTGTATTTTTATTTCTCCACCAGACACTGGAGATAAGGCTGGGCGCATGAATAGTCTGCGTAGAAAAATGTTTAAATCCTCTTTATTTCTTAATTGGACCTCATGGCCAATGGCTTTTTGTCACCGTATTGTATTTCTTTGGGACATCACACTATTAAAGTGGACTTTATTATGTTAAAGTCTCATGTTAAATGCATCTCCCCCAATTTTTGTTGGATATGCATTAGAACTCACATTAGTCACTCTGGTTAAAAAGTGCCATATTGTATGTGCCGCCATAGACATGCCCAATCCTCTGACCTTCTCACCCAGGCTCTTCACCCACTCCAGAAGTCCATGTGTTCTCCGCTAGGACTGGACATTGTTGATGTTATAGCCATTACCTACAAACTCTAACTCCAAAACACAGTTATACAGGAACATGCTGTCCAGACATTTATTGAAAGCAAGAAATGGGACAAACTTCTGATGTTCTAAAATGAGCATTTAAAAATTAATGCAAATGAAGAAAAAGGAAAAGAGGAGAAGGCGGCGCCGCCTGGCGCACTGGCTCGGGGACAGCAGCCGGGACAATGCGAGACGGAAGAGACCTCAGGATGGATCGGACTGCCCTGTGAGATTGAAGGTAAGTGTATTTTTTTTGTTTTAACAGTTTTCAGTTTGGTTCTTTTTTAAAACAGAACTATAGCTAATAATTAACAAAATGCAACCAGGCAGGTTACAATTGTGGAAGGGACAGGCGATGTCCCCATTACACAGATGCCACCATCTTCTTTTCTCTTTCTCTCTTCCATGTGTTCTGATCTTTGACCAACTTGATGCTTGGATGAGGAGCATGTCCCAGCATTCCAGCTGCTTCTCCGAAAAGAAGACAGTGAAAAGTCAGGTAAGCATGTTTAATTAGTCAGCTCAGTTGGCTTAGTAGTTAGCCCTCTCACCTTTGCAGCACCAGGTCACTGGTTTGAATCCCAGCCAGGACTCTATGTGCAAGGAGTTTGTATGTTCTCCGTGTCTGAGCAGGATTCCTCTGATTACTCCAGTTTCGTCCCACATTACTAAGAAAACATGCAGTTAGGTTAATCGGCTTTCCATCAAAAATTGTCCTTGCTGGCGCTAAATGAATACTGGTAAATAATATTTGCTGAAGGGGCATCACCTCCCCTACCAGAACAGAAAATAGTACTAAAGTGGACCTGTACGGAGAGATCATGCAGCTTGCCATTGCTGACCTGGTCCTATAATATACAGCCCATCTGGTTTATTAGTATTCTCATTTTCTGCTTTTAATACCTTCTGGATCTCTGGCCCAGAACAAGTATGTAGCTCAAAAATTCAGTTAATTTCAGCACAAATTGTCACTCTGCATGCTTGTTTCAAGTGTATGATGGAAATTACTGAAACCAAAAGTTCAGCTTTACATCCTAGCAATGGAAGTTCACACCATGTCTCACTAGAGGTCCACTTTAAAATAAGCCTTTATTTTTCCATAGTTGTCATCTTTTCACACTACAAAGGATGACCACTAAGGTATCAAAAAGCCCCGAAAGATTTACCTAATGTTCTGCTGACAACTCTGGAAATAATGTTTTGTTTATCCAAAAGGTGCCGCAAACTGTGCTCTAGAGCAGAATGTATAACTATTTAGTTTTGTATGTATACAACAGAGAGGGGAAATCATTTCTATGTTCTTATGTATATACAAAACCCCACAAAAGTTGTTTGTATATGAACACAACATGTCGTACATTGTATACAAACACACAGAAGTTGTATTTGTAAACAAATCCACAAACAATATATTGCCAAGATGTGCCATGCTGACAGACTTCTACCTAAGAACACGGAATGCTGGAAATAAATTAAAGGTTCTTCAACAAGTATTAGTATTGGGAAGTCCACACTTATACAACCAGCTTATTATATATTTTTTATTTCGCTGTATTTGTTTGTTTCATATTTGCTTGGTATTCAATTGAATTTTACATTTCAGTTACATTACAATTTATACATTTTAACAATTTAATTTAATTTCAATTACAGTTGTACAGGTTATAAGTCACATTTAAAGGTGGAAAGTTTTGAAATGATTTATTGTGGTCTTATTTTTTTACATACATCATAAAAACCTGGCAGGGTACAGAAACAATCACATCCATTTCAAATTATCCATCTATTTATCTATCTATCTATCTATCTATCTATCTATATCTATGTATCAGTTTTGCAAAGCAGTGAATCTGACATTCATCAAACATTCTTTCCCGTACAGGTCTATGTGTTTTTAAATGGCAGTGATTGATTCTAATGTTTAAAAAAACGTCAGATTCTCTGCATTATAAATTGCTTCCCTAGAGTTCAATATACCCTTAAATATCTATTTGTATAATAAACATTTCTTTCAAACAATTTAAACATCCTAAAATCATCAACTTGCAAACTTAAAAAAATCAATAGGTAAACCCAACAAGAAGCAGTTATACTTTCTAAACTTTTTGATTAAAATTAAGATATAAAAACTGTTACATGAAGTGGTGGCTTTGCAGTTGAAGCATTGCTTGGATATTTATTGTGGCAGGTTGTAAGATTGTGAATATATTGATTCTGGAGATCGCATTTCCTGAACTCTAAAAATGTCAGACAGGTCAAAAGTATACCAAAGAGCAATCACTGAAGGCTGGCTCATTCCTTGTTTTCAGAGCATATGGTTATCTTTTTATCGCTACATCAATAATTCAGACTTACTCATGAAACCTTGACACCACAATTCAGTTTGAAAAAACATTCCCAATCTAAGGGGTATTTTTTATAATGAAGTGATGACATGATAACAGATCCCCACTGCCCTGTTCTGCAGTTTTAAACATCTGACCTCCAATTTTTTACCTCCTAATTTGTTTGTCTACATTCACACTAGTGGCCCGATTTATTAAAGCTCTAGAATATCATGGGAGAACCTAGGCGATCCAGCAAATCTGGAAAAGATTTCATAAAAATCAGTTGCTATTAGTTGGCAAATAATTTCTGGACCCGGTCCAATCTAGATTTGTTTGGTCACCTTGATTATTATTCATGAAAATCTCCTGCAGACCTCAAGAACTTTAATAAATTAGACCCAATGTGTTGTGTATTACAGTACCTGTGCCTCACATTCGGCCCAATTTATGAAAGCTCTCCAAGGCTGGAGAGAATACACTTTCAGAAGTGAAGATGGGTGATCCAGAAAACATGGAATGGATTTTTAAAAACCATTGCTATTTTCTAGCAAAGGTTTTGATTTGGTTCTGGATCAGATCCATTCCTAGGTTTGTTGGATCACCCAGCTTTACTGATGAAAGTGTATGCTCCCCACCCTTGGAGAGCTTTCATAAATCAAGGCCATTGTGTGTGATACACAAGAACCCTATATAAATAATTAAATGGTCCATATAGAGAACATTACAAAGGACAAGAGGACATTCTTTGTGTCTGTAGGAAATTTTAATCTCCGTATTAGGAAAGGATTCTTCACTGTAAGGTCTGTGAAAATGTGGAATCGGCTCCATCTTGAAGTAGATTCAGCAACTACTATAGATTGCTTTAAGAAAAAGCTGGATGATTTCTAGAAGCACAGAAAATAACTGGGAATTAAAGTTTTTAAGAAATGACACCAGAGGGTACATCCAATTGCCACACAAGATAAGGATGGAATTTTTCCCCTGTTGGAGCAAATTGTACCAGGGTCTTTATTTGCTTACCTCTGGATCAACTATGTCTATAGAGTTTTTATCCAGGATATGTTTATTTCTCTAGTGGTTGAACTTGGTGGACTTATGTCTTTATAAAACTTAACTATGTAAGAACATCACACATTAGGTCTGATTTAATAAAGCTCACGCAACCTTTGGAGGAACCCCAGAGTTCCATGGAACCCTGGTTGAAAACATTGGTTTAGTTTGTGGGCAGTAAACTATTTACATATTACTAACAGGCCATAAATGGGCTTTAAACAGGCTGTCACTGACCTATCTAGTTGCTTGTACTGTGAAGTTATTTATTCCTAATAATTCTCAAAGATTACAACAAAGATGTTAAAACCAGGTTTCTAGAAGCTTAGAAACATATGATGTCTGTTTACATTGAAGGGCTGGAAGGCACCCCTGAGGCTACTCCAACAGAAAGTAAAAATTGTTCTGCTGTAGTTCTGTAGTTTTGCTGCTTCTGTTGTGAAGATGAATTCCCCCAAAGTAACTATAGCTACACAGACGATTGAGGGCTTGTTTTACCCTTGAGGGCTTGTTTTACCCTTTAGTGCACAGTCTAAGGACAGGTTCACTTTCAATCATTCAATCAAGTCAATTCTAAGTGAAAGTTATAGCAGGGTTATTCACAAAAAGTTATATGTCCCTACAAACCAGTAACCTCAGTTATTCCTTCTGGCTTTTCTCTGGATTTCTAAATAATTTCACTCTCGGCAGTTATGAAACAATGATATATTTTGACCGATGTCCAACTTACTGAAGAGAGTTGTGGAATTTTTTCATTTTGATATCACTCATCTTAATTTAAACACAGTTTGTGAAGTGTCCACTTGTGTAAATAAGAGCAGTCTAGCTCTTTGATGTCATATCAAAAGATAGCGCCAGGATCCAGGGTTCCGTACTGGAGTTTTACAGAACATTCCCAATAAGAATTTCACTGTTTCCACTTCAGAAACAATTTTTCAAAGGAGATTTCTGTAAATAGATCTCGTTTTAAAGAGCAGTAAATTATTCAAGTGGAGCTGTAGGGAAGTTAAAGAGTGTTAGTAGAACAAAGACCTGCTGTTAGAGTTTTCGGTAAGACACAATACCTCTTTTAGGGGAAAAGGAGTCTTGTTGAGCTATAGGCAATATTTTCACTTAAGACTTTGTGACCTTTCTTCATTTACCTTAGATCATCCCAAAGAAAAAAAATGGAAGAAGGAGAATGAAAATGATTGAGTTGATTAAGAGACAATTATCACCTACCAGCCATAGGGTTATATCTGTGGTCACATGACATTGATTAAGAATAATGATATGCCTATT
>NC_092861.1:140031128-140035952 GCF_032062135.1 Pyxicephalus adspersus
CTTACACTGCATAATTCAAATTTCTAGCATGAAATACTAGGAATGAAGTCCATAAGTTAACACAGTGTTAAGCATTTTATATTTGGCAGGTCAATATCATTCTGATAGAAAGCAACCTAAATGTCATTTTCTTTTACCTATGAAATCCAAAATGTTGAAAACCAAGGGCCTGATTTTTTAAAGGTCTTCAAGGCTGGAAAGGATACATTTTCATCAGTGAAGCTGGGTAATCCAGCAAACCTGGAATGGATCTGGTCCAGGCTTGAAAAAATCAATTCCAGGTTTGCTGGATTACCCAGCTTCACTGATGAAATTGTATCCTCTCCAGCCTTGGAGAGCTTTAATAAATCGGGGCCCAAGAGTCATATTTTCAGTTATTTATAAAAGATAATTTTTTGATTTGCCATGATGGATCAATGAATGATGTCAAGATGAGCATAACCATTCTTTGTATGCAGTGTATGCAGCCTAAGTACCTGAGTTAATATTAGCTTCCTACAGTCCCTATACAAAAGGAGGGAGGCCAAAGCAACACAAGGAGACAAGATCAGTTGTGCTGCAGTGTCCATGTGCTAATAAGGAATATGCTAATAAGGGCAAACAAAGTAACAAAGTAATGAAAATCTTTTCCATCGGCTGCTTTTGTATTCACTGTCCATTCACAGCCTGGTGAGGGTACAGGACCTGTAAGTATTACTTAACACAGATTGTGAGCCCCTTTGTGGGAAAGTTTGAGACATGATTGTGGACTTTGTAAAGCGCTGTGTAATATGTTGGCTCCATGTCAATACAAGATAAGAATATAATAATAATAAAAAAATAATATTAATAATTAAAAATAATTGTAATATGTGGCAGTGCCTTTTAAATCTTAGTGCTGGAAGAACAGAAATAATCCTTTGGTGAGTACATGGCTGCCATATCCATTATTAGTTGTTTGCATGAAGTTCACATTTTACTTATCATATTATAAAATCAGTGTCAACCTTCACACTCCTAAATAGTAAAAGGCAAATAATATGATGATTCAGATAAAAATGTTGGCAGACAAAGAAGTTGTGTTCTGTATCTGTGGGTGGCTATGGAATGTAAAATAGATGGCAGTTATAATTAGATTTTGTGAAATGAAAAGAAAGCAGCCGTAAATTGACCTAACGGCCTACCGGGGTCAAAAGTTTCACCTAAAAGAGATAAAATGATTCAGTGAGAGATTTTCAATCATATCCTGGCTGGTTGCACTGTCTTGGAACAGACCTACATGGTCGTTGTTATGTGATAACTGCAACATCATCCTCTACAGGAGCCTTTCTTGACTATTGTAACATGGGGGAACCCTTGAAATAACTTTCAGGTCTTAGGGAATTTCTGCTATAAATAATATATCCACAGTATATCAGTCTGGTGGTCAGTAGGAACAATGCCACCCTTTCAGACAACCAAAAAGGTAATTGTTGTCAAACCGATCTAGGGGGCACAAATTGCTCATTGCTCAAGGAACCCCTAGCAAACTCTAGAGGAACCCTAGGGCTTCAAATGACTCTCATTGGGAAACACTGGTCTATTGTATCGAAAAATTAGAAGATTTAGGACGCAATCAGACCTACTCATTGTGATGCGTTGAGATTCTATGAGAGCTAGAAATTTTCAGGGACAATGAGACAAGTCACCAAAAATACCGCCATTGGGCTTGATTATTTAAGTTCTCCAAGACTGGAGAAGATAGACTATCACGGGAGTACCTGGGCTCCAGCAAACCTGGAATGGATTTCTTAAAAATCTTGGAAAATAAATGGAATTATTTGGCAAATGTTTTAGATCCTGGACCAGATCCATTCCATGCCTTGGTGTTGGGGAGGATGCCATGGTTCTACTTTGCTTAGTAAGGAAGCCATATTGCCCAGATGTTTTGGGGGGGTGCCACCCTAAATATAGGACTGCCAAGGTGTTAGGGAAGCTACTATTTTGCATGGAGGACAACAGTAATTACAGAGTTAGGCCCATATTGCGGGTGTTGGAGGGCTCTAAGAAAAATCTGAATTTGAAATTGGAAATTTGTTATAAATACAAATGATGAAGTCACTTTAAAATAAAATTCTTAAAAAAAAAGTTTCAGCTAAGAAGACCTCTGTTTTAATAAAGGTGTTATTTAAAAAACCCCCCTGAAAGTATTTATTCATGGAAGGTCTTGTTTTGTCCTCCTCCCCTTGCTTAGCCAGTAGTATTTGCTGGTGGAAGAAGAGGCCATTGACTCGCTAAGGAAGGATTCAGGCCATTTGTACATTACCGGAGAATGCCGCGATAGTTTTTACTTGTTAAATCGAGTGAGGCTCCCTTAGTGTAATTGCAGAGAAAAAAAAGTTGAAATTGAAAGCTATCACCACAAAACATCTGTTTTAGTTTTACTGCACTGGAGCGTTACACATTTGTACATCACTTTGGGATTAATTAGTGAGAGTTTTATAACTTCCTTATCTATTAGAAAAACCAGTTCAGGGTTCTGTTGGGGTAAGAAACATTGCCAAGGTTCTTGTAGCTGATCTCTTTTAAACGGCCTCATTTGATATTTAGATCAATCATTTTATAAAAAGACTTAGCATATCATGTATTATGAACATAATCTAATAATCTGGCCCAGAGATGTAGTTGTGGAAGGATACGGGCATACGGACAGGTGGGTGTAGTACAGTAGCAGTAAAATGAAACAAGGTGTAATGCTTTTTTATTTTTATATTCCAGAAAATATACAGTATACTTAACATTGCTTAGTGTGTGATCTGTCATAGCAATGTAATATTAAAATGAAAATCAGCTCACAGTGGGCATAGAAACAGGTTCATATGACTACTGGGGCATTTAAGAGCATTTACTTCCACTTCCTCCTTTATTGCTGTAATCTACCATAAAACCACCAGGATTCTTATATACATTTCTACTTTTTAAACAATTAGGATCTTACACAGTGCTGTGCAAGCTCCCTGCACTGCAACCTGATTGGCTCACACACAGAGTACAGAAGCGGGGACAAGGTTATGTGTTCCCCATATTTGGAAGTACTGGGTTTCTCTTTGTGTTTTGGTGGCATGCCTTGGTATTTCAGAGAGAGAAACTGTAAATTAAGTAAATGCGCTGAAAACCCAATTTCCTCATCCCTCCAATCCTCACTGCATATGTGTGAGATCATCACTTTTTTTAATTGCAGAGAAAAGCCCTATCTGAGCATTCCTGAAATCGAAGAAGCAGAAAGGAGTAGCCAGGATTAGCTTGCCCCTTTATCCTAAATGCTTTTGTTTAAAAAAAAAGAGGAAGCCCCTCTCCTTTGGTTCTTAACGTAGAGGTAATGAGGAATAGAGCCTCCTTGGATACCTACGTCACATATCCCAGGACCTCCCATTCAGTTTTAACTGCCACGGCACAGAAAATCGGTGAGGATGGGGGGGGGGCAAGCTATTTTTTACTTTATATAAAAGGGTTATCTACCCTTTTATAAAAGTAAGATTTTTGATAATAGATCCTCTTTAGGATGACCTGGCAACTTTCATTAGGAAACTTGTGCAATGTAAAATGCTACATGTCTGTTCAGACCAGAAAAGTGAATTACAAAACCTAAAAAGGCATACATATAAAACAAAGATGAAATGGTGTTGTGATCCCAAGGGACTATCTTATTCACCAACTCACCATTTCAATTTGTTTATTACTACCCTTGATATGTCACTATTAAGAAACACTATATGGATGTGGGTGATTTTAATTCATAGGAAGATGTGCCTACTATATGTAAACCATGCCACTGAATGTAAATACATGCTGTATATAAATGTTGATGATCCCATTTGGCTGCTGATTTTGCTGTATCCAGACCCAATAACTATTCAGTCATTGTATAAATGTGATCTGCAGTTATAATACATTTCAAAAAGTTATTAAATAGGAGTGAATTTGTTAGCTGCTTTGAGACATGCTAAAAAAACAAATGTTATTACAAATACATATTTCAATGATACAAATTTCTACATATCCCTAAAACAGATACCACTTTTGAGTTTAAGGGACCCTTAAACAGTTCAATAAGAAAAAGAAGCTGATAACACATCTCTCATTCCTATATTTCCCCCAGAAATACACAGACTCACAAATTCATCGTATTTGGAGGAACTTGGTTCTCCCTCCTTGCGCAGAGCTGCTGATTAGAGCAGTGTTCAGGGATTTGTGTCTGAGAGCTGAAGCATTGATATCTTGCCTTTTAGTGCTGGCATTAAAAATTTTGGTAATGGTCTGTGATTTCTTGTTGAAACAAAATGATTTTAGCTTTTCAGGGGCTTATTTTAAAAAGTGGGATTTCTAAAGGAGCCAGATCCTCCCCATTATTTTTATACGTGCCACAGTGGGAGCTTTATATTTTTGTGGATGAAAATTCTTCTTCTGGAATTTGCACTGGTATGGTTGGTATATAGATGACCTGTAATTTTTTTCAACCGTGTAATAATTGTAGTATATTTGATTTCTTTTCTTTCATAAAAACCAATAAACAGGATGCACATTACATGCATTAAACAAATTGCAAAACATTTGAGAAAGGTTAACAATCCAGATGTGAGAAACCCCCTCAATATATCTAAATATTTTGATGTGTGCGGGATCCTTGTAGTTTGATGTTTCGGGTAATACAGGGAATCTTTCTGAAGGATGAAGTGGGAAGCTTACTGGTTCATCATCCTGGAAATTCAATTACAAAAGACATGAATTATAGGTGTGATTTAGGTTTGTGATTGCCATTAATATGTGTCTAATATGTATATAATCTTTTTGATGTTACTTGTCTAT
>NC_092861.1:140037287-140040544 GCF_032062135.1 Pyxicephalus adspersus
TCTTCCTTCCCTTTCCTTCCTTTCTCCTTCCCTTCCATCCTTTACTTTCATTCATGTCCTTCTTCCCGTCCTTTTCATCCTTCCCATCCATTCTTCCCTTCTTTTCTTTCTCCTTCCCTTCTGTCCTTTACTTTCATTCTCACCTTTCTTCCTTCCCATCTATTCTTCCCTTCCGCCCTTTCTTTTTTCATTTATTCATATATTGCCTTTTCCCCTTCCTTTTTCCTCATTTCATTCCCTTTCTCTTATTCTCTCTCTTCCTTCTTTGCTTCCCTCTTTTTCTTCTGACCCAGCCTTCCTTCATTTCTTCTTTACCTTCCTGTGCTTTCTTTCTCCATCCTTCCGTATTTTCCTTTCTGCCCTATCTTCATTACTTTTTTCCTTTTCCCTAACTTATTTCTCTTTCCCTCCTTACCTTTCTGTCGTCTTTCTCTCTTTTCTGTCCTTCCCTCCTTCTTTCCTCCATTCTTTTCCTTTGACCCTCCAATCCTTCCATTCCTCTTTAATTTCCTTTCTTTCGTTAGCTTCTTTCTTATTCCCCCCCTTCCTTCTTTGTTTTCCTCCTGGTCCTATCTTCTTTTCTTATTTCCTCCATTTTTCCTTTTTTTTTATTATCCAACAAGTTCTAAAGCAGATATTGTTCCTGTTAACACGCAGATGTAAGGCCCATACTTATCACCATATAGGCCTGGTACATATAAGTGTTAGAAGCAACTGTTGTGCCCATGAATAATACATCAGAATACTCCATATTACAGCCTTTTTTTCTGGCTTCTTACCCTTGGCTGCAATTTTAAATCAAGTGACAAAAAGAAAGATGAAATACATATTTCAAAGGAAGTATGCGCACATTACACAAACACTTTGAAGTTTGACAGTCAGGCAAGCCAGAAGAGGAGCTGCCTTGTGGCTAAGTATCCTAATTTCCTTCAATGTTAAAATATGCACATATTAAACTGGACTCGGCTGAGGAGGCAGGGATGGAAAGCAAAAATAGGACGCACGTACATTTTGCAGAAAACAATATGTGTCTTTTATGTAGCAGATAAAAGAAAAAGTCTTACAACTAATCGGATTAATTGATATCTCAAAAAGTTCCCCGGCTGTGCTGTGTGGCTCTAACTGTGTGGCTTCTGGTTTTTTGTATTAGCTAAAGGATATTTAAATGGTTTCATCATCGAATTTGTTAAATATAAATATTAGAAGTTAAAACATTTTATTTTTTGAGCCTTTATTTCCATCTATATTCAGTATATAACAGTGGATGTATGTATATGTGTATGTTCCACCATCCTTCGACAACCAAACTTGCCATACATATTACTGAGACTCGTGTGAGTGCACAGTCGTCTTTGTACATCGCTGTGCTATATGTCAGAGCTATATTTGGATGTGTGTATGTCATCACTAGGAAACGCATGGAGACATATCAACCAAAATTGCTAGACATATGACTCCCACTCATGTGAGTGCACCACTGATCTTTGTGCAGCGCTGTGCCATATGTCAGAGCTATATTTGGTGATCACTAGGAAATGCATGCCAAACTTGCTATGTTCCACCATCACTTTGAAACGTATAGAGACATTTAAACCAAACTTGCTAGACATATGACACCGCTGATCTTTATACAGCGCTGTGGTATATGTCAGGAGTATATAAATGTATAACAACAGTGTGTGACTGTGGGGGGACATTGGAGTATCAGCTCCTCTGTACAGACTAATGGGTCTAGCCCAGTGTTTCATTGTATAGCACTATAGTATATGTCAGACCCATAAAAAACTATATAGATAAAATTGGATGTACGTATGTATGTGTGTATGTTATCACTAGGAAAAGCATGGAGACATTTCAACCAAACTTGCTAAAGATATGACGCCGCTGATCTTTGTACAGCGTTGTGGTATATGTCAGAGGTATAGAAATCTATATATATATATAATTGTATGTATGTATGTTTCACCATCACTCGAAAACACATGGAGACATTTCAACCAAACTTTCCATACATATGACTGAGACTCATGTGAGTGCACCAGTCATCTTTGTACAGTGCTGTGCTCTATGTCAGGGCTATATTTGGATGTCTGTATGTATGTGTGTATGTCATCACTATGAAACGCATCGAGACATTTAAATCAACCTTGCTAGACATATGACTCAGACTCATGTGAGTGCACCACTGATTTTTGTACAGCGCTGTGGTATATGTCAGAGGTATATTTGCATGTATGTACAAATGTATGTACGTATGTATGTGTGTGTGTATGTATGTGTGTATGTAATGATCAGTGACAGTGTGCCTTCTGCTTACATACTTTTTTCGGTTTCTTTTATATATTTCTGGCCTGTAATAATGCCTTCGGGAAAACATAAAGCAATTAGCCGAGTGCAATCAAAGGCAAAAACAAAAATGAAACAACACCAAAGACAAGAAAAACCTGAGGACAGGAATAGAAGACTTGCCATGCTGCGCCAGAGACAATACAACAGCTTGAGACTAGTGATGAGCGAGAAGGCCTCTGCCAGTATCGCAAAAATTTCCTCGAACTGCCGATGTGTCCACAAAATTTCCGGGCACCGATTTCGTGGATACATCGGAAGTTCAAGGAAATTACAGAATGATTCCCACAGCTGCATTCATTAATGAGTACAGCTGTGGGATTCACACTGACAGGAGGAGTACTGCGGCTGTGCTCATCAACAGCTTTAAGCGTCATCAGGATTTTCCTTTCCTCAGCCAATAGGAGAGCACTAGAGGTGATGAATGTGGAGCCTTGTCCTCATTTAACCTCTAGTGCCTGGGGATCGCAAACTGACAGGATGATTCCCACGACTGCATTTATTCGTGAGCACAGCCATGGGACTCCTGTGTTCTTGGATAGAAAATCTCTACCCAAGAACACATACTACAGTTCCGGTAGGACAGCTCCGCTCCCCTGATTGCTCTTGCAGGTCCTGAAAAATTTGAATTTGACGGGCGAATTCACAAGGCCATTGTCGCTTACATGTTCAGTAAGCGAGAAACGCCCAATTCGCATCGAATTTACACATTTTGCTCACACATCTCTAGCTACTACAACTGTAGCTTCAGAGACAGTACAACAGAGTGAGACCTGAGTACACAAAATAAGTAAAAAACCCAGACGATCACGGACTGCACAACATTTTAGCTTAGCATTGGAAGGATTCCACTATGATCCACATAAAGACTACTCGCAGCATGCAAGTGTTAAGATCAGAAAAATGGAAAT
>NC_092861.1:140040782-140123447 GCF_032062135.1 Pyxicephalus adspersus
ATCCACATTCACTGTGCAAGGGCAAATTTACTATAAAGCGGGATCGTTACTTCTGCTGCCAGATCAATCACCAAAATTTCTACAACTATATTTTATTGGAAACGAACTAATAGAAACTGACCAGAGGTTCACCCACATCTCAGGAACAAAATTTCAAATTGTCCTTAAGTTACAAAGAATGTTTCATAAGCACAATGATTTTATTAAAACATTTAAAACAGCATTGGAACATATGCCATTAATTTAGGTTATTGTGCTTATACTTTTAAAACCTGTAAAAAAACATTTCTTTGATTTAACACTATAGCTTTATTTGATTCCTTTTCCTGTATAATATAAGATTGAAATAAATAAATACCCGGGCAACACGGGGTAATGAGCTGGTGATTTTATAGGGATACCAGAAGAAAATTTGGGGTGTTGATTCCTCAACTCCATGGCTTTCCATTCTGGAAGGATATAGAAGAACTTTTGATTTTACAGGTTTTTGTTTACTCCAAGATTTGACCACCCTTGGAGATGTCTGCCTTAAGTTACCCCTCTATAGCAAAAGAAGGATAGAAGCTTTCTTCTTGGTATTCTTGCTCTGAACTTCTTTATTGTGGGTGATCCAATAATTCCAGCCAGTGTCACCACCAAGCTTGTAACACTTGAATAGGTTTAATCATGTCCTAAGATTACCTCTATCCAAATTGTATTTGATTTCTGAGAAAGTAGGGAAAAGTAAAGATTAGGGATGAGCGAGAATTCCTCTGGCATTCTTGTGGAAATTTCTTCGAACTTCTGATGGGCCTGATTCGCTGAACCATTGGAAGTTCCAGAAAATCATTATGGAAGGATTCCTGGGGTTGCATTCATTCATGCAGCCCTGAGAATCGTCCTGTGTGCAATCCCCGGGCCCTAGGGGCTAATAACCCTCTAGTGCCCGGGGATTGCGGGCTGTGCTGATCAATGATCTCTGGTTGGCTGAGGAAAGAAAAAGCGTCATCAGGATTTTCCTTTCCTCAGCCAATCAGCCAATTTACACCGGCCGTTCCCTCTTATAATTTCGGTAAGCGAGAACGGCCAAATTCGCTACGAGATCGAGTTTAAAAATCTTGCTCGTTCATCCCTAGTAAAGATTACTTGCAGGTGTGGTAGGAGTATTGGTTAACTGATCTGAATAGATTTCAGTCAGAATATTTCTGTTCCGAGCACATCTACTGACAAGTTTCTATCCCAAAGACAATGGACACTAAGCCAAATAAAAAGGCAGAATTCACTCTGGGCTCATAAACAGAAATGAAAGCCTAGTAGAAGTTCCATCCTTTCCTCACTATATAATACTAAACAAAAAAAAATTGTTTTTGATTTATGAAAAGCAAAAAATAGCTGCACTTTCACAGTAATGTGCAGGTATCTATTGCCCCCCTCTTGTACATAAGAAATGTATATGGCACTTCTTATCTGGGATTTGTCATTTGGTAATACTGTGGCCTGGAACCTGGTCGCCAACCTTACGGACCTCACGGACCACTAAATTCATAATTTTAAATCCAGGGGACTATTAATATGAATTTTTGGAAGATAAAATACATTTGTAAAATAATGATCTTCCTAATGGTGCTTGACGAGGACTGTGGAGGCTCTGATTCATTGATCAGCTCACGGTTAGGGGAAGTATTACTATTGTTACTATTATCATTAGTTGCATTATCTTTGGTATTACTTTGGTAATAAAATATTTGTTTGCTTATTCTCACTCATTATGGGTTCATTTCATTCTAAGACCAAACAAGAAATGATAGTTATCAAAGTCAAACTATTTGATGCCAATAAATATAACTGTTATGCAAAATACACAGTTAATGTAATACTTACCTAAAAGAGCGTCTGACAAAAAACAAAATAAAACAATCGGATGAGAATCGCTATTCACGGAGCGGGGTGACTGTTGTAATGGTGGAAACAATACTGAAGCGTACGGCTCGGCAAAGGTTGCCTCATATAACTTAACACTACACTGACGTCATGCTGCACCTCCCTTGTTTTTCTGTCTCTAGTACAATTTGTGAATTTAGGGCAATATAAAGCCGAAAATTGTCATTCAGAATATAAGGATTTATTGGAATTTTTTTTGTTTTATTAATATTAAAACATAAAAATTGCAAATAATGTTCAAACTTTTCTGTGGACCACCAAAATTTTTTTGAGGATCACCGTGACCGCTGGCCTGGAACATTTTTTTGATGTAAACTCTTAAGAGGCGTGATGCGACAACTTAAAAGTAGATCCAGATTCTTAATAGAGGACAAGGGGAGACAGGTCTACTCTTGAAACATTTGCATTAGTGCAGCAATTGAGCGTTTACAGGAGCCGAGGTCCTGCAACGGTATATCCACCTAATGGCACATCCCAAACAAGAGGTGCCATTTACATTTAATCTTCACAGATGGGTGGAGGGTAATGGATATCATTATTGTGAAAGTACATGTATGCTTTACCATGTTAATTCAAATATAAAAACTGTTTTCAATCTTTTAAAATTTTAAATTTAAAAAATTAAAAGAATTCCTGTTGATGCCACGATGATGGTATGTGTTCATGCATCTCTGATGGGGTGACATCTCCCTGCCCTGTCTCCCAATTATACCCCTGCATTGTCAATCTGTCCTTCATCCCCCTGCTGAGGATTATGAGCATCCATGCCAACAAACACTCTGCAATAATGTGCAGCTAAACTAAAACAACTTCTTGTGAATGTGAAGAAGCTAAAAGAGGCTGAAGGAGATTAAACAAATTGCAGCTAGCAGTTCTGCTTTAAAAAAGTGCTTCTAAATATTTTTTTTTGGAGAAGGTTTGGCAGTGGTCTTTCTAATTAATTCTATAGGTGAATGTATTTTAGACATATCTGGAAATGAATCTTATTTTTCCAGCATGATGCAGTAAGGGAGAGGCCTTGCACAATCCCAGGGACTGTATGCTCCCCGCAGCGTGTGACCAGCAATCCTATCCCTCCTGGCAGCTTCTTGCAACACGTTAGTCACTGCTGGATAAAATGCTCTGGTCACGTCTGGCTGGAGGTGACTGGAAGCCAGCGCCAGTGATTTATGACAGTATGAAATATATATATTTTTTATATTTGCACCCCACAGACATACATTTTTGTTCTTTTTAATGTAAAAATGTGTGCTCATTATCGGTCTGGGAGGCACGTCAAGTAAGTTGGATTAATGTAACTTTGAAGCTTGGGTTTATATAGATGGAACAGTGTATAGATACAAAGTATAAAGCCCCTAATTTAATAAAGTTCTCCAAGGCTGGAAAGAATACATTTTCATTAGTGAAGCTGGGTGATCCAGCAAACCTGGAATGAATCTGGTCCAGGATTGATAACATTTGCTAACATGATTGATTACCCAGCTTCACTGATGAAAGTGTATTCTCTCCAGCCTTAAAGAGCTTTAACTTATCGGGGCCACAGAATTCATTGTGACATGTTCAGAAATATTGACTAGAATATAACCATGCTCATACAGTGCAAAGTAACAGATCCATTTTAAAATGTTCTATTTTCTCTCTTTAGGCTGTGTTCAGATTGGCAGTGAGGTTGCAGAGTAGTTACCACTTCTGCATGCCAGTGAATTGCTTCCTCGGTGGAGAGACTACATGCAACATCTACCCATAATTGCCCAATGGAAAATCAATGGGGTGAGATCTCCAGTGCCGCTCATTGCTGCCCTCTATCAAATGTTGAACTCCGAATGAGTGGCTGAATGGCTGGCAAGATGCCAGCTGTCAGGAGCTGCACAGGATTGCCTGACCCCCCTGCAGGTCCAAAACTGCCTTTATTCTCTCTCTCCACCAGCATTAAAGTCTATGGAAGGGTCAGAAGATTTGCTGCTCCAAAGGGAACTTGGTGCTGTGTTGTAGCTTTGTGGAAAGCGGCCTCATAGCAAAACTATTAGGGTCCAAACAAATCACTCTATCATGCTATGCATATTAACACATGGTACATACATTTGATTGCATTGTGATTTATTTTTGAATAGTGCCTCAATGTGCTATGGCTACACATCCCCAATGCACATGTGTTGCAAAATTATGGATTACAGATATACTCGTGTGTTAAAAAAAAATGCTGCATGTTTGTTTTTTAAGATGTGCATTTGGTGCATTCCAAACCCATTTATTTTTTATAGGGTGGCCTAATACAATATGTTTTTGTGCACAGTAGAAAAATGTAAATGGGACCTTAAAGGGCCTAAGATCTATTTGTTCAAAAACTCAAAGGTGATATATATAGCATATATTTATAGCACTTTTATGGTAGGTTCTGGCCTGATGCTACATGTATCATTCAACCTGAGGAAGTGGTCCAGTGGCATGAGTGAGTGATAACAGCACCGCAACCTCAACACTAGACCGAATACAGTCTTACAAAGGATCTGGGGTATTCCAAGTTCAATCAATGAGCCTGATTCATTAAAGCTCCCCAGGGCTGGCGAGAATACGCTTTTAGCAGTGAAGCTGGGTGATCCAGCAAACTTGGAATGGATCTGGTCCAGGATTGAAAACATTTGCGAGCAAATAGCAAATTACTTTTAGGAAATCCATACCTGGTTTGCTGGATCACCCAGGTTCACTGATGAAAGTGTATCCTCTCCAGCCTTGGAGAGCTAATAAATCAGGCCCAATGTATCCATATGTATTTTACATGCTAATAAATTGCCACATGCACAAGCACCTATTTAGCCAGATAGTGCTGGGCTTCCTTTATTGTTGAGCTTGATAACATTTGTATGGTGTTGCAGAATAATATTGCCACACCTAAGTGCCAACTGGTTATACTTAACTAAACACACTGTCATTGCGCTATACAAATGTAGCTTCAGGGTCCCTGATTAAGTATTAATTTACTTTCTAGGGTACAATTTCATTTAAATTATTGTATATTCCCTGTTTTCCCAGCAGAAACCTCCTGCTTGTACTGATGACTTGTGGTAGACAGTAATGTGTTAATGAGTCAGGCAATTCCTTAAATTCACTTCAGTAAAATGCTCTGAGTTTTACGAGTGAAAGTCATAAATTCCAGCAGACTGTGACAAGCCAGCTACCTCCTCAGATCAGGCATTTTTATAAAAAGTTATTTCTAATGTTCCCAAAGCTATACTTTAATTCTCAATGCTCTAGTTCTGTAAATGACTCAGGTGAGAAGGACGCATGAAAGTGTTGTTAACGACAATGGGAAATCATCACTGCATTTCAATTTATTGATGGATGGGCTGCTATGTGTTAAAGCTGAACTCTAAAAATACAGCTAAATACACAGATGAAATACATTTGTGGGAGATGTTTTGCCTGCCTTAGAGTTTGTATTTCTGTCTATCCAGCCCTGAGATTTGCACAATTCTTTTCCTTTTGCAGTGAAATGACTGTGGTGTTGTCCCCTGGCTGCTGCTATAGCTGCTTGTATACTTGTATAATAGTCACATCCACAGCCTATACTGTCTATAACATTTTACCTTTCAGGTCTTTTGGGAACCCCTTCTATAAATGCTATACCCACTGCTCACAGTACATTAGCATGGTGGGCTATAGGAAGAATGCCTTGTATATTGCTGGCCAGTAAGTAGAATGTCACCCTTACAGATAACCAAAAAGATCATTGGCGAAATTTGACCTGAGAGGCCCCAATTGCTCAAAGAACCCCTAGCAATATCTGGGGGAATCCTATTATTCCATGGAACTCTGATTGAGAAACATTTATCCATAGGAGTGTATGCATATGAGTGTATTTAATATAGTGAATTGAAACATATCAGTTGTTGGAGTACACTTAAACTAAGAACTTTGTGGGAGCACAGGACAAATCTCAGGTTCCACTTCCACTAGAAAAATAATGTAACCGACTTCCATTATTTTTCTAGTAGTCACTTTTATCTATCTGCACCCAAGTTCTGCAAACTTTAAGCAAATGTTCTATGCTTAAAATCACACTGTGACTTAATATTATTACACAGTATTTATATAGCACCATCATATTATGCAGTGCTGTACAAAGTCCATAGTTGTGTCACTAACTGTCCCTCAAAGGAGCTCACAATCTAATGTCCCTACCATAGTCCTATGTCATTATTGTAGTCTAAGGTCAATTTTTTTTGGAGAAGCCAATTAACCTCAGTGCATGTTTTTGGGATGTGGGAGGAAACCTGAGTACCCGGAGGAAACTCACGCAGACACGGGGAGAACCTGCATACTCCATGCAGATAATGTCCTGGCTGAGAATTAAACCTGGGACCTAGCACTGCAAAGACAAGAGTGCTAACCCCTGACCCACCGTGCTGCCCGTAAACTTAAATGGGAATGGATAACATTTTTAACCAAAACTCAGCCACATGCTTCAATGCAGTGAAAAAAGGTGTCACAGATCCCTGCAGGTCCAGGTCACCTGTGCTTCCTTCTTGCTTACCCTCCCTGCAGTCCCCTGCTGCCAGCACCATCTCTGCTTCTGGATCCAACACTCTGTTTACTTCCTCTTCCAAGTCAGGTGATTCTCTGTCAGCTGCTCACTTGCCTCAGAGAACCTCAGAGGGTATTTCGCAGATGCACTCCCTCTGCTGGCAAACATCCAAATAACACAAGAGATTATATTAGCAACAGCACTCCCTCTGCTGGTGGGATTGATGTCTGCGGCTCACTTGATCCACGCCCATCACCTGACATCTCCTTCTTAAGGAAGTGACCTGGCAACAGGAAGTTGCCTGAACAAGGAGCTCCATTGGCTTTGCTTCCAGGTTCCTGGTGTTTGTTTCTCCTGTTCCAAATTTCTTGTGTACCGACCTCGGATTGTTCCTGACAACTGCTGTTTGCTACCTGCCCTGACCTTTTGCATGTTTCCTAACAACCCTTGTTTGCTGCCCACCCTGACCTTTGGCTCGTTGACTAGTCTTTTGGATTTCCCTCTGGCACTACGTTTTGGTTCCTTCTTGTTAGCAGTCACCTGCCTCTGCGTGCATGGGGTTCGCAACCTGGCAGTTGCCCGCAGTGCAACACCCTCACCTCTAGAGACTCTAGTGAAGACCGGGCAGCTGCTTAGACTCTGCGCCTCGTGCATGTATCTACCCACTAAACTGGTGACACAGAGAATCCACTATCCTGCCTTGCAGCTACCGTGACAAAAGGTTTCAACATTTTCCTTCCATGGGTTAGTTATTAAGTTTTATATTTTGTTACATAGCATTCTCATTATGCAGGCTCTCAACAACTCCACTTAGATAACCAAAAGGAAGGTTGAGTGTTCCTTCTTCCTTTTTACAATGAGAGACCTAGTTTTTTCATAGCTCTGAAAAAAAGGTCTTCTCCTTCTAATTGCCTCTGCGGGACTGCTCTTCCAACCAACAAACTCTAGACCAGTGTTTCCCAACCAGGATTCTGTGGAACCTAGGGTTCCTCCAGAGGTTGCTAGGGGTTCCATGAACAATGAGCAATTTGCGACTCTCAGGTCAGTTTAAGTGACACCAATGATCTTCTTGGCTATGTAAGAGACATTCTTCACAATGACGACCACGCTAAGGCTTAGTCTACACGGACTGTTTCCCCAGCATTTAACCTGAGGCTTTTAAAGCCCATGTTTGAAACCCCCATGGCAGGCTTTAAAACGCTAATAAAGTGCTTAAAAATGCAAATAAACGCAATAGAAACGTTTACGTTTGAAAAACATCCGTGTAGACCAAGCCCTATGTACTGTGAGCTGAGGATATAGTAGCTATAGAAGGGGTTCTCTGAAAACCTGAAAGATATTTCAAGTGTTCCACCATGTTAAAACAGTTTAGAAACACTAGGTTGTAGTGAGAATTCCCACAATACACACAAGGTCCAGAAAATTGGAAGTACCCCTTACATGTATGAAAGTATGAGAGGTTGTAAGCATAACTAAAAATAAAACTAGACAAATATTGATTCTTACCTGTTCTTATCCTAGATATGGTGGTTACATTATTATTTACATTATTATTATTATTATTATTATTATTACATTATTTTTAAGAATAAGAACATTTGTAACAAGTACAGAAGATACCCGTTGGTTTTGTGAGAAATGCAATGGCCTTCTAACTTCATAGGAGATGAATTGGAAGCAAAAGCAATTATATATTACTTGTACAAATCCCATCACCCTACATCTATGGATATAAACAAGGGGTTCTATTTATAAAACAGAGGGTTGGACATTCTCAGGTGGGAATCAAATACTGCCATTCACAAGAAGAATAGGTTAATGCACTGCATGGCACATATGTTGTGCAGTGTAAGTGTATGGCTTTTTATTCTTATTATTATTAATAATAAGGATTTATATGATGCCAACTTATTACGTAGCACTGTACAATAAATAGGGGTTGCAAATGACAGACAGATACAGCCAGTGACACAGGAGGAAGAGAGGATCCTGCCCTGAAGAGCTTACAGTCTAGAAGGTGGGGGAAAAATCTCACAAAAGGTGGGGTGATATGGAGTGGTGGGAAGTAAAGAGGGTTTTAAGGGACATAAGAACACAAGTAGGCAAGTTTGAAAAGATGGGTTTTGAGTGATCTTTTAAATGAGCAGAAAGTAGAAACAAGCGGAAAAGAACATGGAAGACCATTCAAGAGAGTTGGGGCAGCTCTACAAAAGTCTTGGAGCCGTGCATGTGAAGAGGTTAAGAGTGAGGAAGCCAGTAGTAGGTCATTGGAAGGTAAGTGGGACAAGAACTGTGGAGGGATTTAAAGGCAAAGCACAGGAGCTTGAATCTGTTTCTAAGGTGAAATGGAAGCCAATGAAGAGAACTACAAAGAGATGCAGCAGAAGAGGAGCGGAGGGAAGGATGGATGAGTCTTGCTGCAGCATTTATATTAGATTGTAGAGGAGAGAGTCGTGTTAGTGGAATACCAGAGAGGATTAGATTACCACTATAGCACCATATTTTTTTTTACTAGTATTAAAAATACTTTGCAGTCAAAGCAATACAATATTCATCACAGCAGGAAAATCCTGCGGTCATGATGGTGGTAAAGAGACAATTACAAATGTTTTTTCTCATCAGACCACAATGAAGGCTGTGAATGAATGCGTTCATTAGTATAGACTGAGCATAGAACATGTTTACAAAATCCCTAGCCCTAATCACTGAGACAAACATGGCAGTGCTCAGGTTAGTGTCTGCCATGCACTCGGCTGGCTGCTCCGGAGAGCTTGATGTGAACCAGTCATTAGAAGGAATACGATTAATGGGCATCTGGGCTTCAATAATAAACAATTTAAATGCTTGGATGCCAGGAGAAAATCAGGAAATTTCAGTATAAATAAGCTTGTGATTTAAAAAAATGCAGCCACTGCTTTTCACTGTCGTTCCCTACAGATTTTTCCCGCATTTGGAAATTATTTTTTTCAAAGGAATTTCCATTATTTTTGAAAATGTGCCCAGTGTTTTAAAATCAACCTGCTGCATCTAGGTCCTCATTTAAAGTGTTTGTAAACCCTAACCTTTAAGACTTACTCCCTTTTAAAATGGTAAATATAACTTAATTTGATTGTTGTTTCTGTTAAAGTAGAAGTAAATTCAAAAAAAAAAGTCCCCAGGAGGTTAAAAAGTCTCTTTTGCCAAAAACAAAAAATAAAACTTTTCCTTTGGTCCTGGTGCTTTTTTTTTGTAGAGGATATGCAGCACTGTCGTCAATAGACTCAAATGCCAAGGACATGCATGTGCAGGAGTTATATCACGGTTGTGCAGGAGTTACATATTCAGTAGCTGTCCATTGGCCAAAGAGGATCACCACAGACCCCAGAGTTGGAAGGATGGTGTGTTTGGCCAAAAAAAAAAAATTGCCATGGGCTCAAAAACATTAGCAGCGAAGATGCTGTCTAGCAGGGATGCCTCCGGCATTCTCGCACATTCTCGCAAAAGTTTCCTCGAACTTCCAATGGGTCCGCAAAATTTCCAAAAAATGATTTCACAAACCCACCGGAAGTCCTAGGAAATCAGTACAGGAGGGTATCCAGGAAATTCTATGTGCGATCCCCCGCACTAGACGTTAAATGGGGACAGGTCTCCCCATTCAAAACCTCTAGTGCTCTCTGATTGCCTGAGCCAATCAGAGAGCACTAGAGGTTTTGAATAGGGAGACCTGTCCCCATTTACCCTCTAGTGCTGGGGATCGCACACTGAGCTGATCAATGAATGCAGCCACCGGTTTCGTTTGGGGAATTTACTCGCTTACTTTTCTCGCTTACAATTGTGGTAACGAAAATGGCCAAATTTGTCGCAAGATAGAGTTTTAAAAACTCACTCGCTCATCCCTAGTGTCTTTGTGCAGTTATAAAAGGTTTCTGGACTTGTCATCACTCCATTGCCCTTAAAAAATGGTAGGTTTGTACTATAATATGTCAAACACTCACACTAACAAAAAACTAATTGCAAAATAAGTACAAACTAAAAATCAGATTTTAATTACCTTGTTCACAGTTATTTATATGGACTACAAAATCCCCTCTACTATATGATGGTGATTAGGATTGGTAGACATGTTTTCAGCTACCTGATTGTAAACTATAAACTACAAAATACCTCTATCGAAGGGCAGATAAGGAAAAGTGCAAAGTGTGTTACAACACTAGGGCCCAAAATCCTCCTCAGCCAACAGAGGCCACAAATCAGTTTGATTGGGTGACCCCAACTCAGTTCTGCACGGGGGGGGGGGGGCCACCGATGGCTATGTCTGCCACTGCCCCCTTCCTATGATTTGGTAATGAGGATATTTGAAGGTTCTGTAACCCTAACACACTTCCTGCCCTAGGGTGACAACCCTGTTCCTTCATAGATACTATTTGTATTTGTAAGTGTTGCCACCCTAGAACAGGAAGTGTTCACAAGATCAAACTAAAGGCACAAAACCCTGAAAATAATGCAGTCACCACATCTATAGATGTAGCGTATAGATACGCAATGCAATAATGGTGTAAAAGTCACATAACATTTGCTTACAGTAGAACATAGCCATAATGGTTGGACTCACTTGAAATGTACAATGCTGAGTAATATGTTGGCGCTATATAAACACAATTTATTAGTAAAAATAATAATAATAGTAGTTCTTCGCAGCAAACTTTACAAAAATGAACCATTCTGTATCCTAGGGCATTCTGGGAAATTACTATAGGGTGTCAAGAATAGACATAAACTGTCAGTGAGTTATGGTCCCACTTTCCATCTATTGCCCCCAGGATGTCTATGAAAAGAAACAACAGTGATTCACGAAGGCTTACAGGGCCTGACATATAATAAAAGATATACAGCCATGCATCTTGAAGCCGATCATCCCAGCTCTTAAAGCAGCAGCAGCCAGGGGTCTGGAAGCAATCATGGCAGTAGCTACACTGCCATCATTAGTCGTTTGCAAATGCAAGATTGTCCCAATTTGCTTTAATTCTGTTTACATTGCTATTTGCATTACAAACGATTTGTAGCAAAGTACATGATAGCGGCTTCTCACATCAAACCCGGGAGCAGATCCCCCCTGCGGATAATATTGCAAAATGAATTCTTCGCTGCTGCCGCCAACAGACATAAAGCCATTTGCCTGAACTCATAAATAATGCAAATTCCTCCCTGCTAATAGAGTATGGCTGCTGTTAAAATCAGGAAGCATTTTTTTTCAGTTGATTTAAAAGAATCAGCCAAATGAACAAATGATAATTGCATGTATACAGCAAACTCATTAGACAGAATACTGTAAATAGGTTGCATTTTACGATCAGCGTATTTTTGTTTAGAATGGCGCCAAGTTCAGATTTTTTTTGTAAATAGTTTTTTTTTTCTTTTTGTAATTATGGTTTAGCTGCTTTTTTGGTGTGCCAAAGCAGGATGGTAGAGTGGGCAGCAGGGTGACATTGCTTTCCTGTTCCTGTATACTTTCTGTAAAGCTTTATTTTCAGCTCCTAATGCTTCAAATATGCCCAATTAGTAACTTTCTGCAATGCAAGAGAATTAAATTAACCATTAGAGTGAAATTTACTATTCAAAGTCTGCATTCTGTGAATGTAAGAGGATTTATGATTTCGGCATGCGAATAGTTTGTATAATACATGTAATGTATTTACTAAATATATGTTTGTTTTAATATTTGCATAGAGTTTTATTTTAAACCCATGTACCCCCACCAATCCCCTTCCACATAAACCCTCAAACCCCCTCTTCCTATCTTTCCTTTCCATCCCTTCAATCATTTTGATTTTTTTTTCTTTTTACTCCTGACCATTTTCCAATCCAATAAAATTTTCTGATTCTGACTCCGATCAATTGTAACCAACAGTTATAAAAACAGCATGGTGGCTCAGGTAGCCTGGCACTCTGGCCCTAGAATCCCAAATCCCGGCCAATGATACTATCAGCTTAGAGTTTGCATTATCTCCCCGTGTTTGAGTGTGTTTTCTCCAGGCATTCCGGTTACTTTCCATATTCCAAAAACATGCAGTTAGGTTAAATTGCTCCTTCCTAATATTGACCTTAGACTGCGTCAAATAAAAAAATTACAACTAGCCAGGTCCTTTAGTGCATAAGATACATGCAATGTCTGCAATAAAGTAAACTTACTCGCATGATTGTATTTTATTTAGTCAGTTGGTGACATGAGTATGAACATTGTACAGTGCTGTGTAATATGTTGGCTCTTTATAAATACAAAATAAAAATAAATAGTTTTAATATAAATATTAATGATATAGTGATTGGATGTGTTAAAAAGTACATACCTTGTGTCATGTGTATCAATACCATTCCAATCACTTTCTCTGGGGACAAACGATCAGATGGCAAAATATTGGAACCACATGTTCAGTGTTTTACAGTTTCTGGCTCACTGATTACCAATCAGAAAATATTCTAAAATTCTTTTTGGTTGTTTGGAGTTCAAATCTTCTTGTATGTACTCACTTTTGTACTTACCTAAGTGGGCATTGAAGTGGAATTCTTCTATAAGGACACATATTGGGCCTTTCACCTCCCCCTGCTGTTCAGTTTCAAACCCTTTGTATATTATTCACTTAGAATTTTTTTTGTTCACTTTGGTAGAGTTCATGTCCAAAAAATTAAAACCCTATAATAAGCTACAGATTATGTTTAAATACTTTTCATCCCCACCTTGTATATCTAAATATCTGCCGACTTTGCCCTTCACTGATCAAAATGACCAGAAAAAGTGGTGGGACTTTTTGAAGCTCACCCCCCAGACATGAAGTTTTTCATTAGATGGATCTGTCAGCACCTCTCTGGCCCTTGTTCAGTGACCCCCATCCTTCTGATGAATTGTTTGGCTGGATGGGGAATGGGCTGCTACAATTGATGCATCTGTTCGGCCCTCTCTTGACCTGTTCATTTACTTCTGCAGCTCACTGTTTACTTGATATCTGGCAGGCTAATCTTCTGGCAACATTAACTTCCCTTCAAACATTTGCCTATTTCACTGCTACCAATCATTTTAATGTGACTACTTCATGAGGGTTTTAGCACTGCTATTTTCCATGCTGCAACACAAAGGTAAAAGGTTTTTATTATAGCCTGTCCTCTTAAAAATATTCTCCATTTTTTACAAACATCACTATCAAAGAACAGGGCTAATTTTTTACCTTTTTGGCCCTTTAAATGTTGCCGGTACATAAAAAAAAAGAACATTTACCCAGCCATAAAACTAGTCAACTTCCTGTAGTGAGCTGACAACTCTGCCTCTGCTGCACCAAAATCCTGAATAGTGTTGTCAGGCTTGCCTAGGTTCCTGTGTTGAAGAACTGTTTGGTATTTTAAGGCAGCAAATGTGGCATTGTCAGGTCACTACAGGAAGTATGGAGCTGATTGAACCTTTGGCCACTCAACATTTGCTTTATGTACTCTCAGTATTCTTAAAGAGACAAAACATAGAGAAATTCACTTGTATTTTTTATTTTGATAAGGTAAACACTGAACTATGAAGAATTAATGAAGAATGAAGTAGATGGAACTGACATCACCTGCCTAGACGTTTAGAGCTCAACTTTTCAAGGATTGCCAAGGGTCAGAGTTTTTATATCAAAGTGATAGCGGGTATTAAGGATACAAAACATCACAAAAATATTTTTGTTGTCCTATCATTGCTGACAGGATGGAAACCAATTAATATTTTCCAATGCTGGAGGCGGGGTAGCTTGGCAATCTGTTCCTCTACTGTGGAGTCGTTTTTGGCACACAGATGGTCCTGATATCTGGAAGAGATATATGAATTAGTTACAATCCTGCCAACAACGATTAAACAAGGAAAAGTGGGATACTCCGTAATACTGAAACTAACCCCTTCTCCAGGAATGGGGCCTGGCTGGCTAAGAAAAGGGAAGGGGCACAGTTCTTTGACCCACCACCTCTTATATCTATACAAGGCCTCAAGTTTCGGGATGGAGAGCCTGGAGCGTCATGACAATCTCTTTATCTCAACCTGTCCCCCACATGGTTGTGGGGGTCTGCAAAGGGTGTTGGAATGGTCTCTTGAATAGAAAGGCCCCCAAATATTCAACCCCTCACACTAGAGAATGACCATGATACCCCTTACCCATTCCCAGAAATCATAAATATTAAACCTTTAAGTCCCCAAAAGTAAATCCACCATCAATAACATTGTCAAGCATTGTATCTCCATCACAAATCATGGCACCTGCCATCAGATAATGTTATCATACCAACTCCCACCCCTTAAATAATATAACCTTTTCAATTTTATTGGCACGTAAATGAATTCTTGGGATCTAATTATAAAGCAGTAAATACAACATTCACCAAACCCTGTCTGGTAGAGAATTGATCACTGCCATCGAAAACACAAGGATCTGGACAATTATTAACCAGAGAAGATTTGGCAAATGTCAGATTTACTGCTTTATAAATGGATCCCTGAGAATAGACTTGGAAGTTTTACATCAGAAAAAGACCAAACGGGTTTTCTTTGCTATTTGGCAGGATGAGTACTAGAAAACGTTTCTTGCTATGTAGGTGGTGAATCCCATTCCAAATTTTTTGCTGTCCATGTTAGTTATAAATAGTTCAAGTATTTACTTTGTTTTTTTAAGTGGTGGATGTGGTCAAATCTTTGTACTTACACTGACCATTTCCAGCTATTGAGATATTTGTTCTGTGTCTGTGGGTTACTTAAGTTTGTCATCAACCGGCCCGAATTCAGGGCTACTGTTACCCCGCAGTGATGTGATTACCAAAGCATGACATACAAACTCCCCATCTGCAATCCCCCTCCCAATGGCTTTTTACATGTGACTGACAGAGTCTCTTTAGGTAATTATTCTTCATTTCATTGCACTGTTTTCATTCCTTTCCACCACATACTTAAACTTGTTTTTTTTAAGCCCAAAAGTGTTTTGCAATGCTGATTTTCTATCCTGGTCTGCAGAGTCTGGTGTCCTTTCCTGCTCTCTGTGGACTTTATCTACCTCGTAATATTGCTGGTTTGTGCCCAGCATGCAGCTCCTTAATTTATAAAAAGTTTGTACCATTTTTCTGCTTCCCTTCTAAAAAAAAGACGGGCCATATACAGAGACCTCATCTGCAGGATCCGCTACCTGGGAATAAAATACACATAGCATGATATTCTAGTCACAAGAGTTTATTATATGAGCATACCTGCTGCATGCAGCTTATTGTGATTTTATAAATGGCATCTTCATGCAATTGTGTGATTTTTAGCTATTTACCTTGCTTAGTATTTTTTTTAAGATCCTGAAGTTTACATGCTAACTACTCTTAAGCTACGTACACACTTCCAATTATTATAGTTGGAAAACGAACGACGAACGATCCTGCACGATATCTACGAACGATCGTATAGCACCGATCCTGCACATAGAGATAACGACACGATCGTTCGTAGATATTGTACACACAATAGATACGATCGTTTGAGCGATAGAGGAACTATGTGCACGACAGGAAGTGAACGAACGTTCGTTCATTACGCATGCTCAGACCATGGACGATCAACGAACGATCGTACACACGAACGATGGTCAACGATCGTCGTCCAATCCGATCCGCCGGTCCGGTCGTTCGTTTCCAACGACTTTCCTCGTTCGTCGGTGTCGTTGGTTACTTTTTTTACGAACGATTTTTGTCCAATTGATCGTTCGTCGTTCGTTCGTCGTTCATTTTGAACGATAAAAATTGGAAGTGTGTACGCACCTTTAGAATGATTGTTTGATGATGATTGTTTCTTAAAGTAAATATTTGGAAAAAAAACATATTCAGTTTATTATAAGCTTATATACCTTGTTTTGTTTCTTGCAATAAAAGAAAAAAACTGAAATCCAATGTGCTCCTAATTTACTGTCTTAGCTGAAATTTCAGTTTCTCTGTTTAACTGAAATCAAAAAACAACATCTGGATTAATTTTTTTGCAAGGGGAGGGCAAAAAGGACTATTGCCCAGGCCCTTCTCTAGGGTCCCAACTAACCAAATGGCACAGATTGCCTATACCCTGAAGGTTGTGCAGTTGGGGTCCCCATGTCATATTTGCTCAGGGCTACATTTTGTCTAAAATCATCCCTGAAACGCATTGTCGGCCTTACTTGCTGGACTACAGAGCCACTTCCTTCCCCTGCCTATTTCTGCCTCTCTCTCTCTATCTATCTATCTATGTATATATATATTTATATATATATATATATATATATATATATACAGCAGTGGTCCCCAACTTTTTGGACGTCACAGACAAAAAAAATTTACGAACTCTGGACAGTTCATGTGCCGGTAGCTGTGTGTCACTTCCCCCAGAGTGACATCATCATGCCAGAACCTGCTCACTCTAGGCAAGGCTATGTACAGACATGCAATAATTGTCATTAGAAGGGATCTTTCACGATCCTTTCCAAAGACAAACGACTCCACAATGCATGAAAGAGCGATGTACATACAGCACCGTTCTGCTCTATGGTGAAGGGAGGGAGGAGAATGACGGAGCGGCACCCCGCTGCGCTCTTTACCCTTAACTTTCATTACAATTGTTCCTCATCTGTGGATCCCCCAGGACGGTCCTTTGGACGACAGACGAACGCAGTACACACGTCAGATTCTCGTCCGATATCAGCCCTGGGGCGATTATCAGACAAGAATCATCTAACGTTTGTACGTAGCCTTAAATAAAGCTCTGACTATCTTTGCTCAATCAGCTCTGTTGTTAGATGGTTGCCCCAGCACAAAGTGTCCCTATTACAAAATTTCCCATTACCTTTGTTCTTATGTCCTGCTTTATTTGTTGGTGAAAGTAATCATCAGTACAGCAATAACATCTAAAAAAAAAATATTTCACCCAAAAGTATGGAATGTGTGTTTTTTTTCTAAGCCGCCTCTCTAAATGTCACAGAATGTCCTCAAGTGACAAATGATTTCTCTAAATAAACACTGGGTATCTTTTTCCCTTCTGAAGTACATGTGTCTTTATTTGCAGCTTAAAGGTAAACTCATTTATTATCTGTCAGATCACTTAAACTAGAAGAGATACAGTATCACCCTGCTAGCTTGGCAAAAACAGGGGTTATCCGTTGGTTAATGTCCTCCTAAAGCTTTTCCATAAAACAATGATGAAAGGCCCTGACCACTGATAAAACAGATTATTTGTGACTAATACTGATAAAAAGGATTATTTGTCAATAGTTGGTGAGTTAATGGAAGAAGACATCAATACTTAGGGGATAAAGGGCGCTACTCAAGGAGCTATCAACAACTTTGCAAAGTCAGTAAGTTATGGGTTTGTCTGCATATGTTAGACAATGATAAATTGTAAAAATATTTACCGTGTATGGAAAGATAAATTAAAAAAAAAAATAGTTGGCGTGGAATGGTTAGACCCTTTGTAAAAGGTATTCCTGCCTGTGTCCCTACTGGAGAGATTCATCCCCCTTTATTAGTCTTGGTGTCCATGAAATATATTGGTAAAATTATATGATGGGGGGTCTATGAACCCCACATGCCAGATATAATCAATAAACCTTACAAATGTTACAAAGAAATGTGAACAGCCCAAACTCCTTTTGTAAATCAACCCCATTCTGTCATTGTGACAATGGACACCAGGAAATAAAAGAAAGAAAAAACAAATATGGACCAAAATGAGAATTTAAGGGCTCTATTTATAAAGCAGGGAATAAGACCTTCCTTCAAACGTTTGCTTGTGGGAATCTTCCAGGTTCATGTGTTTCAATAGCAGTAATTGGTTCCCACCGGGAATTGGGTTGTTCAATGTATGTGGTAGTTTACTTGGCTTAGTATATGAGATGAAGCTCTGCTGCCTTTAACCATCCAATCATATGAAAGGAAGAATCCTGTGTTTAAATTTCCTTACACATGATTTGTGAATTTGCATAAAGGTAATTTTCATCACATTCACTAAACAAAGGTGATAATTCACCTTGACAAGTGAAAACCCTAAATTCCTTAAATAAATTATCCCCAAGTAGAGGGAAAACCCAACACACTTGTTGTCTTTAAAGCACTAGGTGAATGCAACTGTTCCAAAGACAACACTCTAGGAAAAAAGAATGGATCACTTTGGGATAGTCTCTCCCAATTTCTATTTTGTCTGTAGAACAGTGAAGTTAAACCTCCCAGGCAGGGCAAAGGCAAAAAAAATAAATAACCTGATTAGGGTCCCTGCTCCACACAAAACCAAAAATAAATTTTAGTGTTACATTCTCAAAAATGCTTACAAAAATTTGGCTCTTTCTTGATTCTGTGTCCCCTTTTTGTGCTCTCCGGGTGACAAGGACACTTAAAGAATGAAAATGCACTCCAGCTCATTGAAGAATTGTAGAAGTACATTCTCAAGGGAAATTCAGCGTTCAGCTCTGCCTGGAGGCAAAGGTAACATCACCTGCACCTTCTGAAGAAGCGAGGGCCGAGGTGAGTATTCCATATTTTGCAAAAAAAAGGGTTCTTGATATATTACTTTTGAAAGCTGTTTTTGTTGTAGGGTTAGCAAAAAAGAAGTCAATCATTTTTTTCCATCAAAAGCTTTATTGAGGTGGATATAAAGAAAAAAAATCAGTGAAAAAGAAACAGTGAATACAGAGGAAAGCTTAAGAAAAACTTTATTACCATCCAAAGAATAAGCAGCCCAAAGTGGTAACTAATAAAAAGGACACGGCAAAAGGCAAAATAATTCATATTGAGCCATCCTTGTGGGTATTATCAAAAGACGTAAGGAGGCATAATCCCCTAGTACAGGGGTGTCAAACTTCGGCCTGGGAGCCAAATCTGGCCCCCAATGTCCTTTTTTTTGGCCCCGAAAGAAATCCTAAGTATGAACTGCAGCTGGCCCGCCGCTGCATTGAAATAGCGCTGCTACTACAATTCCTGGCATCACTTCCGTCTATAGACAAGCGGGCTCTCTGCCTATTCGTGGCCCTGCATTGGACTGTTTTATAGACGTAAATAATGCCGGGAATTTTAGTGGTGGTGCTATTTCCATGAAGAGGGAGTTTCCATAAGTGGGCCACATAAGATTTAGCTCCACATTGGCCACGTCTGGCATTTCCAGCACTTCTCAGCTGTACTTTTCCGTGCTACTCCGATGCATGGACCTAAATGGTTGGATTTTCATGGAAGAAAATTAATATTATTGTTAGCCTGGGCAAAAAGGTTACCAAAATTTTAATAAAATTAAAAAAAAATGTTATTCCTCTTTCTCTATTATAAGCTTGTTTCAGATTGAATGTGCAGCAAAACCTCTTTGTTTCCATATGAAAAGGGTTTATATCTAATAAGATGCAAAAATTTCCTCAATTTTTTCAATACATTTTTTAAGGTTGGCCCGCGGTTGTCTAAGTTTTGATTTTGGTCCTCTGTGTATTTGAGTTGGACACCCCTGCCCTAGTATATGTACAACCCCCCACCTAAGATCCCTCCAGGGGGTGATATAGGAAAAGAAAATGAAAATAAAAAATTTAATTTTTCAAATGTTATGAAAGTTATTAAGAAATTTGTATTGTAGAAATTTGTATAAACATGCCAATAGTTGAGTCAATAAAAAACCAATGAAATCAACAATAACAAAAATAATCATTTCCACCATCATAACATCTAGTTCCTAGATTGCATACTTTTCTGCCCCGTCACAGGAACATTGATTTGTATGGTGAATGGGAGACAATTTAGCCAGGCAGTAAGCTGAAACTCCTAAAAAGAAGTAGGACATCTGGTAACCCTTTGGACGTATAAATGCTTCCTCCCCGGGAGAGTATCACATTGTCTTGTACTGTACAGATGAATAACAATAAGTGAAGAGAGAAAGCTCCATCGGCAGCTTCCCACAAAGCTAAACGCTTGAAAAAAAAAAAAAGTGAAACGGTTGCAGGAATCTTCTTTTCTTGCTTCCAGCTTCTACAAGGAGACATCGAAAGCAATTAGACACACAGAACAACTGGAACAAAACTGGCCTAAGAGCTGGAATGTGAAGAGCGCGATCAGAACACTGATTACATAACTTGGATTGTCTCCTGGGTATTGTTGTAGAGGAGCAATAATGGCACCAGACAGCCATACTTATCAGAAACAGGACGGACACTGATAAATCGTACACAACCATAGGGCCTTTCAATCAACCAAGCAAGCCAGGAGGTATGGGCCTTATCACTTTTGACATTTGCCATTAGCCCTGGCACAGAGCTGTCACTGGAGAACCATGTAACTGTATGTAACACTTGATAACACTCTGGAGTTAAAAGCCACCCTAGGTGTGGAGGTGTCTGAAAGACTTAAAGTATCAGAAATAAATTCCATTCGAAGGGAAACGCTGTATGCTGATTGTATGTCAAAAATGATTGATGCCTAAGAAGTCCTAATGGACCTGCAAAACTAATGGATTCTAGATAAATAGAGATATGAAGGTATTACCCATGGTTTAGATGTAAACCCAGACACCATAATCTTATAGAAAAATGTTTACATAAAATGCTAAAAGTTGCAAGTACAGGAGAATATATGCAAATCTGCTATATACTCAGGTTACTCAGTCAATACCAATAGAGAATTCATACAAATGCTGCCTCTCTATGACATGTTCCCATCAAGGTTCTTAAATATTTGCAAACCTCCTCCCAAGAACCAAAGCCAACCCACTGCTTGCATTGGGCCTTACAAGAACTGAGGCATGGCAATTTTTAAGACACATAGTGCTTGAACAAATTAAAAACATTTAGTTACCTACATAATTTGTATAACATATAGCTAGGTCCATAAATAATTGGACAGAGACAACATTTTTCTAGTTTTGGTTCTGTACATTACCACAATTATTTTTAATGAAACAACTCAGATGCACTTGAACTGCAGACTTTAATTTAGTGGGTTGAACAAAAAGATTGCATAAAATGTGAGGAACTAAAGCCTTTTTTTTTACACAATCACTTCATTTCAGGGGCTCAAAAGTAATTGGACAGATTAAAAAGCTAAAAATAAAATGTTCATTTCTAATACTTGGTTGAAAACTCTTGCTATAAAAATATTTTTTTTTCTTTTAATTTTATTTTAAAACAACTTTTTATCGCTTGCCTCGGGCAAGGGGCAACAGCGAGGCTGGTCAACAATGGACTGCAATGGTGGATCCACTATCAGAAGAGGTGCCATGGAGGGGAATATGACTGTGGATTCCGGTAAAAGTATGGGTGGGTGGAATATTTGTTTGACCTTGATATGGACTTTGCGCTTTTACCTTCATTAGAAAGCCAAGCAATTAGCATTTACTGCGGAAGATCAAGAATAGTAGACATATTTTTCCTGATACAAGCTTCCTCTAAATTGCATTATACAGACCATACAACTCAGTATAACATACTACAGGTCACCATTGTACAGTATAATATGCCACATCCACACTAATAGTATTTACCCATGTGAATGTGAATTTCCAGCTTCCAGACCTGTTTTCTTCTTTGCCTCAAATTGCTGCCAATTGACAGTCTGGCTCCTGCCCGGCTTTATTAAGTTTGTCTTGTATGTATTTTTCATACATGGCTGTTGTCTGTTCTTCCATATTCATTTACGAATGTCATTCTCAAAACTAATTTCCCCAACAGCTTCTACAAGCTGACAGTACTCTATACTGTAGTCAGGAGACTAACATTTATTTTTTTATAATAAAAAAAAAATTCCACTTTTGGAAATTACATTTTAAAATTCCACCCATACGTATGTTATTAGGAGTTGCTGCAGCAAGCTGAAAATATCATTTTTCACCTATTTAATTGTTTTTCTTATTTTACAGTTGAAGGAAAATGTTCATTGTCTGGAAAGATACCATCTGTAGAATTTGATTTGACTTGACGTCCTCACCCAAATGTGGTGTAAATAGGCTACACAAGAATCAAATATTTATGTTCGGATAAAGAGTTCATGGAGCCTCACACAACTTCACTGTTCAGACTATATCTCTGATTCTTTTGGTTGCATTTCATTTTAAATATAACTAAAGGTTCCTTTATGACACGCTAAACAAATCCCAAATCGAGTTATTATGTGATGCACATGTGATGAACAAATTTGTTTCCTTTACCTCCCATGACATGAGTCAAATACACCTTTATTTGTGTCTCACATGCGCCCCCTCCCAGATCCTGCAAATCACAGTGGGAGGGTTTCAGCAACAGAGGCAGTACAGCCAATCAAGAAATCAGTGGGAGGGACAGGGTGTGGCCAATGGCTGAGTGACATGGGACAGACTTGTGACTCAGCAGAGACAATTATGATAGCCACACCCCCTGACACACCCCCTGCAACATCTCATCCCCTTGTAATTCAAGCTGACCCAACCTACATAGGAATCGCAACTCTACCCTGAATGCAGGTATATTGTTGCCACCCCATCCCAGTAAAGTGCATTACCTGGAGATCATTGGCAGGGTCAGTTTAGTTAAAAACCTTTCCCCCAAAAGAGAAGAAAAACATTTTAATACAGGGGTGTAACTATCCTGGGGTGTACGGAGTTGGTATATCAGGCCAGGGGTCCTGAGACTTCAGCAGTAACAGCCACTCTTTTTCCAATATGGATGATTTGGCCTCACAGTTACACTGCCAATTAGCCCAACTTTCTCATCATTGACCTGACTCCTGCTGGTGTGCTACAAAAATGATCCATTATGGATGTACAGGTGGACATGTGTAAGGTAAGAAAGGTACATCAGTAGTATTGTGGGGTGGGATATGGTGTGGGGGGTTTCGGGAGGGATAAATATGGGCGTGTTGGTATATATAGAGGGTGTCATGCAGATGAAAGGGGGTATCATGAGATAGGATATAAAGAGTACATGGTCCAGAGCCTTTTTTTTCCTTCAAGAGAATTTTACTAGTGGGCAGGTTGGGTTCATTTGACTGCTGTATCTCCTTTCACTATCTAGGCACAAGCTGGGGTAAAGTCAATACTTGTATGTACTACTTAACCCCAAGAATATTGAGTTTTTTTGCCCTGATGTAAAAATATCAAATCTGGGTGAACATAAATACAAATTTAATGGGGAAAAAATGTCTCTTTTTTAATATACCCATCTTAGACTGGAGAGGATAGACTATCATGGAGCAACCAAAATGATTCAGCAAACTTGAAGGGATTTCTTAAAACTATTGGCTATTATTTGGCAAATGTTTTTAATCCTGGACTAGAATAATTTTAGGTTTGTTGGGTCACCCAGGTACTTTCATGGTAGGCTATCTTTTCCAGTCTTGGAGAGCTTTGATACATCATGCCAAATCTATCTATTTCATCTGTGTTTAGCAGTTTGCCTGGAATCACTGTTGCATCTTCCATCTTCCCCCTTGGGACCACAGACCAGTATCAGGATTGCTAATTCTGTTACTGGCAGATTCCTGACAACTGACAAATATATTAGAGGTCAAATTATCACTTTGTCTTCTAGTGGTAAAACGATTAGTGTCACTTAGTAGTCAATCTATCAATATAATTTGTAGTGAAATAGCTGTCACCAAGCAGATGGTACCCAACAACATGACGTGATGGTCAAAAAGGTCCAAGTAGTGAATTTCCATTTTTAAGAACACTCATGGCATAAAAATGCTTGTTATTATAGGCCAAGTACAAATGTATATTTAATGAGTCAGGAAAATCCATCCCAAAGAATTCTTCTTCAAAGATCCATCAGCCAGTTGGCGTCTACAGAGTTGACAAACTGTCGACATTACGACGTTTTACCACTCCACCCGTAATCAGCTGGCGATGATAATCTCATGTATATGAAAATCTGAATATTTCCTAATGTCCCCCAGAAATTATTCTTTTACCTTGTCATTTATTTCCAAACAAACTTCCTTACATAAATATGTGTCCAAGTTTCAATAACACAAGTTTCATATGTAACATCACGCTTCATCATCATAAAATTATAACGATGCCCATGAGATGCCACGGCCAATGGTTACCATTTGTGGAAAAAAAAGAATGAACAAGAGCCCTAGCTTAGCCGAAAAGTAGAGCGATTTTTCCAATTTTGAGGGGTTATTTCATAAACGTCTTATTTAATAAGACCTTTATGCATTAGGCCTTCTCTGGCTATCAATGAAAGATGCATTCTAGCGAGAGCATATGTTTTTGGCTGCACACCTCTTCTCCTGGGAAAAGAGGAGAACATTTTCATAACAAAATCCTCAAAAATAAGCAATGTGAAAATAAATCAATTGAAAAAACACTGAATCTATGCAGTGGCTGCTGAAAAAAAATGCTGTTTAAGGACTCGGGAGAACTCTGGTTACATAGTTAGCTCGTGGTGGGTTGTAAAAATGTGACTGTCTTTACTTTGACTAAAGCTGAACTTATTATTCTACTGGCTAAAGAAAACTGAGTATTTGTAATAAAAACATACACAAAGAATAAGCTGTACAGTGTTGCATTTTTAATGGAGGGTTCTGCTATGTTCTCAGATATATCCAATCTCCTCTCGAGGTTCTTCTTTGTGAATGTGGACCAGTATTCAATTGCAAACCTAGAGCTCAACTTGGGGCTATTTTTTTTTCCACACCTTTATTGAAAAAATTTGCATGAGTAACAAAACATATATATCTTGTAAAACATACAGATGTAAAACAACACACAAAGAATGAAAGACATTTCACTTTGAATACCAGAGTTTGTTTGTGACTACCTGCAGTAACCCATCAACATTTCCTTATCGTTTAAAACTAATCACTTAAAAGACCACAAGACTCAAAATGTATCAATTGATTTTATGAATCTGAATAATAAAACATAATCCCATGAAGCCCATGTTTTTGTGAACTTATCTGCTCTAGAGAAATGTATCCGGATTCTCCTATCAGATAAGTATCTTGCACCTTGGTAAGCCACCCCCGGATGGGAGGTATTTGAAGACTTCCAATACAACAGAATCAGACTACGAGCTGCATTGAGAAGGTGTGGAATTAACAAAGAAATGTACGCGCCCAAAGGTTCTCCTTTGTTGTGAAGAAAGCATGCGGCAGGGTGGAAAGAAACTCCACAGCCCAATTTTTGTCAGCCAATGCTGCATAATTCTTGTCAATAAGTCTATATTGATGGGCATGACCACTAAATATGAAGCATTGTGCCTGAGGTTATATGGCAACATAAGTCCAATCGCCCGGGATACCATACCATTGCATACCAATGGTACAAGATTTTATAAGATGTTTCTTGCACTTTAGTACTAATGGAACATTTGTGTGCAATAAGACATATATTTTGCCATTGCAGATCAGAAAATTCAGGATTCCCAGGCCCGCTTAGATCTAACGTGACCTGTGGAGTGTGGCTCATTAAGGATAGAGTAGAGATAAGAGACAGTGTGTTGGACTGGTTCACCTTTTACCTATACTTAGTCATGTCCTGAGGATCATGGATATTTTTTATTGGCCACTAAGCTGTAGTGTAAAAAACAAGTCATCCTAGAAGAATAAGAACATGCTGCCTGCAGGGAGTCACTAGAGTGCCCTAAGTTCTCATCAGCATTGCTCGTTGTATCACTGAGGGTCACCCAGCCCATAGAAGAGGCAAATAGCACCCTGTGACATCAAATGTCTGACTTGAAGACATGGAAAAAAAAAGTAAGCAAACACAAAAAATTACCTAAATTGCAGAGGAACCTTTCAAACCGAGAGGAAATATGGAAACCAGAAGTGATCTTTAAAGTGTATGTATGTTTTTTGTTCTTTTTAATTGGGAAGGCTGTCAGTTTATTATTTATTTTCTGTGTTCTATAGGCACATAATTAGATTAATTCCTGTCCTGGAAAAATCAAAAGGAAGGAAAAAGGAAATCTCTATAAAATTAGGAAAAATTATAAACCTCTAATATGATCATAAAGTAGATGGCTAGTATGGTACTTGGGTCTTTGAAATGTCAGGAATAACCTTTGCCTACTTACCAATGGACTGACTTGAGTACAATGCTAATCTTACTACTCAGTCAAAAAGCAGAATTATCTCAAAAAAAGAATACTACTTACCTTTACAGGTGAAAAGCCTGCTTAAGTTGGTCTTGCATCGTCCCATCTTCCGTCTTCATCCCAGTATGGGCAGGCATCTTCCTACACCTTCTTCCTGGTTCTTCTTCCTATGTTACCTGATCTTTCACTGTGCAGACGCGATATTGGGTAACAAACTTCTACTTACCTTAATTGTAACAAAAAGTGCCAAGCTCAGCCCACAGCCTACACAGCTTACATATGGCATGTATACCAGGAGGCTGTGGGTTTCCTGTTCACTCTTTAGCACCACGGTGCCGCCATGGAGCAGTGGTAAGAGAACTATAGGGAGACATGCATTTTCTTACCTCTTTGATGTCCCTGCATTGTCACTACTTTCTGTTTATTATGTAGGGGTTTTCAAGAAGAAACATTGGTGGTGATTTGGACACATTGGATTGGCACTTTTTCCTCTTAATGGAGTGGTGCCAATTGACGAATTTACTTTCTTTTTTGCATGTTCAACCAAATTCAGCAACAATTGATTAAAATGATTTCTCCTCTATGACCTGCCTGTCTATGACCCTGTATAAGGCAACATGCAGCCATGACTTAATTGGGTGTTAATGCCCTGTCTCCTTTTATTGACAACTGTAGCATCAATGTAGCAAATATGTCCAACGACTTAATGGAGTTCGTACATCTGCATTCTTCCTCATGGATACTTTTCATTTAAGTCATATAGCTCACAAAGCATTTTAGCTTAAACATAATTCTGTCCATTTAGGTTTCCTTTCAAAACACAAGCATAAGCAATGCACGCTTCTGAAATCTAATCGAGGGAGACAGCTCTTTGTGTGCCATTGGGGTGATATCACGCTACAAGTTTTATAGAACCACTTGTATTTTGCTGCTGCTTACCAAATTCTGCAGAGTGAATGTTAACCCATTTGCAGTGGCCTAGGTGTCTGCCAGAGGAAGGCCTGAGAGACATTTGCCAAGTTTTAAACAGCGCTGTCCCAGGAGTATGCTCACAAGGCATGTATCTGGATCCGAGCAGGGAAATTTTCCTGTTGAGGAAGGATGTACGCTGCAAAACCATTCCAGCCTAGGACTAAAGTTACATTTTTATGAATAAATTACACATTCCTGGGTGAAGGAATTGCCTTGTGGTTAGAGCTATGGTCTGCACAGTGGGAGACCCAGGCTCCTTGCCAGCTCCCCCTTTATAGGGCAGTGTTCTGCTTACTGTTCTTTTATTTAAAATATTGTGAAATTACTTTGTTTTTAAAGGCAAACTATCATGTGTCGTCCAAGTATTTTGTCTTGTTAATGTTAAATTTATTCTAAAAATGTTTGGTTTTTATGTTTTAATGCTTCTTGCATCAAATTTTGGTATAATTATGTTTTATATACTGGGTTATCACCACTAGAGGCAGCAAACTTGAGTAAAAATAGTAAAAGAGACAGGAAATTTGCTTTTTTACGAATTAAATTGTGTTTTGTAACTTCTTTTAAAACCTTTGTATAGACAAAACCGTGTTTTGGGATATTTTAAGTAAGGTTAAAAACATCTGCTGGGAATGCTTCCCTTTCCTTTGGGTTCTAGAGATGCAACAGGAAGTTAGAAGAAATTGAATTCTGAGTGACAACCAACTGCTGAATACATTTTTTCTCAGAATGGGGAGGTGGGGGGGGGGTATTCAAAAGAGAACCCGTATGGTAAATTGGGCACATCTGAGCCACTGGTCCAGTTTGCAAACCAAATTTGTGGTCCATAAGTGTTAAAAGGGCTATAGAACAGCCTTTGCCTATTAGAAGAAACCAAAAGTCATATTCCACAGGATTCAAAATCTGCTGTTGAAGTACATAGCATGTGAAACAGAGAAGAATCTCCTTGCAAACAAAGATGACAGGACAGTTCCTGGTTTCTATTTTGGAAACGTCCAACAATTCCCACACCCGCTCTTGCAGCAATCCAGGAGTCATCTCTGCAAAATGCTGACGGTATGCAAAAAAGTATGCAGGATCAGGGCTACAGGTACTTATTACAATCACCGAATCACCGTGGGAAGGGAGAGGGAGCAGTATGCTCTAAAATTTCCTCTTCATCACACTCACTGCAAACTAGATTTTAACTTTCAAGTAAATGTCAAAACAAATATGGTTTCTTTGTTTTGGAGTGGGAAAGGATTAGAATCCCTGTCTATTGATGATAAGACATGGTCCTCCAGCTTTAGAGATGGTCAGAACAATAAAATTCCAGCTTGGATAGAATTGGGATTTCTAAATTGGAAATTGGTATTTTTTATTGGGCTGCACCAATCCAGGCAGCTGTCATCGTGTGGCCGTCGGATAGTCCCACTATTTCGATCAATAAAAAGTATGGTAGAGCTTAGCCAATCCAGCTGCCATTTGATGATAGCTGTCATAGTCTGGCAGCTGAATTGGTTGTGACCTATAGGGGTTTGGCTTCTGGACGATGTTTGTTGTTTATGGCTTATATACCTGTCAATGGAACTCAGATACCATACATTCTGAGTTCTGATCCAAGGTTGGAATAGAGCAATCAGCTCTGGTCTGAAGTATCCAACCACTATTATTCAACACCCAAGATAAAAATGTGTCCCCCCATGAGCTGTAAATTTATTCATTTATGACACCTCTCTTTCTAGAGCACTGTATCCTTCAGCCCAGCCCTTGGTTTCCAATGTAATTTGGTGCTGTGTTATAGAGATTTTCTATTAATTTGGTCCAATGGCAATGGTTATACTGAACAGGAAGTTCCCACCCAGTGTGGGACACTTCTTCTGCCTACCCTTCAGCCCAACCCTGCGTTTTTCCTGCAGTTTGTGGCTCTTCAAAAGAGATTTTCCATTAGATTGGTTCAGTGATAACGGTTTTACCAGGAAGTGACCAAAAATTTGATTTAGGGACACAGCCAAAAATATATTACTAAAAAAGACATGTTGCAGCAACTATCTGGCAAAACATTGCCAGCAGGACAGGAAGTGTGAGGAAATCTCACTAGAAGAGCTCTGTATAGCAATAAAAGGCAGGGGATTCTAATTCTTCTCCACTCTATCGAAAAAAAGAAAAAACATTTTAACTTGACGTATAATTTAAGCTGTTGAGTATCAGCCTGGTATATAGACAGCTGAGATGTTTACACCAGCTGACCTGAAAATATTTTACTGAGTTTTGCCATAAATGGAATTTTAATAAATATGTCTGAAATTCCTTAACCAATAAAACAAGCCAACAGACGAAATAGATATATTGGTCTTTAGTTACTGTCATTCTTTGATTCTTTATCCTGCTACAACTAATGAAACAAAAAGTTGAGCTTTGGAAGCAATAAGAAAAATAATAAAAGTTGCAAGAGATGGTTTGAATTTCTACACTCAGTATGCACAAATCATTGGAACAGGAAGAGCTGTAACTTTTAAAAATGGAACGGGGGCCAAACTTTTTTGAGCAAGTTCTCTAAGGATTCACCAAATTGACTGCAAGCTACAGAATAATATTCAAACTTTGTTATAACACACTTCAGCCAACTCCTGCGATGCTGAAAGTGTTCACTACGGGAATAAAAAAGTGCTCGGCGTGATTTTACATGATGGCTTTAATGGTCTGGCAATGGTGGGGAACTCGTGTGAGGTTTTATGAGTACACTCCGGGGAATTTTCAACCAATAAAGAACTAAGAATACATAATCAGGTTACACTAAACCAAGATGCCCCTCGGTATTTTATTACAAGGTGATAGCTCTATAGCACAATGTATCTTGCTGTTAGAGCACCATTGTTAGAGAGCCTAGAATTTGATACAGACTAATTATGTCGGCAAAGTCACTCAAGCATAGGCCTGGGTTGACTGGGTCACTAGCTTCATTTTCATCCTGCATATTCAGACCCTTGTAGATCCCAACTTGGAACTCAGAAGTGAAATCTAGATAGAATTTGGCACAAATCAGATGTTTATAGTAACGGAAAAGGGAGATTGAAACTGAAAATAGACCTTACTCTATATACCCATTTTAGTTACAAAACGTTCCTGTCTCCCGCTTAGGCAATATATCCTTTTTATAGCTATTTTTAAACTTGAGCAGCATTTACAGAGGCAATTACATTACTTACATTCTTGATGAAACAGTATTATAATAACTTGTATTTATAAAACGCCAACACGTTACTCAGGACATTACAAAGTCCATAGTCACATCACTAACTGTCCCACAGAGGAGCTCAAAATCCAATGTCCCTACCATCGTCATATAACATAATCTATGGATTATTTTGGAAGGAAGCCAATTAATCACCCTGCATGTTTTTGGGATGCAGGAGGAAACCAGAGTGTCCTAAAGAAACCCAGGCAAACATGGAGAAACTTACCAAACTCCATGCAGATAGTGTGTTAGCTGAGTTTCAAAACTCGGAACATAGTGGTGAAAAGATAAAATTGCTATGGGGTATCATGCCTCACGCGCCTCCCCATATCCTAAGATTTAAAGAAAAGTACAAATTAGAAACAATATGTGTTTGAGTTTATACTAATATCTTTTTCTTGTATACTGACAGTACGATTCCACAGCCTTGTAAATATGTATTGTCACCTTTTCCATGTGCACTCTTTCAGTTGGCCAATGGTCAAGTAAACTCACCTGGCAGGCTGACACCGCTGAGTCAGTGGATTTAAATTATCAACCTGGAACATGAAGTGTTATTACTGGTAGGATCTCCAGATAAATAGCTTTGCATTAGATACCAAAATGCTTAAGAAGACTGAGTACAAAAATATTGGTGCTTTTGTAAAGTGGTTTGCTGTAAGTTGCAGAAGATATTGGTCCAGTTGAAATTCACCGACATGAAATCTGCTTGTGGTGATCATTGTGTTGATGTATATTTGGGATAAGATATAGTGGTGGCATGGATATCTAAATTGTGTGACGAAAAAAGGAGTGGCTGACCTGTGACAGCATCAGAAGTTACGGAAAATAACTTAGTATTCTGATAAGGAAAAAATTGTAGATCATTCAAAAACACAATTTGTCAATTTTTGACAGATAGTTTGAAAGAGAATGTGAATCACATGATTGCTGTTTTTTTGATCATGGGAGGTTCATTTATTTTTTGAGTTCCATACAGGATCACTTAAGAGGTTGCATTTTACCACCCTAACCCATCTACAATACAGTCTAGATTTTTCCAAAATTGCAGGAAAACCTTCATAGACATGATTATTCATCCAATGAAGAAAATGAGAATGATATTTTGGAATCATTGTTCGGACTTGTGATAAAATGTGCTCATCATGTGTTTAAAGTTATCTGGCAACAATTTAAAAAAGGAAAAGAATAAATTTAATTAAGAACATATTATGAGAATTATGTATGTATTTTATATACTCAAATATTCCCAAATTGGTCATAAATAATACACATGGAAACATTTATTTTTCATTCAATCTATTACAACACAAGATGCATGGACAACTGTTGTCCCAACAATAAACTGTATCTGAGCAATGATGATAATTATTATTATTAAACAGGATTTCAATAACGCCAACATATTACGCAGCGCTGTTAAATCAATAGGGGTTGCAAATGACAGACAGATACAGACACTGACACAGCAGAAGGAGAGGACACTGCCCCAAAGAGCTTACAATCTAGGAGATGCACAAAAGATGTGTGTAGTGATGTGAGGAAAAGTCTGCAAAAAGTATCACTGAGAAAGAACACACATTCGTCCAATAGTATTTCATTGACAAGGTAAAGCAATTACACTGCCTGGCCACACAAATCCTCAAGCCTATGGAGGCAGTTCTATGATCTGGGGTTGCTTTGGTTGGCAGATCTGGGTTCAGCAATGCTATGTCCACAAAAGGTTTGTCCAGCAATGGATTTTTTTCATGCTCTGATGGCACAGGCATATTCCAAGATAACAATGCCAGATTTCATTGGGTGTAAATAGTAAAAGAGTGGTTCGGGGAGTATTAAACATCATTGTCACGCATGGATTGGCCACAGACAGTAGGACATACCTTAACCCCATTGAGAATCTTTGGAATATGTTGGAGAAGACTTACGCAGTGGTCCATCTCTCCCATCATCACTAAAAGATCTTGATGAAAATTGTATATAGTTCTGGATGGAAATAAATGTTGGGACATTGCATAGGCTTATCCAAACAATACAATGACAAATTTGATCAAAGCTAAAGGTGGTCCAATGAAATATTGGGGTTTGCTACTTCTTTTTGGCCAGGCAGTGTATTTGCTAGCTGACAAGCTGTTGTCCAGTTTAGGTCTAAATGTTTTTTGTCTGTATCCTACTGATGGAAAATTAGGAAAAAAAAACTGAAGACAAGTGTTTCCTTTTCTCTTTTTGTTTTCTACAAATCCAGTTGAGGTCAGTGGCTTTTCAGTCAGCATTCACTAAGTTGTTTTTATAAGTCTGAAGGAAGAAGCCATTTTGAAGAGGGTGCAGATATTATGGATGCCTGTCTTTCAGAGGAGCAATCCTTTAAGCTATTCAGCAGCACTCAGCTGAGATTTGTTTAGTCTTTCTTATGGCTCTGACTTTCCCTTTTCATTGTTTTGAACACAAAGATGGTTTAAATCTTTTTTTTTTGCCTTCATGTCCAAGTGTTAAACAAATCAAACAAGTCAGCCCGTTCACCCTGTCCTTGCTAGGAATGTCTAGTCTAAGTCAAAAGTACTTTAACCTGGCCTTGCTTTGAAGACCACCCTGGAGAGGTAACAATTAGTGTGCTCTAGTTAAACAATATAAAAAACACATACAAATACTCTTAGTTCATACTTGTCCTTGATGCAACTAAACAAAAATTCTGCTTATGTCAAAATCTACCTTACATGAAAGTGTATGTAGCAATGCAACACAGTAACAACATGATGCAAAGATTTACCTGTACCTCAAAGAAGCTTACATGCCTAAATATATTGCCTGATCATTACTAAGCCTGGGTCTGACTGCATATCCTGTGACTTAATGTGCAACTTTAGGCAAAACAATAAATAATTCTATTTAATATAGTATTTATTCAATTTATAACAATAATCTGGATGTATGCCATGACCACATACTTTTTCCTCCAGAAACAATGGCATCAGGTTCTTTCACTTGCACGATGACCACTTTTATAATAAAACCCCTCGCTGTGACTCTTCCTCCGTCACTGCTTTACCTGCTCTATATTTTTGCAGTATTTTTTTGGTTTTATTCTGATGTTCATTTAGCCTTGGAATAATAAGTGCAGCACTGGCCATTGAGTAGTTTATAGATATTCCCATGGGCTACAGCTTTGGCTACTGAGTGGAATGCAATTCCGATCAATATAACATTCTCACAATATTGCTCTGTATCCTTAAATGGGCACCCAGTATATGAATAAAGTGTATACATAGAAACTATGATACTTCATGGAGTTTCCAAGTCCCCCCCCCCCGTGTTTGTGTGGGTTTTCCTCTGGGTACTCCGGTTTCCTCCCACATTCCAAAAACATGCAGTTAGGTTAGGGCTTTCCCCTAAAATTGACCTTAGACCTTAGACTGTGTTAGTGACAAATGAATATGGTAGGACATTAGATTGTGAGCTCCTTTGAGGGACAGCTAGTGACATGACTATGGACTTTGTACAGCGTTGCGTAATATGTGGGTGCTTTATAAATACTGTGTAGTATTAACATTAATAGTATATGTTTTTTGTAAATGGAAAGTAAATTTATAGTTTCTGATGTCTTGGTGACAATTGTCAAATTGATGGTTATATTTACACTTTACAGCACATTCTGTCCTCTCCATTCCTGTGTATTGTGTTAAGACCTTGTTTCATATGTTGAAATAAATTTCATTAAGGCAGCCCAAACAGCCTTCTGGGTATGTTGATGTGCTGCAATGCATTTGCATCGATTCTGCGTTACCATTAAGCATTGGAATGCCATTAAAATTAAAAAAAATGTTGCACCACGACACATAGCATATCAGCTGCTATGAGGAATTGCAATTGCACCACATTGCATTGGTAAGGTGTGTTTTGGCCTTTAATTGTATGATTGTAGTACACTGAATTTTTAAAACTAATAAGGGAAGTAAATCTCTGTTTTTCACTGTATTTATTAATATTTCTAATTTTTTGCACACAGCAGTGGCAAGTTTAGTCTAAAGTGACACCAACACTAGCAGGCAAAATGTGCTATTTGTTAACCATTTTTTAAACTTTTTTTTATTAACTACCACTATTAATAAAAAATTACAATTTTTTCATTTTTTCTCAAACACAACACAAAGAAAAGGACTGTTTTATTTTAAAACTATAGGGGACACAGAGCTGCAGCAGCTAAGGTGGAAAAGGTGGGAAAAATTTGTGGAAGCTGGAGGGCGAGAGTAATGAAATAATCAGGAACGGGATGGGGCCATTTAAGAATTGGATAAGGTAGCAAGGAACAAAGATTAATGGGGATAGGGTGGGGATCGTTCCAAAATGAATTGAGATGAAGGGGACAGTGATTATTTCTTTAAACACACCTCTAATCCCAATCCATAAATTTGGTTCTTGAGATGGAGGTGTTCTTATGAAAAGGGATGGTATTATTTACTTGGGGTAAGTCTATACCTTTGTCCCCATGAACCTTCGGATAAATTGGCCATGTCTACTAATCAGTTAAGGATCTAAAAAGAGAGTGCTGGAGAGTTAAACTTTATTATGGGGATAACTGGAGATCAGATTTAAAAAAATCCAATAAACATAACTTGATATTATGCAAGTTTATTAGTCATTTCTTTCTTTAATTTAAATTCCCTAAAACTTAAAAATCAAAAGAAAGATTATACAACTAAAACAAGCTAAATAAATAAATCAAAACCGAACATATTTCTTACATCTACCATCACAATCTCTTTATGGCATTTGCACGAAAATTCAAGTTTAAATATATTTTTTACATTACTTTTTTTCTTTCCTATAAATCTTATATGTGTGGTTCATTTGAAATGTGTTGACATATTTCTGTATATTGGAGTTATGGAGATTCAATATCCACCATTAGAAGAATCCCAGGATATTCTTGGACTTTCAAGTGTGTGCAAATCTTACACTGTTACACTGGGCACTTTCTTTACCAGCTATACGTTTATGGAGTCATGCAGACAAAACATTTCTAAGTCTTGTGTTGGGTTTCTGTTTATAAAGAGACCATTATGTTCTCTTCTAACCCATGGCTGAAAAGAAAAGGGGCAAGAATTTGGTGTTTTTTTAAGTTTAACAAAGAACATGCTGTCCTTAAAGAATGACTCCACTTTCTGAAAGTTTTGTTAACAAATTGGATATTGTAGCACTAAGGGGCTATTTTATAAAGCAGGGTGGATAGTGATATCTATTCTGTGCTATAAACTAATAGCTTACCCCACAGCATGGCCTGCATTTTGCATCCTATTCATGAAATACAGACCTTTGGATCTATACCAGGACACAAGAAGTTTGCATGTTCTCTCCGTGCTGATGTGGTTTTCCTTTGGGCACTTTGGTTTTCCCCATACCTCCAGAAACTTGCATTAGCTCCCCAGAAATTGTCCTTAGTATGTATGGAAAATAATGGACCCTACCAATGTGCAGTGCAAGCTTCCAGATGCTGGGTACAAATTAGACATATTAGAATAATAATAGAGAATTAAACTAATAAAACTAAATATTTAAAAAAAATGCAGTCAATGTTTGGAGCTGGTGGTACTCATAACAGAGAACCCCTTCATTGTATGTGAGTTTGGTATATGACTATGATAGGTAATGAGAGTACATTGCTCTTTTTTATCAATATATTTTTTGTAGAAAAAAAAGAGAATATTTAGAGAAAGAATAAATAAAATCCAAAAATTATGAAATGATCAAAGTAAATCATACATAATACAAAATTAACAAAATGTAAGTAAATACTATTATCCAATCCTTGAGATTCATTACAAAGAATCCCCTAAATTGATATACCTTTATTAGTCTGTAAAGGACAGCTGTATATTGGTGCAACATCCAATTATAATCTACACAATTCCTTCATAAAGCCTCCCTAGCGGTTCATTTCTTTCTGGTTTTATATGTCTAAAAGCAGTACAATGTTTTTCATGAAAATTTATTTTACAGTATAATATAATAGTGTGAGTATAATAAAGTTTGAAACACAAAATCATGTCAAAATAATACATTGAATAAATGGAAAAATCTAAATATTTAAAAAAATACATATTATACTAATACTATTACATTTACTGTAAAATACATGTTCTTGAAAACAATGTACTGATTTTACACATAAAAATCCAGTGTTTTGCATTCAATACAGTTATTTTGTATTGAATGCAATACAAATGGATTTTCAATTTCCCGCCCCGCCCTGCCGGCAACGTACACACGCACCGACGTCACCGGGAACTCCCCGATGACTCATCGGATGCAGAAGCAGGCCGGAGGATGAAGAAAGAACAAAGAGTTTGCGGCGATGGACGGTGCGGGACGCCGGCGGATCAGGTAGGCTCTCTATTTGCTAACCTTCCCATAGGTTTACCTACCCCGAGTGTGACTCAGGGTTACCGCTTTCAGCAACTTTTTTCTACCCCGAGTCACACTCGGGGTTACCGCTAGGGAGGTTAAGGCATCTCGCAATCAATTCAGAGCAGATTCTGCAAAAGGCGTTGTAGTTGAGGCTGAATATGTATTATTATTTTTATTATTATGATTATTATTATTATCAATAAACGGGATTTATATAGCGCCAACATATTACGCATATTGTCTGTTTAAAAAAATGACCCAAAGAAGGAAAAGATAAAGAGTAAAAAGAGTTACTCCTGCTAACGGTGTCTATGCTCCGGGAAAAATAGCTTTATTTATTTATTTATGATCTCATATCTTACTCAACTTCAAGTTGTTGTGATGCTAAAACATGTATAGGAGAGAAAATGCAACAGGAAAGTCCTAAGAGTAAGGAATTGAATAAAAGGAAATGAAAACAGAGGAGGAAGTTTGAAAAGGAAAGGTAGAGTCTTCAAGTGAGAGCCAATATTTGTCATCTTAAACCAATAAGAGTCCGGTCTTGGTGCAGAATAGTAAATTTAGGGGACCATACTGTAAGACATTTGGCATGTTTATTCAATGAAACGAGGGGCAATTTTTTCAATGATCACAACACCATTTAATATATAATGTAATGCACTGAAATTAAGGAAACAAATCTTTTTTACACTACTAATACTCCACTCACATTAGCTGTATACCTTTGCAGGTAGAAAAAACTGAGTAATTCAGCCTACTACAATGAACCCAACCTCTCTCTTCCCACCCAACAGGTATTTTGCTATTTCCAACCATTTGCACTGTAAAAGTACATATATTTGCAGAAGGATAACTAATGGCTCACACTGTTTGCTTTTTTTTTAAATGAGTTTGCTGCATTAAACTTCTCTTCCTTCCCCGTGTTATGTAAATCCCCTTGTTGTCCCTATGATTGTACCATTTGTTATATTGTTTTTTATTTTGAAAAAGCAATACCATTTTGAAATAAAAAATGAAAATTTCATTTAAAGCTCCTTTTTTCTGTTATGTATCTCTACAAAAACAATGCAAAACTGATGTAATGAGAAAATAGGATTGCCCCAGAAGCATTTAAATACCCATACCAATAAATACCATTATTAAATTAAATCCTGATTTTTTAAACATTGACAATGTTATTTGGATCAAGTCTTTTAAGGTATGTCCGTGAACCAAAAAAACATACCTGCCCATTTTGTTTCCAGCACACTACTAGACAACCCTCATTTTGCATGTGTTTCAGCTTCACTTTAACTCAACAGCATCAATCAATGTCACCAAGCCTAAAACACAGAGGTCACATTGATAGAACACAGTCCAGTAGGACAGGAAGCACACTTATTTGGTTCCAAAATAGTTTAAACATCCTTTCGCTAGTCCTCTTGTCTTAAGCAGATCACTCATTTGCTGTTAAAAAAAAAAAAAGTTTTGGAGTTGACCTATTTGGTCATGTAGAAGGAACTTCAATTTAGTGTAATTTGTTATTGTTATCCACACTTTGGGGGACATTTATCAACTCTGTCGCCCAGCATAGCAATGCTAAACAGAAGCCGTGAGACAGATAATGAGACAGATTTACTATAACAGTTCAGCTTGATTCATAAATTCTTTGCTTAGTAGCTATAAACAAAGGGATTCAGAGAAAGAGGTTGAAAGGGAATGGTGGAGCTCCAGCCCACCCTGCAAAGAATGGGGAATTTATTAAAATAAATAAAGAATTAAAATGTGTGGGTTCAGGGTGTAGGTGTTGGAAAGGTTTTATTTTTTTATTATTATTTTTTAATACAAGAACATTCAAAAAAGACAGCCTAGGTGGTATAGTTTGGCTCAGTGGCTAGCATTATTGCCTTTGCGGCACTAGAGTCACTAGTTCGAATCCTGGCCAGGACACTATCTGCATAGAATTTCTAGGTTTTCCCATATGTGACTCTCTTTCTGGAACTCTGTTTTTTTCATCCCAAAACCAAGCAGTTGAGTTAATTGGCTTCCACCAAAAAATTGGCCTTAGACTGTGTCAATGACATATAACTATGGCAGACTTTAGATTGTGAACCCCTTTGATGGGCAGTTAGTGACATGGCTATGGACTTTGTAAAACACTGCGTCATATGTTGGCGCTATATAAATACAAGTTAATAATAATAATGACAGGCTGCAAGGACAAGCTGTAATCTCCAGGGGGTTAAAGGTTTACCAATTACTGACAGCTGTCAAAGAGCACTGGCCGCCAACAAGTGAGCAGACTGATACCACTAGTTAACCCGTCACATACAATCAGTGTAATCACTAAGATTTTTTCTTTTTGGTAACCATTTACCAATTTGGTGACACCATACTTTTCATTATTAGAAAATATATAGATATTTTCTTTAAGTCAGTTTTTGCTGCAGTAGTCATTTTATTGTTATCAAACAGAAGACCGGATTGCAGCTGGTTCCATAAATATTCTGCCAAACAGCTCTGCAGCCCATGTTCTGTACGCCTATGAAAGCCCCTTAGTGTCTGTTGAATCCATCAGTCCTTATTGACAAGTCTGGTTAAATTATCAAGTTGTATTTAATTTTCTATAGGCTTAGGAAAATGAATGTTGCAGCCAAGACCTTGGTGTTTTCTTTTCCTGAAATGATGATTTATACGTCTTGGCTGCAATAGACAGGGTGTCAGACATATTTCATACTTCTGCGTCTTTGACACTTCAAGTACTCGCTTTGCCGTTGTAACTCCCAACCTCAAGCATGTTTCCCATTACAGACATCCAAGTGACTGCCATGCACACTGACTCACCAAGCTGTTTTACATTTTCACAAAGTATATATCCCAATCCCAATAAAATACAGATGGTGTCACACCGATTAAGTATTGTATATTCACTATTTCCTTTTTCTTCTTAATTCTTCTTCCCCTATATATTGACATGAATTCTCGTTACCAATAAAATGTTAAGAAATGGGGCCATGGTAAATATTTTGGATTTAGAGAACTTTCCAATGGAGAAAATGTACACTTACGTGCCTGGAAATTTAAACGAACTTTGTAACAGTTCCCTGTGCGAAAAGACCCAGGTGTAGGTGGCCATATTCTGACTCCTAGCCCCCGATTAGTCACAAATACCCAATGTATAAAGTAGCCTCTTAGCGAATATTATCACATGTTGCTTTAGCACACCTTAAAGCTAGAGTGCAGATAGATACATTGAATGATACGCCAAAATGTTTCGATGGTTCATGGCCAGAAAAAAGGAACAACCGATAAAACAATGCAAAGTCTTTTCCATGTTCTTCCAAGTGAGAAAAGCCAATAATTTGAAGGAATGGACTCTATAAAAAGGCGGACCCACAGCCATAACATTTTGAAATATAAAATGAAACTATAGTGATTTTTTGTTGGAGCTGGATACTTTTTTATTAGCATGGGTATATATGTTCCTCATGTCTGTCTGACTTTCTACTCCTTTTGTTTAAAAAATTGAATAACAAAAATACCACCCTCAAAGACTTTATTGGGGCAAGTTGTGAAGTTCATAAACTTCAAACTTTAAAGCAAAATCCACAATACTGTTTGCAAACTGAACTTCAATCATCCTTAGTAGCCAGCAAAGGGCTCCTGTGCAGGAACCATTTCTTGACTCCAACAGCAAAAGAAACCAGTTGTTCATTGTGTTTGGATAGACAAAAGGGTAGCCTCTGGGATTGAACTGTATGAATAGGAATTTAAGGTAGCTCTGTGCTCCAGCATCTTCCCATGAGATTTGGAGGGCTCACTTTTTCCTGAGATCTCATTGGCAGGAGGATGATGGCGCTAGGAGAAAGAAAACATATATTATCTAATACCTTCATTGGTTTTTGGTTAGCTTTTTTGTAAGAACAGGGAGTGCACATTTTGAAATCCCACCTTGCATACTTTAAATTGAAATATAAGATACATATTTTTAAATGGCCACAACTTTTTATCATTTTTTTAAGATGACAGCATATTTGGTCACTTTAAAGTACAAAACATTGTACAGACCACATCTGGAATATGCAGTCCAGTTTTGGGCACCAGTTAAAAAAAAGGATATTGTGGAATTGGAGAGAGTGCAGAGAAGGGCAACTAAATTAATAAATGGAATGAAGGAGCTCAGCTATGAGGAGATATTAGCTGAACTGAATCATTTCTCCTATGAGAAGAGACGTATAAGGGGGGATATGATCACCCTGTATAAATATATAAATGGTCCATATAGAGAACTCCTATCCCAACTTATCACTTAGGGATCATTACAAAGAACACTCTTTGCGTCTGGAGGAAAAGAAGTTTAAGCTCCTGATAAGGAAGGGATTCTTCACTGTACGGTCTGGGAAAATGTGGAATCGGCTCGCTCAGGATGTCGTTTTAGCAACTACTATAGATTGCTTTAAGAAAAAGCTTCAATACTTTTCTGGAAGCACTCAATATATCTGGGGAATAAAGCCTTAAAGTAAACTGTTGATCCAGGGAACATCCGATTGCCGCATGGAATCAGGAAGGATTTTTTCCCCTGTTGGAGCAAATTGTACCAGTTTTTTTGCCTTCCTCTGGACCAACTATGTCTATGTCTATAGGGTTTATTACCTGGGATATGTTTATTTCCCTAGTGGTTGATCTTGATCAACTTCTTATGGACTTATGTCTTATGTCTTATGTCTTTTTTCAACCTGACTTACTTAAAAGGGGATTTAACACAGTATTACTTTAAGTGTGTGCACACATATACAACCAGCTTATCGTACTTTTTTTTTTTTCTCCTAACAGATTTGTTTGTTTTTCAATTGAATTGTACAAGTAATATGTCACAATAAAGCTGGGAAAAGTTTTAAAATGATTTATTGTGTTTTTTTTTTTAAATCACAAAAAGCTGGCTTTTTAACAGGGATGTGTACACTTTTTATATCCACTGCATATGGTATATAGGAAAAAAGGTTTGGTTAAATTTAAGCTGTAACTCCAGCCTTTCTTTATGTTTCTGCCCCTTAGGAACCCCTGAAACAATTTTCCAGTCTTCAGAAACCCCTACTAAAAATCAAGTTTTAGGGGGTCAGTAGGAAATAAAACTCTTAAATTGGTGTCCAGTGAAAAGAATGACCTCTGCATTGGTGGATACAATGCCACCACTCAGTTTAAGGAACCTCTAGCCGCCCCTGGAGGAACCCTGGTTAAGAAAGGCTGCTCTAGATCAATCATTATAAGTTGTAATGTTTTCTCCTTGTGCACAATGATGTTTGATATCCAACATCAGTGCAGTTTCTGCTATTAGAAGACATTGCAATATATTAGAAATTTGGTCTTTTAGCCAGCTAGTACAGAAAGACATATTGCCATGCAGTACTTGTATTACTATATCTTTGAACCTTTTAAGAGTTGAAATAAAAGAAAAGTAGTGAGGGAGACCACAAAAGCACATTTGTCTACCACATGCCGTCTGTAGCTGTTTTATCATATTGAAAGTTAAAATGAAAATTCATATGAGGAAAGACAAGGAAATTGTCTCATTTTTACTTTTATGAGTGAGCGCTGCAGCAGGGCCCATTTATAACAGGCGTTTTCAATGAGATATTTATTTCCAAACCTCACCAAAAGCTCAGGAATAGCTCTGGACCTTTATTTTTAAATAACACAATTTATATTTTTGATTTTTGTTGAGGTGGTTTTTCTGTAAATGTTGTTTTCTGCAGCTTGTCTGTGGTTTTGGTAGAGTTTTCTATAGGAATAAATGCTAACACATATACAATGTATTGTATTTACATTTTCATTCATCAAGCTGAACAAAAAATATCCTCCACACCGGAATAAACTGAACTTCAGAACATTTCTAATATAAAGTTGATTTTTCTGCAGTCCTCCCTCCATGTCAAAAAAAAAAGTTAAGTGTTGAAAGAAAAATACTTACCTTGCACCTTACTGGGCCTTCTTCAGGATTCTTAGAACATTGAGGCACCTGAATTTGATGAGAATGCATCTTTCCCAGGATTCTTTAGTTACTAGTGCTTAAAGGATAATAATATTAATATTATTATTATTATTAATAAACAGGATTTATATAGTGCCAACATATTACGCAGCGCTGTACATTAAATAGGGGTTGCAAGTGACAGACAGATACAGACAGTGATACAGGAGGAGAGGACCCTGCCCCAAAGAGCTTACAATCTAGTAGATATGGTCAGAGGGTGGATAAACATATATATATATATATATATATACATTAACATTAACAGCACAGCTCCAAATATTATAGACTCTGCAGTAACTTTAAAATATCCTGCAAGATTATAACACACATCCCCACTCCCCACAGCAGTAGAAATCAGCAGTGTTTGAACTCCTAAAATATTACACAACTTTCCCAGCAGTAGAATTTTATAAAACGCCAAGGTTATCCCATTTATGTAGAAAAAAAAAAAACAATCTGATTTAAACCCAAATCCCAAGCTACATTGTTTAGAATTTCCCTTTTGCAGGATCTATAATCCAGATCTCCCACTAGGTGAAAATGGTGCATACATCCGTCCCAAAAATTCAGTTAAAATGGGTTTCGCATTAGATAATCTAGGGTGAAGCTCTTGGAAGCCTCTACTCTTAAGAGATGTGTCACCATTCTTCTTCATACTCAAGGGGTCCTTTGTAAAGGTTAGCTTTTACTAAATACCCCTGGGGGTATTTATACTATGAGCAGAAAACCACTGCTATAGAGCCCAGCAAAACAAATTCAAGCAAAAGCATAAGCAGCTTAAAAAATGCAAGTTAGAGAGCCAAGTGTGTAGTTAATTTGTCATAGGGTCCGATGAAGCATATGTATTCTATGGGGTCTAAACTTACCCTTTGACATTGGATGATCATTACTCTTTGGGCAGCAGGAGACTTTAGCAGACCCTCTTGAATGCTCTTGGATGTAGAAATGGCATTCCTATGATCACTGACATTATTACTAGAAGACAGGTCAAATGTCATAAGGCCCAGTAAGAACCAACCCCCAGGGGTTTGCCACCTAAAGCAAGATTTCTTCTTCCAACCACCTCCCATAGGATCCTGATGTCTATGGTTAGGGCCAATAGATATGTTGCTTAAGAAGACCCTTTGTATTAAAAAATAATATTAAAATATCATCTATTCACTTTTTTATTATTTGCAGTCATTTGTGGAGTGATAGCTGATCTTTCTACTTTTCTAATAGGAATTCCATATGTCTAGAAACCCTGTTGATTCAAAATAAGAAGCAGGAAACTGAGCGGGAAGATAGACGAAGCATTAGGCATATTTGTCACAAATATTGCTCTCCCTTGCTGACTGATTCAGACCACATGAGGATACCATTTTGTTGTCAGTAGGCTCGGATTTGAAGAGTGATGAGATGAGCGGGAAGTCTTGTGTGTCTTTATAAAATGTGCTGAAACGTGTCAGTATGCTGAAGATTAGTAGCTGAAGATTATCCTGTGAGCTTCAGGGCTCCCAAATTGCATTACCATCCAGTTTAAGCTAATAAAATAGCCGGGGCAGCATGGAACAGTCACACATGCCCAAATGCTATGTTGAATTTCCTAGTAAAAGGGTTAAAAGTCATGGCAAATAAAACTGGCTTTATTACAGCCTCTGGGGATCTTAACAATCCAAGTTTCATATTCTTGGGGCTCCAGAGCTATTAGACCTCCCTTTGACTGAGGTTCTTTGTGCTCCCTGTGTCCATCCACTTTTGATGAAAAGGAAGCAACTTCTGTCCATCTTTGTTGACTTTCTTTCCAATGCTTAAACTCCTTTCTGTCCCCACACAGCTCCATCTAGTAGCAACTGGGAGAAATTCAGTTAGCAGCAAAGGGGGCTAAAAACACACCCCATAGGTCATTGCAGGCCATACACCAGTAAGCAAAAAAAAATTTTTCTTCAACAGAAAGATCATCAACAGAAACTCCTAACACATTCTAAACACGCAGTAAACGCACTATAATAAAACTCCTCATTCAAGGTAATAAAATATTTTTTCTATGAATTGCAGATCTTGACAGCCTACCAGCCTTCAATTATTTACACTCACTCATGCAATTTTAAACTGTTAGAAATCAAGCTAAACTGATTAAAGAGTATTTGTTGTGATAATAAGGGATATTTGATAATGAATAACCTCACAGTAAAAGCAACTAGATAGGTGAGTCGGGGCTTGTTTATGGCTTGTTCAGAAAAAGTAGATAGTTTAATGCCCATAGCCCAGGCACATTCTCATATTATATGATGTGGCACTGTTGGTGCAATTATCAGAAGTGGAAGTTCTGCGCCAATGTGCTCACCCTTGCATCCGTACCAATAAATGTTTTTTGGGAAGTTAGGTTGTACAGCAGGGGTGCCTACACTTTTTTGGCTTGCAAGCTACTTTTAAAATGACAAAGTCAAAATGATCTACCAACAATACCAACTTGGACTTAATAACTCCTATGTGTGATAGAGTTCATTTTGAAAGGCAGGCCTCCGCAATCTACTCTTGTTGCCTTTGCGATCGGTGGTAGATCGCGCACCACCTGGTGGACAACCCGGTTGTACAGGGTACTATTCAAATTTGTATGTGGCCGCTACAACACTTTGGATTTCACATGCTTTCCATACACTACCCTATGAATATCAGACATACTTAGACTAGGTAACAATTGCATGGCTGACTGAAGAAACCTGCACTGGTGCTAAAAGGTGTACATAAGTAGAGTAAAACATGGCAATGTTCCTACAAAATTATTCCAGATCCACTTTACTATTTTACTGCCTATCATAGGGCAGTTACAATGTCTTCGGCCAAACCACAGTCGTACAGAGCAGCTTCCATCTTGCCATCTAAGATAAGAGGAGGGAGTTACGGAGTGATTGTGGTTTCGAAAGCAACACGTTTTCAATGTAGGAAAACATCTTCTATTATACTTTAGACTGAGCACTTTGTTAGTTTTGGATGATGAATATGGTGTAGAAATCAGCAGAATAATGGAAATATTATTTTATAAGTAAAGACTATTCTGTTACACTAATCTAACATGAAAGTTTAACTGCAACGGCAACAATAACATATTTATCTTCACGGTGTAGAGCTAAACCAAAATCCTTCAAATGCTGACATGTTTCTATTAATGGTCATTGAGAAGAAGAGCTTTCTGGACATGCAGCAGTTCAGTAATTAATTAAAGAAACCACTTTCTCCTAGACTTTAGTTTCAGTGTAATCATAAATCAAATCTGGGCATCTGGTTCCAATAAATAAATGTTTAGCCTTTTTTTGGATAGAGTGGGGTGGTATTTGATTCTTTGTTTTATTTTACTTCTTTTTAGAAAACTATCAGCATCCTAGGATCTCCTAGTCAAATATAAGGAAACTTAGAATCCTTTAGTAAGGTATAGTCAACTTAAAACCACAAATAAATTATGGGCATTCTAGAACAATCCCCCTCATAAAGTATAGGCAACCTAGAACACCCTAGTAAGATATGGGCAACCTAGAAACCCCCTTAAAATATTGAAAACCTAGAACCCCGTAGTAAATTATGGGCAACCTAGAATCCTCTAGTAAGGAATTGGCAACCTGTTAAATTCTAGTAAGATATGGCAACCTAGAAACCACCTAGTACAATATTGGTAACCTAGAGGCCCCTGGTAAAATATTGGTAACCTAGACCACCTGTCAACTTTAATTGCTGTCCATGTTCTTGTTGAGGGTTTTTCTGCACTTCTTGTTTGGCGTAACCACTGTCACCATGTAGAGAATATGCACTTCAGAGCAATAAAAAGTCACACTGTACCTAAAACTAAAAAAATGAATGATGAAACATTTTAAAATGATCACATCTGCAGTGTGTGGGCACATAAAAGTTTGTGAATCTTCTGAATCTATGTAGCTTTTCACTACCATGATTTTCACAAAAAGCTGCATAAATGCTTATTTTCCCCTACTGGTTGCTTGGCAAGGCAATATTTAAAAAGCAAGGGTGTCTATAAATAAAGGTGGTTGTTGGTCCCCATGGGGCACATAAACATGAATGCTTGGCTCAGCATTGAAGTTTATTTCAGTGGAAAAGGGAAAGGGAGGAGGCTAGGATTGACGTTCCCTGAGAGAGGTCAGCCAGTGGTCTGATTCAGCCTAAGATGGTCCCTGAGTCAGCCAAATCATCCATTGGCATCTTTTGTGTATTGGCTAATGAAAAGTTATTTCCACATCATTCCAGACTGATTATCAGTCTTACTAATTTCCTGACCTCCTTCATCCATACAAATAAAACAAAAACATTCCATTCTAGTTAATTAATGACTGTTGTGTGAAACTTCACATCTAATTGTTGTCTTTCTTGCATTTTAGGTGGATGATTTATATGTTTTTTTTAACCATATGTATAACATTTTTGATTCAAGAATGAACAATGAATACACGGTGCAGCCATGGTATTGGATTCACAGGGCAATGTAAACTTTCTACAAACAGGGTACCGCAGAGGTCGCTTACTTTCAGACTCCCTCTGTTTAAATGGACTCACCACTTCATTGAACATCTTTGGGATGAGTTGGAGCATGGATTGTGATCTGGTTCTTCTCATTTGACATCAGTAGCAGACCATACTTTTGGTTATATGGTTTTTAGGAAATAACTAGTGTTCCTCAAATAATCCTAATTTTTAATTTGGTCTAGGTTCGGTGCCAATGGGGATGCATCCCACTGTCTACCTTGTAATGCAATATTCATCAAATTCATCAACATCAAATCAGAAAAGTTGTTGGGTTTAGTTGCCTACCAGGCATAATCCATTTTCTGTATTCGGTTTCTGTATTCGGTTCTGGGACAAGCAAGGGAGAAGAGTAGAAGTGACAAAGGTGCAATAGATAGAGCTACCAAAAAGTGGGGAGGTACACAGAGGGAGCTTTCTCTGGGAACAAACCTTGACAATCATCAGGAATGAATGGCCAATGGGAACACCACTTACTGTGTACCTGAAAAATGAGCAATGCAAAATTTAATCGATTGTTAAAGTTTGTGGTGGTGATTGGTTGTTTTCAGGGGTTGTTTACTTCGGAATGCCCCCTACGGTGTACCTTAAGAATAAGAAAATTAGGTTTACTTGAAGATTTATCTTATTTGGTTTCTAGAGAACTTGGATGTTGTAGTATTTTACAGTCCAAACACTTTCTAAACAGCAAAGCATTTATTGTCAAGTGGTGATCCTATCAGAAACACACTCTAGATAAGGGTGGCAACACTTGCTTGCTGTAATGTATCTGTGGAGAAGTGATGTTGCCCCTCTAGTGCTACACATACCCTCCCCTCTCTCCTGCTCCATAACATATGCTAAGGCATACGGAGGAACAATCTAACTCAACCTTTTTAACATGGGGGAACCCTTGAAATAACTTTGAAATCTTCAAGGAACCCCTACTACAAAGACTATATTCACAGCTCAGGGTATATTAGAATGGTGGTCAGTAGGCAGAAGGCCTCTTACATTGCTGGCCAATGGGAAGAATGTCACCTTTACAGACAGCCAAAGATCATTGGTTTCATTTAAAATCACCAGAGAGGCACAAATTCCTTATTTCTCAGGGAACCCTTAGAAACCCCTGGAGGAATCCTGGGGTTCCATAGAACCCTGGTTGAGACACTAAGATCTAACTGCCAAAAGTGCGGCCAAAGCAGGGGACAGAGGGCCCGGGACATCATCAGCTTGCAAGATATATGGCATAATTTAACAAGGGGTTTTTCCTGCACACTTTCAATGGTATTTTTAACATATCAAATGGAACCACATAAGAGAAGTTCATTGCTGGCATTTATATAATTTATTATATATAATTATAATTTAAGAAACCCTAATCGTTTTAGTAAACATAAAAATATTGTGTTATGAGTTGCTTAATTTTTTTTTAATAAAATAAGGGTCATGTTTCCAAATATTCACCAAAATAATATCAAAGTTGTGTGAAGACATATAACATAAATAAATAAAATATCAAAGATTTCTAATCATTGGAAGTCTTTCATCCCACGTCTGCATTGAATTTTAGAAAGCGACACAAGACATCTATGAATAGAAACGTGTGCCTTCAAAATGAATTAAAAGTGTTTATTTTGTCAAGAGACCTAAACTTTCTCATACTTGAAGTCATTAGAGCCATATGGTCATACTGTATGTAATTTCTATGTTCTAACGTCTCTCATGTGTTCCCTGCACTCATACAGAGTGGGTTATATTTTCAGCACTTTATTTTGTGGAAAAAATGTATTATATTATTTTCATGTCCAGAATTTAAATTGCTAGAAAAAATGTTTTAGTGTTTTGAAACTTATATTTTAATATATTTTTTTTAGAATAGTGATCACTTTATCTAAGCAAATTTACAGCAAAATAAAATGTAGTCTGTAGAGTTATAACATGAAACATATGATGCATAACAGATTGTTGTAGCTTGTGTATGTTGTTCTTTGTATTATTGATTTTTATTGTGTTTCTCTCTTGAAAAGTAATAAAAACCATTTCTTTTAAAAAATAATTAATGGTATTAGAGAAATTAGAGTTATTTTAAGTGTTTTTTGATTATTATTATTATTATGTATTATGTATTTATATACTGGAAATGAATTGGTTTGCCTGATGTACCAAAAAACATCAAAAAAAGTGCATAAAGCATTTCATAGCAGGTTATCCTAACGCACATTAGTTTTCTTTCTTTTTTTTTCTTTTTTTTTGCAATGCCCAAAGTGAGTTGGGCTGCCAGAATAAATAGCACCATGTTGGACTAACATATGTGACAGATACATGGTCATTACTGCAGTGCCATAGTGTAAATGGGACATTTTTTGTGATAGGGTAGTCCTTTCATTTTGAAATATGAAATATTCAATCAGGGACCTTTTTTAAACAAAGCACATCACAATGCTGAATTGGAAATTATCCATATGTTCAAATGTATTAAAACATGTGCATTGAGGTATGTTTGCAAAGTACATTGGGGTGCCATTCAAAATTAAACCTACTATGCATGTAGAAACGATGGTGTGGCGTTACAGAAAATCCACATGTTGTTGTATGTAAATGCCTTTTATTGACACATTGGGCCTGGTTTATTAAAGCTCTCCAAGGCTGGAGAGAATACACTTTCACCAGTAAAGCTGGGTGATCCAGCAAACATGGAATGGATCTATAGATGGTCAAGGATTAAAAACATTTACTAACAAATAGCAAATTCCAGGTAGCAACATCCATTACAAGTTTGCAGAATCACCCAGCTTCATTGATGAAAGTGTATCCTCTCCAGCCTAGGAGAGCTTCAATAAATCAGGCCCACTGTTTATTCTTTTTAACTTTCATATTTCAACCTCAAAGTTTTGCTGTTTTGAATGGCCTATTTAGAATACTTTCTGTATTTACTATACTCAAAATGTTTTAGGACATTATTCACACAACTTTATCCAGAATGTACACAATTTTCTAATTGGTTTCTACTATGTACAAATCCTGGGTGAAAGTTCTATGAAACATTTATACATATATTTTACTTCCTACCACCAACTATGTCATCTGTCTTGGTTTGTTCATGTGTCAGTGGCAGCTTTCACTGAAAGCAAATATATCAGATACAGAACGTACCTTCTTAAATACTACTTTTTTCAGCACCGTCTAGGATCAAGTAGTTATTGCAAAAGAAGAACAATCATCAAAATTCACACTGACATCCTATAAAATTAAATAAAATTGTCTGTCGCAGTGTCAGATTATTTTAACTGTTTTACTCTTTTCTTATGGTAGTGGAGGGAATTTAGATGGTGGCTAATTCCTCCCCATAGGCAGCAGTAGCCACAGCGAACCCTGCAGGTTACAGCAGGAATTACAGCATTCTGCAAGCGCTAAGTGCACTACAGATAACAAGCTTCCACTGAACGTTTGTCACCAACTTCTGCAAAAATAAATGCAATAAAGCCTGCAAAACTGGTAAGTCATCTAAGCATACCTGTTATTTGTCATTTATTGCTAAAATACAATTTTCATTTATGATTTTTCCTTGGCCAAGGTGGTGTCTTTCAATGTGTTGCAATCAAGAGAAAGCATTAGATGAATAATGATGGGACTTAAAACTGGAAGGTAGGCAGTCTTGGTTGATTGGTTGGACAGCAGTAGGGATGGAAAAAATGGGCACGACCTACAACCTATGCTACAGAATAATAACCCCCGTCATTGGGAAGGGGTGGGGTAGTGTTGCCTTTTTGCCTTGGGTGCTAAATAATAAAACCCTGTTCGGTCACTGTTCAGAGAGAACTATAATCTGGCAGTGTTGGCTGTAAAATTTTTTGCAAGAATTTATAAAACCCCGTAATGAAGCCCTATTACATTTATGATTGCAGAGGTGTTGAAGCGATTGTTATCTAAACGCATTTATCCTTTAAGAAAAAGAGTACAATACATAGAATTATACAACAATGTACCGTTATCAAATAATTTACAATATGTCATTTTCAATTACAAGTAATTTTATACAATTAAAAGATGTATTTTGATGGTAGTTTTCTTTATGATATGTTTATACTTATACAGCAGTGCTTTCACAATGCAGTGCCTTCAGTCCATAGAGAATGCAGCATGGATCCCAATTGTTAGCCTTGGACCCTATAATGAACGACGCTCTAAACCAAGCTGGTACTAGAAACACTTAGAAGTGATGTTTCTGGATCTGGATCCCAATAATGACTCTGTGCTAGGTAGTAATGGCTTTAATAATGCAACTATTGCGGCCATGGTTAGTTTATAGTAGGGAATACACTGCATGGAAATGACACCATAACATAAGTGTGAACATATCCTTAACCACTCAACCATATCCTAACACACAAAATACTAGTTACCTAAAGGTTGACATTATTTTTACATTTTCACATCAAGTAGGTAGCACTGAAATGATATAAAATAAACCAAAAAATTTTGCATGATCATAGCAGACATTTCATGGGTTGACATTGTAATACATAGGAGGCGATGGATAACAGAAAATCATAACGTTACCTTTATATTCTACCATCCATTAAAATTGGCAGACACTATCTCATTGGCTGCTTGGAAGTCTTTGAGGCCTGTGTTGACAGATTTTGGGTGCTAGTTTAACACCGGCTTGAAATGCTACTAGAAGCAATCAGCATTCATTGACAAATGTATTTGACCTGAATTTGACCTTATGACCTGCCTATGACCTGATTCAATCTGAGTTTGCATTCCTAAAAAACGTAGAAAGCAAAACCATCCTTAAGCAAACAAATGCCCATCAACCCAGACCCATTTTATTTTTTTTTTATTTTTTTACCTTGATTCCAGGAACTATTGCCACTCAGCTATGTCTTACATAATGTTTATCTATGTGGCAACACTTGCCAAAGTCCTAAAACAGATTTCAATATAACATTTTGTATAACAAAAATTTAGCTAATTTTATTTAAAAAATCTAGAAAACAAAGACTGATCTAATTGATTATTTAATTTCCCATGAGAATTTGTTACTAATGCCTTAAGATCCACCTTTTCAGTTCTTGAAAATCAGCCTCTCTGATGTTCCCCAGCAACCAATGAGATTCAAGCTAACTGCAACTCAAGTTAGAAAAAAAAAGATTTAAAATTCTTTCCTTTTCAATATGCAATGCTTGTAAATTAATTATTCTTTACACCTATAGGTGGGGGTAATCTATTTGGTTTGAAAGCTGAATAAGTTAAACTTTTCTTAACTTTTTTGGTAAAACATTAGAAAGTTTTTGAAAATATGTAAAGTATTTGCAAGTTTGCAAATTAAAGAACGCTGATATATCTGGTAAAAACTAACACTTTGGTAAAGAAACACTTTAACTGTGTAATCCTTGGAAACTATATTTTTCTTATCGGTTATCCGGTCAGGTTTGCATTATAAAAACAGAAAACAGCGGCCCAGCAATAAATAGCAGATGCACCACCAAACTGAAAACTTGTCATTGTAGAAATTCTACAAATCTACATGCTACAGATTTCCCCGATGGGGCAGTATAATCAAGAAATAGGGGCAGGGGCAGGCAGGTTTTTTGTAAGGCCGGCTCTTGATAATTAATGCCCAAGAGGCCATTAATAATAATCTTGCATTATCATCTTCCTAAATTTGTGAATAATCAAGGGGAGAAAAGGAACCCTGATCACATGTCACCCTATTTGCTGACTAATTTACAGACCTATTTATAAATAGTAGAACACTTATATATTTCAAATGCATTTTTAAGCTTCCATATGATAAGTAAAATAAAATATTTTATTCATGAAGCACAATCTGAGCTCCATGACACATATTGGGAAGCATTATAATCCTTGTAGAAAAGACCACCTGGTACTATAAAAAGAAGAGTCAAGTGTAGAAGGAGAATCTATACCCTCCACTCTATACCCAATGGCTCTACAAGGGCCATTGTATCTTAAGGTTTATTACTGTGACCCTGTCAAGAGAAGTGTCTGATATTGCAGGTCTTCTTCAAATGCTCAATAAATGTTCGATCTGATTTATTACATTTCTCCAAGACTGGAGAAGATAGACTATCATGCGAGAACCTGGGTGACCAAGCAAACTTGGAACTGATTTCTTAAAATCAATTTCAATTATTTGAAAAATGTTTGGAAATCAAGACCAAATCCATTCCAGGTTTGCTTGAGCATCCAGGTTTCCTCATGATAGTAAATCTTCTCCCATCCTGGAAAGCTTTAATACATCAGGCCCTTTGAGTCCAAGATCTAAAATATGCGTTTCTTCTATCTATACCTAATCTAGGGCACTCTAAATATGGAGGCCAATGCATAAACATGACATCCGGGAAACTAGCATAAAAAAGTCAGCTATGGCATTTTCCATGGTTCTTGTGACAACTTGGTCTTGCCCCATGGTATATTGTATCCATAGGTGGTACTGCTGTTAAATCTGGACTGCATTATCCGCATTCATGAGTTATGAAAAAAGATATCTCTCACTATTCAAAAAGGAGCCGAAATCCCCCCTGGCAAAGAAACCCGTACCAATAAAAGTCATGTATCTTGGGGTGCAAATTCTTAAGCTGTCCATACAATGGTTGATGGGTCACGACCAAGGTAAATGATCAATATCTTCTTGTATTGATTGCTTACTTGGATGCACTCATTGACAGCTACTTCTGACATTCAGCTGGGAGGGCTTCCTACTTGTTTTGAATCTAAGGTCTAACCTATTACAAATTATGTTTGTGTATGGCCACCTTTGACCAGGTCATAAAAATTTAAAGGTGGAAAAATGAACCAAACGTTGAGATGTAAGGGCCCGATCACACTATGCTGCAACATGCTTTATTGTGTTTTGAGGTACACTTTGATGTGATCAGCAAAATCACACCTCCTGTATATGCTTTTTCCTGCTATATTTTTGGTGTGTTTTATACACAGATTGGGGAACCTTTCAAAATGAATGCCATACCATTGATCAATGTGTGAATGGGCCCTCTGAGCCTTTGAAGATGTTGTACAATTATGACAATATAATTTATGATTAAACATTAGAACATGACAAATAATCACCTTCCCATCCCTGTAAGTAATAACACTGCATGGAAATCACCAACGCACTGAGACAAGTCCTTCCGATCGTAATGCCGGTAGCCTAATGACATCGGTGTGCTGGTACCAATCTGCCAATGTCACTGCTGAGTTCCACTGCACAATTTGAAGATAATCACCATATATTCCAATAATTTGTTTCTAACAGTGTATCACATTTTTTTTCTTTTCTTTCTGTTTTCAGTCACTTTATAAAATTTGCTAATTTATTGCACATCCACCCTGGCAATTCAGGTAAAAAAATGTATCGCACTCTAGAAATTAGAATGATAATTAGTGCATTTTTTTCCTCCAAATATATCCACATCACACCTTGATCAGACCTTTCTCCTAGCTAGAAAAGTCTGTCAGTGGGCCGTTTTTAGGTATATAGCTTTGTTTTGGTCAGGGGTGAGATTCGTTGAGCCAGTTTTGAAGAAGACAAGCTGCCGGCCTATGGAAGTAAAAGAAAAAAATTATATCATTAATAAAATATTTTAAAAAAATCGATTTCTCAGCAGCCAAAATGCCATGCTTTAACAAGATGTCATATAAGTGTGCCTTAGACCAATCTCAGACTTGGGGTCGAAAACCATGTGGTTAGTTGCTTCCAGGTGCACAGCAAACTGCTGCTATGCCTCCAGGAGGGGCAAACTGCGCTGCGTAATATGTTGGCGCTATATAAATCCTGTTTAATAATATTAATAATAATAATAAACTGCACCACAGGTCAACATGTTTGCATGCGTTGCCCTTGTGCATTGCACGTTTGCATGCGTTACCCTTCCAGGAACTGTACTGCAACCCCACTGCAACCGTAATTAGTAGTAATTCCCATTCTATGCCTTCGGTATATTGACCCCCTGTCTGTAGACTGGCAACAAGTCCACAGACAGCAAATGGAAGTATCTGAGAAATGTGGCTTTACAGATGCAATGTAAATATGTGTAGCTAATCATACATCCAAATACATTTAATTAGAAATACATCTGGAGTTCAGGTACACTTTAAGCAAACTTTAGAGTACTTTAAGTATACAGGGCAGCTTTGTAAACCTTGGCCATTTATTGCCATTCCATGCTTATGCTCTATGTCATACATAAGCAACATCAAAAACACATTTTTAACAGATAGGTAGGTATGGCAAAGTAATCTCTTTATTATGAACATATTAAATATATATTTTCATTTTTACAATGGTATCCCTTTAACTTCTCACAGTCTAGGTGCAGAGAATTGTAGTGATTTCAGCATTTTAATTCTAATTAAACATAACACCACCTACTCCCATTTTCTCTGTATGTTTTCTGATATTCTTTGTCTGATTGCTATTTAACAAGGCAGATTCTGCTTTTCTGTGTCCTTCAATAATAACAGCTTTCTTGTGCAGAAGAGCTGAGAATTGTTGGCTGTCTGCTTAGTCTCAATTACACCATCCATCCTTCTGCACTTCCACATTCATTTCGGCCTATCTTTCACTAGAGTGTTGTGTGTTTTTCCTCCCTAGATACTCCTTTCTGGTCTGATGACTGTTGAACTGGGCACCATCTGCTTCACTGGATGGAAGTCAGCGACTTATTCAGCGACACAAAGGAATTTGCAGCTTTTTTTTGCAGATGGTTCACTTTTGATTTTTCATGCCGGAGAGAGATTTCCTTATTGTAGTATGACTTTGTTCAGAAGGACTTACATGGAGCTTGCTTAACTTGCATTTTAGAAGCTAAAGAAAAACTTAATATGGGAATATGAGTCCAGGATCTGACCAACAGTGCATGAAAAGTATGTTGTTTGTTGTTTTTTGGTGGATATGTAACTATGGGATGAGTTTATGGGACTCCCCAAAAAACATCAGAAAAATGTTAATTAATTGTTCATTAAATATATAAAGAAAGATCCTGAAAGATATGAAAGATCCTTTCCAACGACAATAATTGCACTTGTGTATGCGGCTTTATAAGCATGACAAGAACAAGGGGCTGCTACTAGGAGTCAAAAAACTAAAATAAACCCTGACCAAATGCTGACCACAGCAATAATCAAATTGAAAAGATGGTCTTTAGACATCCATTTGTCTTTATTTTTAAATACCCGTCTGCATATATATTCATGAAAGTGGAGCAAGTTTAACTTCATTACATTAGATTGAATACTGATTATACAAAAAAAACCTCAACAGATTCTTCCCAGAAATATTGTTGCAACATAACCTATACTGAGACTACCCTTTATCCATAAATACCAAACAAAATTCATCTCTTACAAACTATGAAAATGAAACACTGAGGTCTTTGCCTCTTTTTTGTTTTGCACCATTTTTTTTATAAAACAATTACTATAATGATTAACAAAAAAAATCATAGAATTAGATGTACAATGAAAGTGTACATTACCTGTCCATGTTGTCTGATTTGTCCAGACAAAGGCCTTGCACTGAGAATGGCTTTCACAAATATCTATTGCTTCATTTAAGTTGAACACAGAGAGAAGACATCCATCATGATGATAAGATGGCCAACATCTGTAGTCTTCTTCTACTATAGAAACGCCTTCTACCCGGTCGTACTCTGAAACAAAGAAAATAGGAAATGCTAAGGACACACTAATCCTGAGGATTGCATTAGTTTTAAGGTACTTTAGATGTTCAAACAAATCAAAAGGCTAGTGGGCAGCACAGTGGCTTGGTGGTTAGCACTCTGGCCTTTGCAGCGGTAGGTCCTAGGTTCAAATCTCACCCGGGACACTATCTGCATGGAGTTTGCAAATTCTCTCCATATTTGCATGGGTTTCCTCCCACATTCTAAAAACATGCATTTAGGTTAATTAGCTTCCCCCCGAAACTGTCCTTGGACTGTGTTAAAGACATATGACTATGGTAGGAACATTAGATTGTAAGCCCTTTTGACTATGGACTTTTTTAAAGTGCTGAGTAATCTGTAGGAGCAATTTAAATACAGTGTAAAAATATTAATAGTTCCCAGCAAGAGAAGAGGTCACACATCCAGGGAAGCCATCTTTTTCTTCTTTCCAATGCTGTAGACTTCTTACAGCAAATGACACTTCCGGGAACATTGGAGGCCAGTGTTCACTATGCTGTAGCTCTGTCTTCCTACCTATATCAAAGCTGAGTCCTGCATTACCATAGGGTCAGAAGAAGGAACCAGCTTTGATGGTGAATACGGGCATTCATCCCTTCTAGAAGTGCCAAATACAGAAGAGATCGGAAGAGAAAGCAGGAATGGAAGGGAGTCCCTGGACAAAAAACTAACGCTATTCATCCCTTCTCTTGCTGGGAGCTGGCCTTTGATTATTTTTTGTTTAATGCCCAATGACGGGCATTTTATTTTGCTTTTGATAGAGTAGGAAATGATTACAGCCCTCTGTGTTCCAAATGGGAAGATTTTCCCTCACTGGCTAGGAAAGAAGAAACCAGACAAAAATTAAAGGGGCACTACTCAATTTCTTGTATTGGTGTCACAAGGAGAGGAAGTTATAGGAAATCTCTGCAAAGGAGATAAAATGTTTAACTTTTCCAAAAATAAAAAGTTATAGAAACAAAAAAAAACACTAAAATTATGATGCCATTTTGTTTCAGCATTTTGGTGTTTCTTATGATCTACCCAGTCCTATGCGCCTCTTTACCTTCCAGCTGCTTAAAAATAAAGGTGGTGCAGAGGCACACACGGAAGATAGAATTGCTTATTTTGCACAATGTTTATTTCTGTGATACACGCTTAAAGACAATATTTACAGTGACCTGATATATTAATATTCACTTGATAAAACAATTGCTTTACACTAAACAGCATCCACCACAAGTAATCCCTTTGCAACTTTGAAGGAAAACAGGCAGAGAGTTATCTATATAGATGTGGGAAAAAAAGCTAACAATGAATTTCTCGAACAAGCCAAAGAAACAGTATGAGCAAAGTTCAAATCTTTCCCTTTTCAATAGTTTATATATGAATTAAATACATTGCATGCAGTTAAAGGATCAGCACATAGAGCTGACTTGTATGGAATTATTAAATTGCATATGCATCGGAACGCAGGGCAGGTTCAATTTTGTGAGAAGAAAGTTCTGCAATAGACTGGAATGTCTTCTTGCAAGATTTTCACTGCTCAGCCTTTCCAATGAACTCTACCCAGAAGACCAATGATGCCACACCCAGGAATGAGGGTAAGGTAAAGTAAATAAGGCAATAACAAGATTTAAAATACATTAATGCCATCAAGACTTCATTCATTAATTTTATCTATTGCTTTGTAATTGACTTGATTAGCTTTGCACAAAGTTATCTCCTTTGTTTGGCAACATAAGATGTTCTAAAGCTGAAAGTCGCTCAAGGCCGCACTGATTGATTACAGTACTGTGACAAATTATATAGAGGTTACATATCTCTCCTCCCTGGATACTAAGGTCTCAGGAAGCCGGGTGAGCCAGGTCACTGAACTGCTAGGATTTATAGTGTGAATATGTTTCTAAATGGTTTGGGGGAAGTGATATTATGAAAAACCAAATGCTGCCAGAATTGGCACCTTTATGTTTAATAGGAGCATGAATCTGTAGATTTATTGCTTTAGTGGAAAGCTAGGGTTAAATTACTTAAGGAATACGGCATGTTCATTTTGTGTATACAGATAGTAACTGGCTGCTAAAAGAAACTCTCATTCTTGAGGCCCATAGAGATGCTAGATTTTCACAGCCCAAGGCATAAATCAGTACTTATGTCCCAAAGAGAACCACCATGTTGGATCACCAACTACTAACAATGTAATAATGGATATTTTTTTCCTGCAACATTTTATATTGGGAGAGATCTGGATGTGCCTTTTCACACAGGGAAAGGAGCTGGCTGGTGCCCACATGTTTGCTTAGAGGCCTTCTAATTCCTCGGACATGTATAATAAGTTAACACATGCAGTAAATTAGGCAAAGTGCTGACATTTGCTCTAGATATCATAACACTTGATAAAAACAGCCCCTGGGTATATAATGTGGTAATTTGTTTTTCCTTGTTGCAGTCGATAAGTATGTTCCCTATAACACTTGATAAAAGGAAAATGAATGACTACATTGTGCATTCCTTTTATAAAGTCATCAGTCTTCTGCATCACTTTCACAGTACCAGTCTTCCAATGTTTTCCCAATTATGCTCCATTCAAAACAGAAACGAAAATATTTCTCGACCTTGATTATAAACTTTTTAGTTTGCTAAGACTCGTGTGAAATATAAAATTAATATTGTTTTTCATTCTTTTTTGCATTTCGTTGAAGCCTGTTTTAGAAACTTGGTATCCAAATAGGCTTTTTCTAAGGATAGATGAACACCATTGTTCTAGACCAGTTACCTGATGGTGATAACAATAGATCATGTTGGTGGAATATGTGTTCATATGGCCACTTGTAGAAAGAGCATAAATAGGAGACATTTATCCAACATGCAGAACTTAGACTTGAGGAGCCTGAACCAACATGCAGAACTTAGACTTGAGGATCAAAGTCCAATCCCTTGACTTTAGAGAGAAGATCAAGTACCTAGCCAGCTCCAGAACTATACAGGGACCACCATCATGACTCCTGCAGTAGGATGAATGGACAACGTTACAGATTCTCTATTAGCAAGGTTAGAAAACCATGCCAAAATTACTTTCAGACAATGTTTACAACTATACCACAAGATTAAATCTCAGTAAATATTTACTTAAAAGTGAATAAGGAATAAATAAGTGGTAATAGCTCATTCCCTCTCTCTCGCAGCCTAAATTCCCTATGACTCTCTCTAATAGATGATGAGAAAGAGAACATGGAAAATGTCACTTTATGTTCTCACCCTCCTCTTCTACACTGACTAATATATTACCAGCCTGCTTTGGCTGCCTTTCAGTCTCAGATGGCTTTAAAAGCCACCCTCTTGTTCTCTGTTCACAGCTCCTCCGAGTTTCTCCAGCCATCACTGAGCTGCCTTTATTGCCCAAACCATCAGTGAATTAATCACTTTTAAATATTACAACTTAGCTCATTTATAAACATGCCATTTAGATGTAATAACTCAGCAGATTCATATTTTGCAATTGTACGTAGCATGTGATATGTAAACCACACGGTCATGCTTATACTAAGCTTAAGTAAATAATTATTCCTCAGTTATACAGTGCATGTGTTTGTGAATGGCACGATTTAAATCCAGAACGATAGATCACAATCTTTCTTTCTCTCCCTGTTCCCTTTTTTTCTCCAGCGTTTCTATTTTTTATTGCTCCAATCTTGGTCGTTCTCTCTTTCTATGGCACTTATGTTTGCTCCCTTCCTTTGTCTCAATCCTTGTCCTGTTTTTTTTTTAATACCACATTTTCTCTCCATCTCTTTTAATATCTGTCCTCTTTTCTTTCTACCTTTCTCTTGCAATACTAGTCTCTCCATGCCTGCCAATATCTCTACTCATTTGCCTTATTGCCCCAACTTTCCTTCCTCTCCCGCTTCCTTCTTTCATGCTCCATCCTTCTCAGATTTGCCCAAATTTGCACTTTGTCTGTCTTCCTTATCAATCCCATCCCCTTTCTTTCCTCTCATGCTACCCCCATAAAGTTCCTTATCTCCCCTCTTCCTCCAGGCATTATGCCTAAGGAAATCCTGTTATCAACTTAAAATAAAATCCAGCAAATGCTTAATTTTCACATTGTGCACTTCATACTTCATGCCTCCTACTCTTCTCTGACCCAGCTTCCTCATCCCTCCCTTCACTTTGCTACATAAGGGGGTGAGTAAAGAAGAACACAAAACTACCAGATTATTGTTATTATTATTATTATTGATAAACAGGATTTAAATAGCGCCAACATATTATGCAGCGCTGTAGATTGACAATTTTTAGCCTTATGGGCTGCTGACATCCCATCCGACGTGGCAGCACCCAACCAAAGTCTTCAGGTTTTTGAATGTCTACACAAGGAAGTATTTACAGGTAAATAGGCCTATATATATATTCAATACCCATAGAATCTCTAAGAAGACTGAAGCTGAAATGAAATGCCTGGGTCACTTATATAACTCCACCAGCAAATTTTACATTGTATGGCGGTGTTTAAAATTAATATATTGTAAAAAAACAATTATTCCCTTGTGTTTTTATACCCTTTCTTAAATTGTATCTAAACCCAAGAACAATAATAAAAGGTATATTACAAGGCACAATCTATTTATTCTCCAGCTCCGATTATTTTGTTTATTCAATGAAAAAAAGATTCTGATCACAGGAAATAATGGATCACTGTTTGCTAAAATATATCTTTGAATGATATGTTATTCTATATTTATTCTACATATTTATATGATGTCTTATTCTATATTTGTGATTTTTGTTTTGCTATTATTTGCATCTCTAACAAGGTAAATAATATAATTTGGATATTAAGGTTGCACACTGATTAAATGTTGCCATACAACACTACGAAATGAACTCTTTTGGCACAGCGCATGGAACGATGGCTGAGATGAAGGTTGAGCGTTAGTCTTATTTCTCTCTAGTAGATTGGGGATGTCTGTTTCTGCTTGTTTTGTTCTGCTAGCGGAGCAGCATCTAGGAAATGGCTGTAGATTAGAACAATATTTACCTTATAATTTTGCCCCCAAGGCTTTCCAAATACCATATAATCTTTGATGCCAATTGAAAACTAATTGAAAACAAAAGTCTCATATATTCAGAGCATGAGAGTATATGCAGGGTTTACAGCAAGCCTGACCTAAGTTATTAGCTGTACTACGATTACAAATTTATACAATAAAATACTACAGTATGCATATTTAAAGAAATCGTAAAATGTTAGAATGTAAATTACAGGAAAAGACCAATTGTTCCTTTTAGATGACCCAATTACTGACGTTCTATGTGATTCTCAGGCTTGTTTTAGCTCATATTTACAAAAATCCACAGAAAAAATGTCAAGATTCAAATATGGTGCATGGGTAAGGCTTCCACTGAAAAATCGGAGAATCTACTGCTTATGGGAGGATAATCTTTGAAGACAGTTTGATTGTGTCACCACATTAACCTTCCCTCTATTGTCTATGGATATCTGCATGCATAGACATCTAAATTTGTCTTTGCTTAATCAAGGCTGCAGAATCATAGAACTCTGAAGAATCAATGGTCTGATAACCTCATCCTAGGTGGTTGATTCATCTCCTAAATATCAATACTTAAAAAAAATAGAGAAAATATATGATTTAGTAACTTGATATTATTCTTGCATTGTTTCTGAATCCTGTCTAGAAGGGTAGCACGGTGGCTCAGTGGTTAGCACTCTGGCCTTTACAGCACTGAGTCCCAAGTTTGAATCTCAGCCCGGTCACTATCTGCATGGCGTTTGTGGGTTCTCCCTGTGTTTGCGTGGGTTTCCTCCAGGTACTCTGATTCCCTCCCACATTCCAAGAGCATGCAGTTAGGTTAACTGGCTTCCTCCCAAAAAATTGACCTTAGAATGTGGTAATGACATATGACTATGGTAGGGACAATAGATTGTGAGCCCCTCTGAGGGACAGCTAGTGACATGACTATGGACTTTGTGAAGTGCTGTGTAGTATGTCGAAGCTTTATTAATGTAATAATATTAGAGAATTCATTTTTTGTAGGCGGGGGACCAACTAACTGTCCTGGATGGAATATTAAATTCAAGCAGCACTAGAAGACCCAGCAGCCTTCAGTAGTTTTTGGAAGGAAAACTATTTCCATGCATATTGGTTTTCAACAAGCGTAACACAGAACTGTTTACATTTTCCTAGCAACATAAGACTTTTCCTGCATTCCGTCCTTGTTGGTCTTCATCTAGATGAGCACAAGGCTGGATTCCATCTGGCTTATGCCAAGCCCAGGCTCTATCTGGCAGCTAATGATCTAGGGGCTTTGTCTCCTTTTAGAAAAGGAAGCTTATTTAAATGAAGTCAATGGAATTCGAGTCTCCCAGCAGTAAATCACATCATCAGAAAGGTCAAAGTTCTGGTCAATTTCCAGACTAATGATGTTTAAAACAAATAAATACTTGCCTAATACAAGAAAAGCAGTCATAAATTTGAAAAGTTGCATACATCATACTGGAAGACCCAAAGTGGCAAAGAATAATAATGAAATGGAAAAACAAAAATGTAATATTGCTGAGGTTTCACTATAACCTTTTTTTAACAGCTTTGGTCTTGAGAAATAAAAGGTATTGAGGCATTAAGAGACTTTTCAGACCCCGGGTGTAAAACCGAGTGACTGGCAGCTCAGCAATTGCTGCTGGGTGGCAAGGAGAGGAAAACTGCACCGAGGGTAACCCGATTTGTATGTGGCTGTGGCTGTGGCACATATGTTTAAAGAACATGTTACATGTTAGATTGATTTTGGGGATCACACAGCGATCTGCTACAGCCACATGCAAAAAATTATTTCTAATATCTTCCATTCAATTGAATAGGAAATGTTGGGAGTGTGGGTGAGCATGTGCCGGAACCCTGTGGTTGACCATGGGCCCGAAATGTTCTCACAGCTAGAATTTAGTCTATATTGATTGTATATTGCCTTTCCTGTCCCCACCCTCCATTTCCTGAATATGCTAATGAAAAAATCTGAATCAAAATTATTAATATAATATATTACAGTTTATCAGTCCATACATGTGGTGGCTGTATTAGTTTCCTTTTTGCAGGTTTTTTTTTGTTTGTCAGCCCTGGCTTCTTTTCTGATTTGGGCTACAAATCTCTCATCCCCTAATTGCCTTTACCTAAGAAAACTATTGCAGCCACATCTAAGGACACCTTGCAATATAACACATTTCTGTTTTTGGATAAACTTAAATAGCTTCATTTTATTTAAAAAATTTAAAAAAGGAGATTATTATAAATGCCTGACAGGTTCTCTTTAAACCCTCACTATATGAGCATTTGACAGATTCTTTAAAAGCGCATACCTCACCCAGCCTGTAGTATTTAATAAGGATTTGTTTTTAGCCCAAAAAAGCCTTGTGACCAGATTTTCATTGTTTTACATCGCCGGGATTACCTTCAATCTGATTTTAATCACTCTTAATGACCAGTTATTTCAGCCCCAGCAAACCTGACTGCATTTACTACCAATTTTAGCTACCAGTTGGAAGGCGGCCCAAGGTTCCTTTTCAGCTGTCACCTGCCGGTACACTCTAGGTCGGTGACCCCGTGGCGGCACTGCATGCCTTTACTAAACAGTTCACACCATCCTCGCCTTTGTGTAAACCAACAGAAACTTTTGAACTTTTCTCTTGTAGTTTTATTGGCTGTCTGATATTGCACAATCATTTTGCTTTCATAAAGCTAAATTCCTGGGAATAGTTCATATTTTAAAGACCTTAGGGTCGTTCACACTGGAATATCGTGAATGATTCCCAACGCATGAAAACTAAGTTCTGCTTCATTTTTTGAATGCAATGCAAAGCAATGCACAGAGCCTATGTATATGCATTGCAGCACACTGTAGGTGTGCTCGGGGTTGGGCGCAACTAACTCTGCATTGCAATGTATATCTACAATGCATTACCATGCATTGCAGTTATATTTGTTATAAGCATGTCACCTTTCCTGGTGTGAGCAAGTTTCACTCACCCCAATGCTTGTATAAAAGTAATCGGTCCAGGTGTTTGCATAAAATTTCTCTTTTGTTTGGTTTACAATTCAGGAAAAATGCATGCAGTAGGCATGTTTCCAGGACTACATCTTCCAAGATCCTTTTGCATTGGGGCATGCCGTTCAGACACAAGGCAGGGGTAATGTTTTGCTAGAAAGGAAGCCAATGTATCCATATGGAGTGGGACAGTAAGGGAGTTCTGCATACTAGATTAACAACATTACTCTGGATGTCAATGCAGAAAATAGAAGTGGGTTAGCAGCCCAAACGGGAAATCAAGAGCACATTTCATGCAACGGCCCTGATTTATTAAAGCTCTCCAAGGCTGGAGAGAATACACTTTCATCAGTGAATCTGGGTGATAAAACAAACCTGGAATGGATTTGTTCAAAGTCATTTGATATTGGCTAGCAAATGTTTTGAATCCTGGACCAGATCCATTCCAGGTTTGTTGGATCTCCCAGCTTCTCTGTTAAAAGTGTATCCTCTCCAGTCTTGGAGAGCTTTAATAAATCAGACCCAATGTGTATTTTATTGCAGTACTAGCAAGGATAAACAAGGGGGAAATGTGCATATAAAGAACAGATCTTTTTATTTTGCCATGGAATGCACTTTAAATGGAATTATGGGAAAACATTGCTTTTTGTGAATTTATATGCCAGCGATATTTTTAAATCTCCTACATTAATTATCAAAGGAAGTGTGAGGATGCCAATGCTCTTCCCAGTGCTGGCCAGGTAATTACGCTCCGTGGCTGCACACAGGGAAAAGCTTTGGAAGTCTTTCTGTACAGTGCAGCGGGGTTGCTGAAACAACGCGAGGAGTACATTATAATTTAAAGTGCAATAAATGTTTTACAACTCCAACATTTTTAAAGCTTAAGGCCTACATTTTTTTGTAACCCGATCAGGGTTCACCTTGTTAAACCTTGTTTTATGTGAACGCTGGGTTTCACGTGCTGTTTCACTGGATTTGCAGAGTAATTGTTAATATCGCTTTTCACACTTGGTGTTGTTCAAAGGAATCTTTTTTTTTTTCCTATCGAAAACAGTGAGGGCGACGCATGACGGGTAACTGCTCCATATGTTATCCTGCTCGCTCCTCTCCCCCTCCTCGCTATAACAAGCATTTTATTAAGGATTTGAAACTCTGCAGAACGGGATAATTCAGCCGTTCAGAAAGCATGTGTTCTGTTTTACTACAAACACTTTCATTTCCTAGTTTTACAATGATTATTGTTATTACGCAGCATTGATACATTTAGATTTATACACGGCTATTTACAGTTCAAGGCTTCGACTTTCTGTTTTACCAAAAACAATCAGATGCTGAACTTATAAAGCAGTGAATGTGACATTCACCAAACACTGGTGGAGAATCTTCCAGGGCCATGTGTTTTATATGGCACTGACTGATTAACTATCAGGGAAAGTTTACTATGGAATATATTCTATAGGATTCTTTTAACTTATTATAAGGTTTTTTTTTTTTTTTGTAATACTGATTTCAGATTATATTCTGATAAGATTCCAACAGCTTCCTTTGAAAGTCCTATGAACTTTAGGGAGATTCTAAAAAAACACCATTCTCCATTCCTCTAATAAATGCGTTGGTGAAAAAACAAGACTACGGCTGCACCATTGACAAAGGAGTTCTTGTATCTCCTCCGGACATAATTACACTGTGATGACATGTATCACTCAACAGAAAGTTAAATGAACATCATTTAAAGTGAATACTTACCAGCTTTAGGTACATTAGTGGCATTGGACAGATACAAGCCATTCTTGTATAAGTAAAGTACCCTTTCAAACTGGGCAGCCGTTTCGTCTATTCCCCAGCGCAGTTCTCCTGAATAATGAAATAGATTTGTTATAGCAGAAGTCAGGGGCAGAGCAGGTTTTGGATCATTGTCATAACTAAATGTTAGCTGTGTGGTGCTGTCAGTATAATAGTGGAACTTTTATTTATACAATACTGAATACATTACTGGAACAAAATGTGACTTTAGGCTAGAATTATTTTTCCACATTGTGGTGACCTACAGTAACATGCGCTTCTGAGCAGCAGTGTCAGCTATCATGAAATGGAAGAAGAAATAAAAAGAAATGAAAATTAGATGGGAAAGGGAAGGGAAATATATTAAAGAAATGTCTGAAAAGGAAGGGAAGGAAAAGGGAAGAAATAAAGGACAGAAAGACAGAAATAAAGAAAGATTGCAGGAGAATGGAGGGGAAGCAGGAAGAAGAAAGGAAGGAAGGAGAGAAAGAAAGAAAGAAAGAAAGAAAGAACGAAAGAAAGAAAGAAAGAAAGAAAAATTTTGCAGGAGAATGGAGGGGAAGCAGGAAGAAGAGAAGAAAAAGAAAGAAAGAAAGAAAAGATAGGGGAAGAAAAGAAAAGAAGGAAAGAACAGAAATGGCAAGCGAGGGAAAGGGGGAGGAAGGAAGGAGAGAAGAGAAGGAAAAGAAAAGGGATGGGAAAGAGTCAGAAGGAGGAAAGAATGAAAGAATGAATGAATGACTGAAGCCAGGAAGGACGGAGCAGCGAGTGGAATGAAAGTAAGAAAAGGGATTCTGATGAGAAAGGAAAGAATGAAGAGAGGAAGGAGACAGATTTTGATGAGTGGAAAGGTTTAAAGGCCCATTAAACCTTACTGTAAAATGTTGAGAATTGATTCCAGGCGCAATAAAACAGTGCGTGATCACAGATTTACTATTTGTTTAGCTGGTGGAATTCTCAAAGCTATAACAACAGAGACTATTCCTGACCATCATACTTCAGAGAAGGTAAAATATTCTTTTTGGAAAATAAGTGATCTCTCTGTTGATGTCTGAATAAACCTCATCTGTAAGTTACAGATGGAACGCTCAAATTATTAAATGCTTCCAGTGGATTGGAGAACTGTAGCTCTAATGCAGTAGGAGACCTGTTGGACCCCTACGGAGAGGTCGCTGCTTACACACAGAAAGTAGCTTACCTTCATTGCAGCATGGTGGCCAGTAATAGGCTGCTTCACAATATCAGTGAATGCTTTACATGCCAAATATTCAACAAGACTGAACACTTTAACTGATCATAGGCTGATGACAGGGATAGATTGTCTACGTACCTGTGGCATTGACTATAGCATCCAGCAGAGGCCTCAGGGAGGATGGAGCACTGTGCGGTAAGAGATACGTAAAGAAAAATCTGCAGAAAGGAAAAAAAATCCACATTTAACAACATAAAACTGCTTGTTCTATAAGTGGCCCCGCTCATATAATTAGACTATTTAAAATAAAATTCCAAAGAGCAATAAGCTGCTCACCTCGTTCAGGAAACACAGCCATATATCATAATAAAAAATACATAACTGACCCTAATGTGGGAGCCTGGCACTGCAGAGACAAGGTCCGCTAGACACAAGGCTGCCTTGTAATCACCTGTAAATGCTCCATTAACACAGCCGCTCTCTGCAGAGCTCAGTGCATGGTGGCTATTTGCAGGGATGTCTGGCATGCGCCTGAAATTTATGGCACTTATATAACCGATGGAAGAACTTCTGAGTTCTGAGTGTGTTCTGCCAGCATTTCAGACCACTAGCGCCAGAGCTCTTGGAAAGGAATATCAAAATAATAATGAATTAAACAGTAGTAGGAAAATATAGAGCAGAAAACGTACCTGTAAGAGCCTAGGACTCTTCTAGAGAAAAGAGCTAAGCTAGCAGATTTCTTTTATTTTATCACTTTTGTACTTTTCTATTTGTATGAGATTCATCAATAGGCAGTGTGATGGTTATAGACTAACTCAGGCAAACTGCTAACTTTAAGGACTCTAAAGAAAATTAAAAGTATATATATATATATACATATATATATATATATATATATATATATATATATGTGTGCAAAAGCATTGCAAAAATTGTCAATATTGAACTGAATTTTAAAAAATGTTTTTGCAGGTGGTTGGTGGTGGCCGTGAAACATTTACTACATGCAGTGCCCAGGGGTGGTTTGTAGCCTTAGCCGTCTCCATAGACTTGATTTGAAACTGCCTATGCAAGATTTTTTGCAAGATTTTTTTCTTTTCAAGAAGTTGCAATACAAAAAAAAACAAAAAGTTAGAAGAAATCCATTCTGCTAGGTTTTTGCTGACGCTTGCAAACGCCTGCATTGAAGAGGCCGGACAGTTAGCGCTCCAGGGCACCTAGCCAGTAGGCACCCAAGACTAGTTAACGAAGTAGTAAAATACTGAAGATGTACAGATTGTTGAATGGCCACTATTTACTACTATACAGGAGAGCACAGAGGGGCACCATTGTCCCCTCTCCATAGAAGAGAAGTGTGCTGTGTCTACAGGGCTCATTCATTTATCTGTCACTGGAAACAATCAGCATCCATCGGATATCTGTATGAGACTTTAATCTGTGCCATCGATACTTAAGTTCAAAGATTCTGTTTATAGGACTAGCATGACACCCAGGGAACAAGCAGCTTCGTCAGTTGATCATGTAGCCATCACGATGGATCCAACGTTGGGCCACACATGTCAGAGGATTGTCGCCCGATACAAACAGTCATGCTCATCTTGGGTGAGAATCTAACATTGTACAGCAGTGGCCAAACGTTGATCCATCGTGATGGCTACATGATCAACAGACGGAGAACAACTGCTATCCAAGTCCAGGGAGAAGAGCACAGCTGGGTGCCGCTCACTCATTCTCTTCCCTCCCCTCTCCATCCGCCTATTAGTTTATCTGTCAGTCTTTGGCATAAATTGCACGTGTATGCAGCCATGTTCTAGTGGCTTCCATATTGCTCTCATGTCACGTTACCCATAATTATCAGCTAAACTCTGTTGTTTGCTTCAACAATGACCGCAGATATCTATTGTCCCTGTAATCCTTGTTTTCTTAACATTTTGATCCTCTTCTCAGGAGTTTTGATATACTTTAGTGTGCCAAGTAGCCCTCTAATCTTTTTACTAGCAGTCGGCTTGAAATGAATAAAGACTTTCCACGAGAAGTCCATTGGCTGCAGTTTATTTTCATCACGGCCTTTTACGTTTGCTGAAATCATCGTACTTTGATTAATGTGAAGTGTCATAAATCAGCACACACTGTCTGTCTGTTGAAAGGAGGAGAGGATCTTTGCCTCTGTAACGCTGAGCTTGCGGGCCTTTGTGAAAGCACAGATTTAGGGCAACAAGGAAAGCTTCTGTTAGTTCAAAGGGGATTGTAAAAACAAGGCAGATTAGGAGAGCCAGAAAAAGAAAAGTTCAAAAGGTCGAGCCTAAATCATGAGAGTTTAAAAGCACTTGTTGTAGGCTAATTTAAAGAGCCACTAGGCCTAAAAAAAAGACTGAGGCACACTTAGGGATCTATTTATAAAGCAGTGAATCTGACATTCACTGAAACATTCCGTGGTGGAGAATCAATTACTACTATTGAAAAACATGTACCTTTCTGCATCTGGGAATGTTGCGGTGAATGTCAGCTTTGTAAATAGACTCCTGAAAGGGTATGTGAACCTTACCATCAACCAATCTTATTGGCATCCTTTTGGGTTGCTAAATATAACATTGGAAGTGTTTTGTTATTTTTGTTTTTAATATGCAAAAAATACCCATTAATTTTTTTAGAATTCTTGTGAGCTGATACTAATTTAACCAAATAATTTAGGGTTTCATGATCCTTTTTTGGAATACCTGTATGCATTGTAGAGATTCCTCTTCTCATTCATATTTTGGCATCTGCCTTCAACAGAGCATGGCAGCGTAAAGTTTCTGGCCGGGAACTCCATGAAACAATTGTCGTTGCTAGAACAAGGCGTCTCGTCCATGCTGGCATCATCCAAATCTGTTACTTTCAATTCACCGTCAATGACCACAAACTGACGGGGACGAAAATCCAACAGGGTTATAGAGCCCAGAGGGGAGTGTGCCAAGTAGTGTAATAGCCGAACCAAGCTCAGGCAAATCTGTGTATGAAGGAAGAAAAATTATTCTTAGTCTAATATTCTGAAATACCATGTGATATAGTAATAAAAGTCTACTCTTGCCAAAAGAAAAAAACAAAGTCTCTAGAGTAATTTAAATCTGGGACTGAAAGTAAATTTGTAGTGGGCTCGGGTGCCATGGCCAAGCTACCTTCCCTGCTGGACCTAACTTGCCCAGGGATCTGTGCCCACCATGCAGCTCGCTTCTCCTCTCTACTGTCCTTTGTAGTCCTGGGAATGGGCATGGGCTCCCTGGACAATCTAAGAGATTCAACAAAAGCTGTCTGGGACACTCCTACGACCACTTGTGACCGGCCCGCTGTCTCCCTGCCCTCACTTGTCCAGGGTCACATGAGAAGGGTCACGAAGCATCACTTACCCGGAATCTGTCTTCCCAGGAGGACTGTAGCAGTTGTATCATCTCCAGAGGGGAGCCCAGCTCTGTGATAGTAGTCAGGGTGTCAGATATGTCATTGCTGTCCTGGTAGCAGTAGCCATGTAGCTGAAACCAGAGAAATATACAGCTCAGACCGCATGAATGTTCCAAACAACACCGTGCAAATAAAAGATTAATTTTTTGCATAGGCAATTTTTTAGGAAATGGTTAAAGCTTAAGCTTTGCCTTCTATGCACCTTATCAAGACATTGACATTTTAAAGTAAAATCTTTCTGCTTTACCTAAATTCATGAATTTTGACCTATCCTTGGTTTCAAGCAATTTAGAGTTTGGGTAAATCTTGTTTTTTTAACTGGTATGCTGCCGTTCACATAAAATAAAGACTTCACATCATTTCAATAGCTGAGCTCAAGGATAATTCTGCCATATATATGTAAACTGAGACTTTTTTCCTGTAAACTTCGTCCTGTTTCTCTCAAAGCAATTTTACAGCAATACAGTGGACAACATATGAGAGTTTAATGTTCTCTCATCCACAGGAAACAGGTTGTGTAAGAACTGTTGGTGTGTCTTATCGGCACAGCATCTGCCTATAAAACACTGAACAGCAACATATAAAACAGCAAACACACAGGAAGATAAATATCCTGTAGGACGGTATAAATATAATGACAAACTGTGCTGAGATTGTAAGCAGAGTGACAATGTAATGTATTTGTATAAATACTGGTAAAGCCTAACTCTGAGCATGAATAAAATAAATCACAATGGACCTGATTTATTAAAGCTCTATAAGGCTGGATAGGATACACATTTATCAGTGAAGCTGGGTGACACAGCAAACCTGGAATGGATCTGGTCCAGGAGTGATACCATTTGCTAACAAATAGCAAGTAACTCCAATACAGGTTTGCTAGGTCACCCAGATTCACCACTGAAAGTATAGTCCTGGAGAGCTTTAATAAATCAGGCCAAATCATTTTGGTGTACTGGGGATGATCTGATATAGAATAATAATACATGGTTCTGGCAGTATTCCTATGGTTTTGATGTCTGGTCCCCATTCTCTGCACCTGAAAAGGCACTGTCAAACATGGATGGTTTATTGGATTGATTTATTTGTATAACTTCTGCACAAGGCAAATAAAAAGTAAAAATTTTGAGAGGGGGTTCTTTTCCCTACATCATCCTGACCTGGCCAATCAAGATGGCCAAAGATACGAACGAAGATGAAATGAAGGAAAAGGATGGCGGCGTCTGTTACAGAGCAGGGACAAAAAAGTATTACCTGGGTTTAGTTACACTTTAATTAATTCAATGATAGCTCAGTTTGTAAAAACGGCTTAAGCAAACTTTAAAAAAATTTTCTAGCACACAGTTGGAGAGATGAAGTCACCAGAGCGTCATCCCATTTACTAAGTGAAATATCACTTGCAAGGTCGTAATTCACTTTGCTATGTGAGCAGTCTATATCCCCTTAGTAAATCAGCCCCATAGAATTTGCATTGTAAGACAGGAACAGTTCAAATCAGAAAGTGAAAGCTGTAGAGAAAAAATATGGCTTACTTATTGTGTACATTTATATTTAAAATTATACATAGAAATATTTTTTTAATTTTTACCAATGTAGATCATAATGATAATATACATAAAGCTGATTTAACTGAACCAAGTTATAATGTAGGTTTACAGTTGAATGCAGGCACCATATTAAAGAAATGTATAGCTCTGTGAAATACGTGACTGTCATCTGACACCAGGGCAATAATGATCTGACCGGTCATTAATATTACCCCAGCTCAGACGAGAAGCACAAGCCTACATTGGACTGTCTGCACAATGTCATACAGCAGCCTACAACTCAAGTACTGTCTGGTAGGATCGCTCCAGTGTTTGCAATGTCTGCTCTTGTCTCCATTGTGCATGAGCTTCTTCAGACACTGTTGTGTTAATCCATATTCCAAGGGTTGCATTTTGTCGGTGACAGATAATACAAATTGGTTATCCGCTTTGATTTTCCAGGGGACAAGTTATTGTTCCACAAGTCTAGCAGCCCCCATAGCATGTCAGTTCAGCATTCCACATTACCGCAAATTAAAGTGACATAGCTGCCCTTTCCTGACAACCAAATGCAGAGGTCAGTCTCAACACAAAGGCGGACAAGCCTTCCGAACAAAACACAAAATAGACTCTATTATTAAGTTGTCATCGCTTTCTAAGTATATGTAAACTATGAAATCCCGTGCTGCACTAGCGCAGAGTAACCAAAAAAAGATTCTGTCAGTTTCATCTGACTTATTGACTTAGTCATACGCGTTGGATAAATAAATGGAGTGGGGCTAACGGGGCTGGTTTGGTTTGGGAATTGGATGAAAATCTACAAGCAAACCTTATTTAGTCAGAAAACTATCCAGTATTTACAAAGAAGTGTGTACATCGAATTCTCTACCCATCCATCCGCCATGGAAAACTACAAGTGGTGGATGCAGATTGTTAGGAGAACCTGACTCACAGTTTATATTATGTATCTTTGTAGCTAATTGCAATGCCAGAGTATAATTGAAGATTGTTTATACAACAAGGCAAAATAAGATTAAATCAATTGAAGTTATTTAAAAGCAGCCCCTGGCTGTGCATGAGTTTATTATTCGAATAATGTAACACATTTTCAAGATGTCTGAAAAAATCTGGGTTAAAGTATATCCAAAGTTAACTTTTTATTTGGTTTTTGGTTGAGTGGTGAAAGATCAGAATGCTTTTTTGCTCAAAGGTAAAAGATAATATTAAAGCTAAACTTTTAATAAAGTTACTTCATAATAATTTCAGCTGAATAAAACTTATGCAGACTCTTACTATTGGTTTGGTACTGTTTGTTTAAGTTTTTTCACCTTGACTTGTCCAACTGGAGACACCTTGAATCGAGGGAGCAACCTCACCAATGCTCATGATCTCCACATATTCAACTGGTTTTCTTCAAATACATTGATATAAAAAGAGAGACAAACTATTGAATAAAGTTTCTATATTATATCAGAGGATTAAAATTCATGCAGACTCTTTTATCATTGCTTTGGTGCCCTTATTACGTCTTTCACCTTTGGACTTCTAGTCTAGGTTCCTCAGCTAGGGACAACTTGATTCATGAGAGCAGCCTCAGCATAGCTCCACGTGTTCAACTGGTTTTCTTCAAATACATTGATGTATTAAGAGGGACAAACCATGTATTAAAATTACTTCATTATAGTTCCAGCTGATTAAAACGAATGCAGACTCTGTTACTATTGGTTTGGTGCTCTTATTACGTCTCTCACCTTTGGACTTCTAGTCTAGGTTCCCCAGCTTGGGACACCTTGATTCATAAGAGCAGCCTCCATGTGTTCAACTGGTTTTCTTCAATATATTGACATGAACAATCTCTTGAGGTTGCACAAAAAAAAAATAGAAGCTCATTTGTAATAGAGAGAAAATATTGCAGCCCATTTTATTCCTATAAATTGGTCTGTGATATTTAACCACCAAAACCCCATAGGGTTCAATGGAGCAGAAAGAGGTCCATGGTTCCTAGGTTGGAGAAGAACGGGTCATGTCAATTAGCTCTTTTCCCGTCATTCATTTGTGTTGATCTAAGTTGGGTTCAGAATCCTGAACTCAAATCAAACACATCTCTGTGTTTTTTACATTTAAGTTACTTTTTTATCTTAAAATGGTTCATGGTTGTGATGCAGTCATACCACTGCTTTTTAAATGGGCCCTTTAGATGCGAAATGTATGAAGACATCTACTGTTAAAGCTGTTAAACGTTTTTACGGCTCTTACCGTTCCTTCGCTGTTTTTAGAAGTATTTACACAGAACATGGAAAATATATAGAATGTAAAGAAAGTGTAACACCAACATGGAGCACATAAAAATTTACTGGATAGCTAATGGATTTCCATGTCTGTACATTAACCAGCCAACGTCATAAAAGAACAAAAACACATATGTCATAAAATTCTGTCTAAACATAAGAAAATCTGATAAAAAGGAACACACTTTCAAGTGGAATGCTTGATATCAGAATTAAATATTTAAACCAGGCCACGGAAGATGAGATTTTTACAAGAGATGTTACAGATTTGTACATAGCTTGGAATACTGGTTAGTCTATGAGTTTAAACAGAGCAAAATTCAAAATGTTTTGTTTTCTAGTTTTAGACAGAGGACCTGATTTATCAAGGCTCCCCAAGGCTGGAGAATATAGACTATCGTGGGAGAACCTAGGTAATGATGCAAACTTGAAATGGATTACCTAAAAATCATTTGCTTTTACATGGCAAATTTTTTTTTAGCTCTGGACCAGATCCATTTCAGGTCTTTACCATTCATGGAGAGATTTATTAAATCAGGCCCAGAGTGTGCAGTGGATATAATAAGTAGATAAATAAAAGAGGAATACACACAGAATTAAAGACATCATGGTAATTTCAACCCCTCACTATCAAAACTATGATCTGTATGGATTGCAAAATCCATAATGGATGGGGCTAATGCATGGAAGCAATATGCTGCATATGCATGTCTGGCCAAATCCAGTAAAGCAGACATACATTTAGAGTTTTACATACTTAGGAAGGTATTATGGAAGATGGGTAGGATTGTTCGAATGTATATATGCATACCCTTCATACCAGTCCCATGGTGTTTCAGGTTACTTGAGCTAAGGGTTTATGGCATTGAACTTGGGTGCTTACATCAACAAATTTAAAAAGTGAATGTTGATGTTGGCACTTAAAGAACAAGCTGTTGCAAGTCTATACCAAGGTACGTTAGGGTTTATCAACACCTATTTTTTCCAGCCTATGGCATAAATTTGAACTAAAAATCAGGCAAGCTATGGACCTAAAATTTAGGTTCCAAAAGCTTAATCCTTGCATAATTGTCCAGGTTAAAGTTTATTGCAACATGTAAAGTTTACTGTAATATCATTCTGTCTTTTTTATCTAAAGACAAAATTAACCACTGATATGAGCTTATCTTGCTGTCCTGTTTATTTTATCTCTGAACATTTCAGCTCTCTGTTGGTTCTGTCCTTGTGTACAAGTTCCCTTTCCTCTCCCATCCTCATTCTTGGCTCCTAACTCAATAGATTGGGCTTCTCTTTCCGGGACATGTGTATCTGTCAGTGCTTTCATCTGTAATCACAGACACCGTGCTCTCTCATGCTGTACAGGCCCTGACATCCAATGCCCTCCTCCCACCTCCAAATACTTTCTGGGGCTGCCGATTGCCAGAGATTCTCACCATGCCAATTTTTCGCAAATGCCACGCGTGCTAGGCTGCGTTTTTCTATTTTTAGACTTGCTTCAAATGACATGGAGATTTTGTTAATTGCTTTGATATAAAAAAACAGATCAGTTTATTTCTCTGCTAATAAAATCCCTAAGGACACCTTTACCAATGTTTTTATTGATACAAACTCAACTTCAAGCCTGTCATATGCAGAAACTGTCCTATTTTCCATTTTAAGTATGTCCTAATAGCAAAACTAAGTGTAAACCAGGGTATTTCTACACTTTTACCTTTTTATAGAATCTTCAATTTCATTGATTTATAATATATATATTTTATATAATGAAAAAAATAGTACAATACTATACAAACACACACACACATATATATATATATTTATATAGCACTTTGAAATATTCTACTTCTGCAGAGTCCTGACTCCTGAATAACAAATTTGTCACATTGAAAAAGTAAATCAATTTCCATGTTTGTGTTTCAGATGTGTTCTTAGCTGTTTAGCTGGATTTGCTGTGTTTTTATAAAGTTTGCATTTGCCTGAAACAGCCATTTGAAGGCTGAAGCAAAAGGAACGGGTTAACACTTTGTCTCACTAGCAAAAAGCATTGCAGATCTAATTGTGGGAATGCTTAGTTTTATAAGCATGTCATAACATTTGATGGACAATTACTGCAAAACACAAACACATCATTTTGCCAGGAAATCTACTCCAGCGGCTTGTATGCAGGTCAGAGGCAAGGTGCGGGGAACACAAGATAAGTACGGGGTGAAAGGTGCTTATACCTGCAGGTGCACTAACATTCCAGGTGGTGTGAAAGTTTGTCTCATGTAAGTCAATTACCTTCATCTGTCAAAGGGCCACAGGTGCAGCACTTTGCAAAACTAATCTGAAAAACAAAAACTTGCAGAACATGCATCTATTTTAAGCAAATCCTTGTGACCTTGGAATGTAGCGGAAGGGGGATTCTTAAGAATCCTGGTACGCCAAACAAGCAAGAAGCAACCCGATTTCTTATGATAGAGGTGTCTCCATTCCTGCCATACATAGTTAACCATGGGCTACAAAGTCTGATGAGTAACTTAGGTGGCCAATAGGTAAATGAGAAGAGTGGAAATAGGTAGGTCATGTCATATGAGAGATCTGGTCTCCAGAGCGAAATCACTTACTAGAAAATCTAGGCAGGAGTCCAAAGCCCAGTAGATGTCTATGGGGGACCATTTACAGCACTATTCTTCTTCTACAACCATTGCAAATGGTCAAAGCTGTGCACCTGGCTGTCAACTTACAAGGGCCCTGGTATCTGATGGGATGGGCTATGCCAGTACAGGCAATTCAAATGGGGGTCTTTCCTGTGCATATCATAATTTATATCAATGGCGATCAAATAAAATGGGGGTTTAGAGTTTCTTCCTTAGCCTAGGACCCAATTTGTTTTTTAAGTCTTTATTTTTACTTTATGTGAAATGCAACCCAAGGAAAACTGTCTATGCCTCATCACTCATCCAGCATGACATGGAGAACAGTCCAGCATCTAATGCAATACTCTTTTAGTATCTCAAACACAATAGAGTATTTCTTAATAGGAAAAATTATTACATCGGTTGAAGGAGCCTCCCAGCATTGCCAAAAAAAGCAGATTTATTAAAATGTGTTGAAAAGCCTCTCTGAAGCATCAAGCTTCTCGTAATTCTCTAACATCCAAATGAAAGACACCAATTACTGCATAATGGTGACATTTATGTTAGAACCAGGAAAGGGGGGGTTTTATAAATTGACCAGACAGATGTCCACTTTAATCCAGAACACCTATACAAAAGGTAACTCTATATGGCTGGAAGGTTTGTTGTGTATAATATACATATATTTTTATTAATATTAAATTCTATTCGAAGTGAACAGATTTTTATAGCATTCCCTATAATTCAGCTATTGCATATTCCCATATAATTAAGCAATGCATTCCCTATGTAGCTTAACAGATTGAACAGTATACCCTGCCACTAGTGGACACTTTGCAGAGTTAGACATTTATAGTGGCACTACCTGAATAAAACATTGCAGGGAGGTATTTATTTTTTTAAATATGTTTTTAATTTTTTTTATTTGTGGTAGAAATGAATGCTTAATGCAAAATGTTACAAGCCAAGAAGATGGGACAATAATTTGTTTAAATAGTGGTGTTAAAGTAGTTACAGTTTATCAAAGTGTATAATACTATGATACATTTAAAAGCCATCTAGTGAAGTTTGGAGTATAATAAAGACCTTCTGTAATGCTTATGAATATTTCAAAGCCCTTTGTATGTCTTTTTCTAAGATCCTTTGAGAACATGTAGAAGGCTTTATATGTCCCGTCTGACAAAAAAAGGCTTCCACTTTCTACTTAAAATTTGTTGTGTCTTTGGGTCTCTTTGGGCAGAAGAAGAGACAGACAGGATGGCAGTGGTCATTGGTGTTTGCTAGCACCGAAGGATGACCAACCTAGAGATATTTCTGCCATGATGTGCAATTATGTTGGATATGCTTGTACATTATGGTGCCTGGGTTTAGGACATTTGGCTTTGGTATTTGGAGGGCCCAGAATGATTTCTGTCCATGGTAATAGCACAGAAGTTTATTCAATCCGGCACAAATGAGTGCCAAGAATGTGCATAGGGCTGTGAAGGCCTCTTCTGCAAAAGAACCTTCTTGCCCACTTTTTAATTTTTTTTAGGCTTTCAAGTTCTTTATTTTAAAACTATGGAAAAGCAGACATGCAAAAATGTAAACCTCACACAAACCATAATTTTAAGGAAATGCTGCAATGCAATGCACTCACTAAAATTAACCTTTAATCTTCTCTTTTTAAGTGGAAAATGGTGGCAAAGCCGATAATTATATATATATATATATATATATATATATATATATAATTAATCAGGTATATTATATACATTCTGCTCTTATATAAAGTTGATTATTGGAGCAGTCAGTGCTGCATTGTTCAGTCCACCAGGAGGTTAAAAATGTTTCTTTTTCTTTCTTTTTTTTTTAATCCGAAACATGAGCTCAGAAATGACCATTTATCTTTCAAGTGGGTGAAACAAAAGTTTTGTCTGACAGAATATATGATACATAGCAACTGGAAGGCAATTAGTGAATGACTCAGCCTTGTGTTAAAATAAATCAGTGACCCAAATCCCCCTTCTTTTCCAAATGCCCCTCATTATTAAATCTGCTTTAATGAACAACCCTCCAGACCAAATACATTTCCATCTTAATGGGAGCGCACCTGCCCATCTCAAAAGCTTTTCAGAAAAGGAATTTAAGTCACTGGAGCAATGGCAAGAAAAAGTTGCATCTATGAAGAAAGAAAGATATTCCGACATTGATTTTAAAATGAATGAGTTACAGACTTTACTTTGCCTTTTGCGATGCTGAAAATGATAGAAATGTTCCACATAATCACAAAGTTGGTAATTCTTCCTGTATTTTACAGTACGGGACTGAGACAGGTTACAGGATAATGTGTTCTAATTCATTTTATTTTGACAGAAGGAAGTACGGGACATGCTGAGTTAGCAAAAACATTGAGCGTAGAATTCTTCACTTTATGCTTTTTGGTGTGACTCCTTGTGAGATGTTAGTAGGGATTTCTTACACTCATGTAGACGTTATCATCATTTGAGCAGCCAGTGGATGTGATTTTTATGAGCGCTAAACTCATTTGCAAAAGCCCCAAGCTGATAAAACAAGGGCAGTATTATCTGTGGGTCTGGGCTTATTTAAGTGGGTGATGGTGAATATTCGCCAAGATAAGAGGTGTCTTCTGAAGACATAGATAAGCACATTATCCTGCTGGTTTCCTAAGGGAGGAAGTTTCTTTTTTTTTATAATGTAAACTTGTGCACACCTTGATCGCCCAAAAAAGAAACACATGTCAAATGTTCTCATCTCTGACCTGTCCCTCGCCTAAAAGATAAAGTTGGCTCTGTGGTTCAATGGTAATACTTTGAAAAGTTCTAAATAATGACCAATGTCATTCAATCCAGTACCTTTGAGCCTGGGCTAGAGGACTCAGGGACATCACATGACTGGACACAGGAAATTATGGCAAATTTAAAATAATATTTGCAAGGGACATGGAAGTTACTATTACCATTTGGGATAATACTCGTTCTGCAAAATACAGAATTTTATTTGAGAAATGCAATTCTGTAATGGTGCATCTGAATGTCATCTGGTGTATAAAGCCAACTCCGAGATATACACAACTCTGCCGCACAGCATAGCCCTACCTGGCAATGCAGAAGACTTCTTTTTGTCTGGTCTAGTCCCTCCCTCTGTGATTGTGATTGGACAGTGAAAGGAAAAGCAGAAGACTGATAAACTCATTAACTCTTCAACTCTGCAGTCTCCTTCTGATATCATGCATTAGAACTCGCTGCTTGTGTTGCTTCTTGCTTTCCCAAGTCAAATACAAGTACATTTACTGTGGATAATTATTACAGAGCTGTATGAAACTGTATTTGTAATTTATTTTTTATTCTTCTTTAGGTTCTGCTTTACGCTAGTTCTATTCATTTAAGTAGAAGTAAAATTGTTGCTTTTTTTTACATTGGAAACATCTGATCCACATGGGTTCCTCTTGACAGAAAGCATCAGGTGGCAATTTTCTATGATTTAACGCTAGCAGAGATAACATTATTTGGTATATAAATTTATTACACTGGATCAGCAAAAAAAAAAAAAAAAAACCCTTTAGAATTCACTCTCTATAAGTTAAGGGCCAGCACCATACAAAACGAATCTCTATCTGTCTGCTGTCACTGACAGTGATCTATGAATACATAAACAGTTTATTCTACATAATACACAGACCATAAATCAAGCTCATTTCTCGTACATATTCTAAAACTACAAGTCACAAAAGTTACTAATAACAGGGAATTTATATAAAACACAAAATATAGAGACATATAAACAAATGAATCCAAAAAGTTACTGTTATGTTAACTGAAAAACTGCTTTTGAAATATTTGGCCTGCCGATTTTTTGGGTATATTATTATTATTATATTTTTTGTAGTTTGCTATATTTCATTTAAGAATTTCTAGAGACCTTAAGAAACTTTTAAAACGTTTGCCTTCTAAATGCAAGTGATTGAAAAATGCTACATAGAAAATACCAGATTGAATATTGAGGTAGGGACATTAGATTGTGAGTTCCTTTGAGGGTCAGTTAGTGACATGATTATGGACTTTGTAAAACGCTGCGTAATATGTTGGCGCTATATAAATACTATGTAATAATAATATTAATAATTTTGAATAAGCAGGAATTAAATATGAACCCCGAACTTTAGATGTGTTTGTATTTTACATTTTTTTAATATAATTGCATAAAATTCACTTTAAATGTGTGTCCAGGGGTGACTATTGAGTATAAGAAATGAACAGGAGTTGGAGAATCTTCTCCAATAAATATTATCTATGCAGAAACAAAAATACAGAGGACCCTTAGATCCCTTAGCAAGGTATAAAAAACAGTTTGTTAATGGTTCCATAGAAATTCAATAAACTATTCTGAGAAATCTGAAATCTAGTAATGATTTTATTACCTATAGAAACAAAAACAATGTTAATTGTACTAAATATTCCAGTTTTGTAGCTGGAACATCCACATCAGGAAAATAATGAGAGACAAAGACAGCAATCTTGTG